>NC_136805.1:9377039-9410495 GCF_951216825.1 Electrona antarctica
CTATAGACTGTATGTTCCAGAACCGTGCACCCGTGACATTATGACGTGGAAATACTCAACCGAGTGCTTGCTTTTACCTTCCTCTTCAGGTCGGAGGCCAATTACATATATTTTTGGGGGTTCTTGACATGAAAATGTTTGAGAACCACTGACATAGAAACATGCAGGGTTTTTCAGAAAACTTTCAGGATTTAGAAGACATTTTGTAGAATCGTTCCCAGGTCAAAATGGGTTAAATTTGGATGATTTTCTTCATGCCCGTGTGCCTGTTTGTGTTGAGCCTCTGCAGGCGGTGTTTAATTCAGACCTGTGGACAAATCGTCATTTTTTTTAATAACTTGGAGAGAGGAGGATGGGGAGGGGGGGGGTAAGGCACACATCACGAAAAAGAAAACATTGTTATTTTAAGCCTTGTGTCCCCTCAGCAAATCCAGCCTAGCAGTGAAATGTGATTTAATGAAGCTTGTTTAATTAGCATTTTCTGAGATGGGAGGGCAAGGGAGAAAAAAAGAAAAGAAAAAAACACGATCTGGAACTCACTTATCATTTTAATTAACGCTGAAAGTTGGAGTACGTGTGTGTGTGTATGGTGTGTATGGTGTGTGTGTGTGTGTGTGTGTGTGTGTGTGTGTGTGTGTGTGTGTGTGTGTGTGTGTGTGTGTGTGTGTGTGTGTGTGTGTGTGTGTGTGTGTGTGTGTGTGTGTGTGTGTGTGTGTGTGTGTGTGTGTGTGTGTGTGTGTGTGTGTGTGTTCTCTCACCGCACCTTGCTATCAAAACAAGGCTCCATAAGACGGTACGGTGAATAGCTTCTTATCTTGTCGGTAAACAATGTGGCCGATAGCAATCATGCGACGTGATGGAGGGAACCTAAATTGGCTGTACCTGTTTTATTCTCCCTGAATGACTTGGTGCCATTATATCCTTAACCCATTCTATACGGGAACCCCTTTTGGTCAAAGCATTATGTTATACTTTAGCTATTGAAAAATAGCAGATCTACAAGATCTTGTAGATCTGCTATTTTTGAAAAATCGTGAAAACGTGGCGCAAATCTTTGAATATATATTCTTTCAGAGCCAACGTTTTAAACTCAAATCTTTGCTTCTGGGGGGGTGGGGTCCCTGGTAAAACATATTTTCAGATGGGGCTCGGTGGCCAATTTCATATCATTTTTGGGGTCCTTGACATGAAATATGGAGCACCATGCACTGATACAGAAACATGAGGTATTTCAGAAAACTGAAGACATTTTTTTAATTTCGACGTCAGACCTAAATGGTTTAATGAGGTTAGCGTTGCCACTGAGCCGTATATGTAGGATGAGCAGGAGGTTATACAGTGGCAACTTGTCCTTTTCTTTTATTGTTTTGTTTTGTTTGGGAGGGGTGGGGGCGGGGTCACCACCACAATATCTCTCTGTGTGTGTTTGTGTTTGTGTTTGTGTGTGTGTGCGTGCATGCGTGTGGGCGCGTGTGCGTGTGTGTATTCACCCTTGTGTGCATGAACGTAATTCTCAGGCCTTCACATTTAATGAGAACTAAAATGCTCCACTTCCCAAATTACCTTAACCGAGCTGCTCGGTGGCACTTGCTAATCATTTGCCTAAAATGATAGATGTATTATCTCATTTTAATCCCAATTAGGGCTTTCTGCTGACATGGTTAATTGTTTGTCCTTTTTTTTCCCTTTCTCCCCGGCTGGGGTAATTACATGTACAGTGTGCCAGAGCCCAGAGGAGGGCCAAATTGTTGGTAATGGACTCATTATTGGATCCAATGGGCAGGAGTTGGGGGGGGGGGGGGGGGGGGGGGGTGTTTTGATGTAGACCCCCCCCCCCCCACGCACACGCACACACACGCACACGCACACGCACACGCACACGCACACACAGACACACACACGACATGCACACACACCATGATTGCGAGGACTCAGGAGTATCGGAAGGGTCAAGGTTGCTTCACAAAGCGGACGTGCTCTTTCTCTCTCTCTCTCGTTCTCGCACGCCCACCACGTCCTCCACCGGCGCTGCACTTCCTCTGCGCTCGGGGGGGAAAGACAAATCCATTCTTTCCCCCGGAATGTAAAGGCATGACTCATCATCCTCGTCCGTCAATCATTTTTTCCCGGGGGGCAATTTGTGGCTGTCATAAAATCTGAATAGGAAGCATGGGGAGAAACTTCTCAACGGCAGAACTATAGCATGAAAGTCCTATCTTTAGCGCGGGCTCATAATATGCAATTTACCAAAGCGCAGGAGGCTCAATTAGGTTTAACAGTGGTGTGAAATATCTCTCTCTCTCTCACCACCGTTGATAGGAAATACTGTCATAAAAAAAGAGCTATTTAACAATGTGACAACCACCCAACCCTAACCCCCCCACCCCGACACCACCGGGGCGCTCCCTTAAGCATCCGGCTTCGCTATTGCGATCTGAGCTAAGTACATGTTAAAATCCGGAGTATATGCATTAAACCACTCTGCCTTGGGCCTGTCAATATAGCTGTGGTGTAAAGTATATTTACTTAAGTGCTGTATACGTAAGTACAATTTTGAGGTATTTGTACTTTACTCGAGCATTTTCAATTTCCAATACTTTTACTTCTACTCCACTATAGGGCAAATATTGTACTTTTGATCCACTACAATCATTTGAAAACTTTGATTTTGATTATTGCTACAAGTCATTAGACACGCTCTAAGGCCTCACTCAGACCTTTACTGCATTGCTGTATGCTTGTTGTGTAGTGTCATGGCCGCCCCAATGCATTTCCAATGGAAGTCACATGGTTTGTAGTCCAAGCTGTTGTATGGCTTTCGGCTGTGTTTCGGCTGTGTTTCGGCTGTTTTTCGACTGCGCCCCTCCCCCTCATACAACACAAATCCCATTGGAAATGCATTGGGGCGGCCATGACACTACACAACATTCATCCAACAAGCATACAGCAATGCAGTAAAGGTCTGAGTGAGGCTTAACATGGAACCCGCAGGGCAAGCGGAAAAGGGGTCGCCCAAGAAACACCTGGCGCAGAGACCTGGAGGCAGACACCAAGACCATGAAGATGACCTGGAACCAGCTGGAGAGACCTGGAGGCAGACACCAAGACCATGAAGATGACCTGGAACCAGACCTGGAGCCAGACCTGGAACCAGACCTGGAGCCAGACCTGGAACCAGACCTGGAGGCAGACACCAAGACCATGAAGATGACCTGGAACCAGCTGGAGAGAACAGCCCAAGGCCTCACTCAGACCTTTACTGCAATGCTCTATGCTTGTTGGATGAATGTTGTGTAGTGTCATGGCCGCCCCAATGCATTTCCAATGGAAGTCGCATGGTTTGAGGACTACATTTTGGACTACAAGCTGTTGTATGGCTTTCGGCTGTGTTTCGACTGCGCCCCTCCCCCTCATACAACACAAGTGTTGTGTCAGACCATGTGACTCCCATTGGAAATGCATTGGGGCAAGCTGTGTCACACCCTTTGTATACAGCAAGTATACAGCAATCTGTTGTAAAGGTCTGAGTGAGGCCCAAGGCTGAGCTCACACCTTTCATGCAATTCTCTGCTCGTTGGATGCTCGTTGGATGCTCGTTGGGTAGTGTCATGGCCGCCCAATGTATTACCAATGGGAGTCACGTGCTTTGACCCAACATTGTGTTGTATGAGGGGGAGGGGGGGCAGTCAACACACAGCCAACCATATATCTATGCATACAACAGCTTGTAGGCGCAACATCCACCCAACGTCCACCCAACACAGAGGGTGGGGTTAACCACCAACCAATAGGAGAGAAGGGCTGTTTTGTATCCCAATGGGCGGAGTTTAGTTGTAGTCTCCTGAGCCCCGCAGAAAAGTCCGACTGGAGAGTGACAGAGCTTTTGAGAAATGATGATGTCACCGCTTATTAGCGCATATCATTTTTACTATAATTAGGTGAGAAATGCAGCTTGTGCCTGCATGGAAACTACACAGATATCTATCCAAGTGTTCATGTTTATATATCACTGTTAACAACTTTAAAACGTATTATGTTGCATCAACTGCAGTGAGCAAAGGCTCTGCTCTGCTGCATCCAATAATAAATATATCAGCCTACTAGTCCAGTGCGGACTATTTCATTTGCATTGGTGCCGAGTGCTAAGCACAACCGATTGTTTTAATTCAAAGTGGTATATATTCTGTGAAATGTTTATCGTCATTCCGTGTATCTACAAGCTCCAATTAAGTGTTGCGTCCACATGCAGCGCGTTCCAAGCAGAGGTCCTCAAGTATATGTAAAACACTGCCAGTCCTCAGCGCAATGGCCCGTTGCGCAAAAAAGTTGAGATTTTACTTGTGTGATATTCAGATAATCTTCAACCGATTGTTATAATTCGAAGTGGTATATATTCTGTGAAGTTTATATTTTCATTGGGTGTACAAGTCATGTTTTTAATATGCCTTTATCAAATGATATAGAGAGATGGGTAGTGCCCAAGTCCTGTTAGCCATGCAGCCTATATGATCTGTGGTGCAGGCCTATACACTCTCTCAATTAGGGATTTTCCCAGAGGTTAATTTCACTGATGTGTACAACCTTTATTCAAATAGTTTCATTTGTATTGGAGTGCGAAGCTTGAACAATAGGTTAATTGCGGACCGCTACGGATAAACTGTGGATATTAACCTACCAATAAGCACCCAGGCCAAATGCCATTGCGCAGTAGCCTACACCAACAAGTCTATGCGTGGTGTGTGCATAGCCGCATGTGAAACTATATCGTGCTGTATTTTGCTCTCCATTTCATGGTCATGGTCATGCGAGGAGAGAGAGAGAGAGAGAGAGGGTGCAGAGAGAGAGAGAGGTGTGAATGGAATCGCATCGTGCGTATATGGCACATCTCTCTCATGTTTAGGTAATTAAGGGCGCACCATTGAATGCATGTCACTGTGCCTACATGCTGACAATGTGCGCGCGTGAACTTGTATTAGCCAGCCTACACATTATAACGTGACATTTATTATACAGCTCGAAAATATAGCCACTCTACAAGCTCACAACTTGTTACTTCTATAGGTCTGACTCTGCTATTAATTTATGTGCAGGACTTGCCAAGTCGCCAGAGCAATGGTAAAGTGTCTATCATTTTTAAATTGAGAAAAGTCGAGAGTCGGGATTTTGCACATAGTGTGACATGCTGACAGACAATGAAAGAAACATGTTCCACTTCCACTCACAATGTAGGTGGCTTTTAAAATGCGGTACTTATTCCTTCATTAAAAAATATGATTGGCACCTCATAAGTGTAAATATAAAAGCAAGTATAATATAGCCTACAATTGAAACCTGCTACTGCAGTGATTTTATCCTGTGTTCAATGCGTTTCTGCGTTTGGGTGTGGACATGATGATGATGATGAAATGACGCACGGCTGTCTCCAGTCATTTCAACAATCAGTACCAGATTTAAAGGCACTGATTCTGTGTGTTGGCTTGTTCAGAAGAGGATGACGTCTTTCGAAGAAAGTTTGATTCATTTAGCAAGCCAGTGCCCCATTCTGTATGTAAAAAGCCATCCGTTTTATTATGACAGTGTACAACTCCACATATCGCCGTATTGGTCACCAAAAACTACACGCAGATAAACGTGGGTCTGTTGTTTTCCGCATTCCGCTCTAGCGCACCGCCCACTTCCCGCAAAACCTTGTGGGAAATGGATGCATCTAGGGAGGGACGGCCATGACACTACCCAACGAGCATCCAACGAGCATCCAACGAGCAGAGAATTGCATGAAAGGTGTGAGCTCAGCCCAAGACAGAGATGCCTGGAGATCGCTTGTTGACGGCCTATGCCCCAGAAGGGGTAGTATAGGCGTAAGTAAGTAAGTACAAAACATTAACCACTTCAGCCCGAGGCCTATATACATTTTGAAAATAGCCGATCTACAAGCTCATCTACCTCAAGCTCATCGCCGCTCTACGAGGTTGTAGATCTAATATTTTCAAAAGATTTGTATACATTTGGAAAGTGAAATGGGACATTCTGCACAATGAGTACTTTTAATTTTGGTATTTTAAGTATACCGTACATTTTGATGCCAATACTTTTGTACTTTTTGTACTCAAGTACATTTTAATTACTTTACAGAGTAAGGGGCGACTCACACGGTCGCAACAAATTGATGTATGCTTGTTGTATGAGATGTATAGCTGATGCAAGCTCGCAATGCATTTCCAATGGGAGTCACATGGTTTGACACAACATTTGTGTTGTATGAGGGGGAGGAGGGGCAGTCGAAACACAGCCGAAAGCCATACAACACAAATGTTGTGTCAAACCATGTGACTCCCATTGGAAATGCATTGCGAGCTTGCATCAGCTATACATCTCATACAACAAGCATGCATCAATGTTGTATGATAGATGCGAAGGTGTGAGTCGCCCCTAGGCCTACTTTGCAGTATTGATACTTTTACTTAAGTAATTATATCCACCACTGCAATATTCGTTGCTGTCCGGAGGTTTTTGATTTTATTCCATAAATCAGTGCTATTGAACACCCTTTACGTCTGTTGTTTCGAAAATATTGAACCAATGGAAAGTAGTAAAAAAACGCATTGGACAAAACCTCTTAACTCCTCAAACTGTGCAAAAAACTCCACCACCTCTCTCCTTCTCATGCAAGTAATTGACAATATCTAATGTCACAACACCAACTTTGATGAGGCAGTATTGCATCGTTTATTAAAAATATAAGGTTTTATTGATTTCCTTAAAAACTTATTTTTTTTATTAAGGTGTCCTCTGGACAGCAGAGATATGCAAAAAAATCATAAAAAATTAAAAAATAAACGTACAGTACGTACATCGAGGAATAAAATAGAGGAACAGATAAATCCAGCGCTGTGAGAAGATGACTATACTACCATGGTGTGTCAGGGAGACGCCCCGCTATGGTTAGAGTCAGTCCACAAAAAAATACATAAAATAAGGAAAATAGCGGCGTTAGCAAATCCCCCCCCACCATCACACCCCCCATAATTATAACACTTAAAAACTCATGAAAGGCATCCGTCGGGGCCGAAACTTAAACAGGACAAAGTCATTATCAAGTAGGAATAAAGGAGGAGAAAGCGTCCCCTACACCGTCTCTACTTTGATCTGGGAACGCCCGGCCATCGCTAGTCATTACTGCTTTGAAAAGAGAACGTTTTTGATCTGTTTAGAACAAAGAGACGAGGCCGTTTGAGTTCAAACATTATTAAAGGATTGGGCGCGGCAATCCATATGGTGCAGTTTGACTAATGGTCATTATATGTGTGTGTGTGTGTGTGTGTGTGTGTGTGTGTGTGTGTGTGTGTGTGTGTGTGTGTGTGTGTGTGTGTGTGTGTGTGTGTGTGTGTGTGTGTGTGTGTGTGTGTGTGTGTGTGTGTGTGTGTGTGTGTGTGCGTGCGTGCGTGCGTGCGCGCGCGCGTATGACTGTGTGCGTGAGACACTGTGTATCCCAGTCCAACCAGACGAAGGAGCAGAATGGATTTAAGAAGACCCTGGAGGACAACCTGCTGTCCCGTCTGTCCTCCGCCTCGGGGGACTTCCTGGAGACCACCAGGCGATATAGAAGACAAGGTCTTTTCTTAGTTATTTTCTTTTCTTTCTCTCTCTCTCTCTCTCTCTCTCTTTCTCGCTCCATGTCCATCTTCACCCGGGCCATTACTTTTTAAAATCATTGCCTGCCAAGCACGAGTTAAACACGTATTGTTTTTAATTATTATATTGAATTAAGCTTGTTCTTTCTCCTCTCTGAATATGTCTCGGTTGTTATAGGCAGTCGATGCAAAGGCAGTGAACCGGAATTGAAAGAGTCAGGCTCTGCCTGCTGATTTTTAAAACGCTTTTATCTCAGATTCGTTTCCCAGATTTGCGTTTTTTTTATCAAAACAAGCTTTATTCACGGCTCATATAAGTAAAGCGTCACCGGTATGCGATCCGCCCCACGTTCGCTAAACTTCCAGTTCAAGACATTTCATTTTTTCGCCTTGAATAAGGAAGGCACCTTAGTGAAAAAGGACCTTGGGCTGCAGGGAACCGACACAGACTGAAACAATCCTGTCAGTCAATGAGTTAACCCATTTAGACCTGAGGACGATTCTACAAATGCCTTCTAAATCATCACAGTTATCTGAAAAAAACTATGTTTCTATGTCAGTCGTTCTCAAACCATTTCATGTCAATGATCCCAAAAATGATATGTAATTGGCCGCAGACCCCCAAATATGTTGTTCCAGGGACCCCCCCTCCCCCAGAAGCAAAGATATGAGTTAAAAACGTTCGCTCTGAAGATTTGTGCCACATTTTCACGATTTTTTCAAAAATAGCAGATCCACAAGCTCATAGCGCGCCACTCGGTGCCGCGCTATGAGCTTGTAGATCTGCTATTTTTCAATAGCTAAAGTATAACATAATGCTATAAACACCAAAAGGGGTTCTCGTCTCTAATAGGTTAAGAACTAATTATGTGTGTGTAAAAATGGACCCGTAAGGTTTCATTAACTTCACGGATTAATGAACACCGGGGATTTTATTCCATTGTCATCTCAGGTTCAGGTACAGGTTCATTTTTGGTCAGCCAATCAGAACCCACCCAGACGTCACCTTTTTTCCAAAAATGGAGTCCCTATTTTGGATATGTCATTATAGGTGAAAACATTTCTGAAATATGATAAAATTGCGAGAATAGGATATATTACGCTAACAAGCTGACAGCATGTCAGAATGCTCAGGGTTGTGAGCTTGTAGATTGGCTATTTTTTGCCACACGACACCATCGACAACAATATATGGCTTATTTAAAACTTCACTATGTAACATTTTATTGTGTCATACAAATAAAAAGGTGCATTTATAAGCAAGAGGCCTAGAGGCTTTGCTGTATTATAATATTTGGTATATGGTATGACCAGTGGTGGGCGGCGTCCGTGTGGATGATCCAATTGGGGGACTTAATTTTCCTGCGGAAAAGGTTGGCATGTTGCTTAACCCATTCTGTACGGGAACCTCTTTTGGTGTTTTAAACATTATGTTATGCTTTAGCTGTTGAAAAATAGCAGATCTACAAGCTCTGTGCCGCGCTATGAACTTGTAGGTCTACTATTTTTGAAAAATCAAGAAAATGTGGCGCACATCTTTGAATATATTCTTTCAGAGCGAATGTTTTTAACTCAAATCTTTGCTTCTGGGGGTCGGCGACATATATTTTTGGGGGTCCTTGACATGAAATAGTTTGAAAACCACTGACATAGAAAACTCAGTCATGACAGAAAACTGTCATGATTTAGAAAACATTTGTAGAATCGTTCCAAGGTCAAAATGGGTTAAACTTTGTTGAAATCTTCATTCTCTTGGTGTGAATGAAACATCTACTGATGCATATAAACTTGGACACATCATCAGTGTTGTAAACCTGGGATCATTTGGGTGTTTCTGGGTCTTACAACATACTCCCTCCTCCAGGCGACCCGAGTGTTGTTTTTGGCAGCAAATCTCTATTTTAGTTTTAGTCATAGTCTCTTGAATAGTTTTCATTTAGTTTCAGTCACATTTTAGTCACCTGGAATGCTGTAGTGTTAGTCTAGTTTTAGTCGACTAAATATCATAAGATCGACAGTATATTTACCCTTATAGTTTTAGTCATCATGGCTTAGTTTTTATTTAGTTTTTATGTTGTTTTTGTCCGTGAAAAAAGGTAGTCGACGGACATTTTTCGTCGTAGTTTTAGTCGACGAAAACAACACTACGCTACAGCCCCCACTATGCCTCCTGTGAGACTGAGATGAGATGGCTGACACTAAGAGGCTCCTCATGGCGCTGTGGGCACATCTCAACCTCGGCACCATACGAGGCTGATTTAAAGCCCTCCTTGCAGGCTTTACTGCAGTCTGTAGCTTTCGGGTTCCTCCTCACAGAGAGGGAAGTGGTTTGGGCTGCCAACCCTCACCACCACCACCACCACCAGCCCCAGGCCTGTCCTCTGTCTGTCTCTCCAGATGTCACCACACTCTTCGTGGTCGTCAGTTCGTCCCCCGGTCTGTTCCTGGTTGGTTGTCACACTGCGGTACTGCCACTCCAGAGTTTTTCAGTTAATTAAACATCTACTGATGCATATAAACTTGGACACATCATTCATCAGTGTTGTAAACCTGGGATTGTTTCTGGGTCTTACAACAGACGCACTCCTCCAGGCGACCTGACCAAGGCTCAGACCCCGGCTTGTGTCCGAGTGGCATGCTACAAGCCCCCACTGTCCCATCATTACCTTCAGACATTTCATTTCCTGATATCAAATCAAATCAAATACATTTTATTTGTATAGCACATTTAAAAACGACTCTCATCGTACCAAAGTGCTTCACAGGTCAAAGAAAAACAATACGATACAGTGCAATACAATACATCAGTATAATACATTTACAAAAAACAAAACAATGCATAGTTATGGTACAGTAGACAAGAGAGACGTTAAGAGCAGTTAAAAGGCAGCACGGAAAACGTATCCTACAGTATGTATAAAGTGCAGTATTAGGGGGACTGGAAGGCTTGAGAGTAGAGGAACGTTTTGAGCCTAGACTTAAAACTCTCAGTGGAGGGGGCAGATCTGACAGCGAGAGGAATGCTATTCCAAAGTATAGGAGCTGCGACAGCGAAGGCTCGGTCGCCCCTGAGCCTCTTCCTTGTCGCTGGGACTTCTAGGAGTCGTCTGTCTGCTGACCTGAGGGTCCTGATGGAGGAGGAGTATGATAGGAGGTCAGAGATGTAGGAGGGGGCCAGTCCGTTTAGTGCTTAGTGATATATAGCCCCTATGTGCTGAATGACACTTAGGTATTTGTACTTTACCTGCGTATTTTCAATTTCCAGTACTTTTACTTCTACTCCACTGCATCTCAGAGGCAAATATTGTACTTTTAATCCACTACATTTATTTGAAAACTTTAGTTAGTAGTTACTTTGTAGATTTTGATTATTTAATGGCCATTTCGGCCATTTGAAAATAGCAGATCTACAAGCTCACAATGCGTCGCATTGATCTGCTATTTTCAAAAGATTTCTATAGGCCTATACATTTAAAAACTTGAAATGTTATTCTGCACAATAAGTACTTTCTACTTTTGGTACATGGAGTACATTTTTGTTTGATACCAATACTTTTGTACTTTTACTCAAGCAAATTTGGAATTCTGGACTTTTACTTAGGCCGTTTCTCAATTCCCAAACTTGTCTGTATACTTCTGTCCTTGTGAACTCGTGATATGCCATCATTCGCCGCCCAAGTACTGTTCGTGGCCGAACGGTTTGCGGAGCGGTCTTGTTATCGGAAGGTCGCCAGTTCGTATCCCCGGACCGGCACGTTAAAATGACCACCGCTGAAGTGCCCTTGAGCAAGGCATTGAACCCCTACCATGAAATGTTCTATGAGCAGTGTCTGGCTGTAAACAAGTTCGTCGAGCTTAGTCCATTCACCCTGGGTAAACAAAGAACTTTGCTTTGCTTTGCTTTCCAATTCTCAAGTTCCCATTTGGCCAAGTACAGAATATCCTGTATGTGAACTTGATCCGCTCATTTAGCAAGTCTGCTAGTACGCAGCAGACTCGTGTTGACTTTTCAGCAGCAAATTGCCCACAGTGCAACACCACCAGAACAGACCGCCCATGTTGTTGGCAGTGGAAGTACCTACTCCCTAGTCCCTATAGGCGAACTTGCAAGTCTGAGAACTCCTATTAGGACACAAGTCTGAACTCCTATTAGGACGCCAGTCTGAACTTCCCTTCGGCCTGTCAGAGACAATAATACAGTAAACTAAGCTTTGAGCACTGAAACCCCCCTCTGAGTTCTACAGAGTCAGGGAAGGTGGGATGTGTTGCTTATCATTAATGCATGGGACATAATGTACTGTACAGTTATTTGGAGCTTTTAGTGGTTAACCCATTTTGGGCGGAGACCCCTTTTGGTGTTAGCATTATGTTATGCTTTAGCTATTGAAAAATAGCAGATCTACAAGCTCATAGCGCGCCACCGAGTGGCGCGCTACGAGCTTGTAGATCTGCTATTTTTGAAAAAATCGTGAAAATGTGGCACAAATCTTTGAATATATATTCTTTCAGAGCGAACGTTTTTAACTCATATCTTTGCTTCTGGGGGGTCCCTGAAACAACATATTTGGGGGTCTGCGGCCAATTACATATCATGTTTGGCTTGTAGGTCTGCTATTTTTGAAAAATCGAAGAACCACTGACATAGAAACATAGCTTTTTCAGAAAACTGTCAGGATGTAGAAGACATTTTTTTAATCTGATCTCAGGTCAAAATGGGTTAAACGAAAACAAACAATTGACTTATATCTTACGTGCTTATAGAGGGTAGAATATATGGCTTGTTTGTGGATGCTTGAGAAGCACTGACACACATTGATGGTTGAGTCGGTGTGTATACGGACGGTGCAGCACGTTCTATCAGGGATGAGACGAACATGAGCTGCATCTTCAGCATAATAATTATGGCTGTTTAATTATTAAACAGGCATCCTGTTAGGTTATTGCAGTGTGACAACATTTAGGTTTACACCATGAAATTGGAATTGCTCCTGTTCTCCAGTGGCGGGTGTTTTATTGTGTTTCATCATTATAGTTGACTGATGACTCCTGTGTGTGTGTGTGTGTGTGTGTGTGTGTGTGTGTGTGTGTGTGTGTGTGTGTGTGTGTGTGTGTGTGTGTGTGTGTGTGTGTGTGTGTGTGTGTGTGTGTGTGTGTGTGTGTGTGTGTGTGTGTGTGTGTGTGTGTGTGTGTGTGTGTGTGTGTGTGTGTGTGTGTGTGTGTGTGTGTGTGTGTGTGTGTGTGTGTGTGTGTGTGTGTGTGTGTGTGTGCGCGCGCGTTTGTGTGTTCCAGCTTCATTTATCAGTTTTTGGGTGCGTGCGCGCGTGTGGGTCTCTTTTTTTGTAATGTTTTTTTTTGTGGCTTTCGCCTTTATTTTATATTTTTTATGGAGGGACAGACAGTAGGCTGACAGGAAATGGGGAGAGAGATGGGGGGATGACATGCAGTAAAGGCCGTCGGGATCGGGAGTCGAACCCGCGGCACACTGTCAGACTGGATTACCAGCCAAGGTGCCTGGACCGCTGAGCGTGCTGCGTGTGTGTCTCTGCGTGTCTCTGCGTGTCTGTGCTTGTTGCCTGGATCCCACAACGTGTATCGTTCCATTTAGCTCCTGTGCTAACCATGCTAACTGTGCTGCTCGCAGGTACAGTAGAAGAATGCAGAGGGGTGTCTGACAGCAGGGCCAAAATCAATGATGTCGGGGAGTAGTACCGACGGGCAGCACACCTCCTCCTTATTGCACTTCATAATGGACGACCTCAATAAAAACCCACCCCGTGCTCCAGTCCCTTCCGTGCGGTAGCCTCTCTATTGACCCGTGGTGTTTCTCCCCGCCTCCCGGGGCCCCCAGTGAGACACCTCTTTACACTCGCTCCCTTTGTTCCCCCCCTGTTCTGTACTCCCGCTTCTCTTCTACTCGCCGTGTTTTATGCTCTTTGCTCCCACCCCTTTTATTGTGTTTGTGGCTCCCTAATGTGGTTATGTAGAGTGTAATGTCTTTCATATTGTCACTCGGCTGGTGCAAAGAGAGGGGAGGCCAGGCGGGAGATGTAGTGTGCAATCACGCCCGGCGCCGCAGGTAGCCTCGCCGCGGTCCGCCTTCCCCTCCCGGTGTAATCAACTGGAAACGCATACACAGTCTGCGTCTGCCTTTGACCCCATGAAATGGGAATGGAATTCGTTTTAATGCACGCTCGTCGAACCGTGCCGTTCGCATCTTATGTGTGCAGAGTTGCGCAAAACTCCTATAGCCCATGCAGACTAGAAGTTTGTGATGATAATAATTGTTTACACTTGCTAGTTGTTTTGTGATATATATATATATATATATATAGGGCCTGAATTGCAAAAGAAAATTTTGAGAGCGATGGCGGTATAGTGCTGCCATACCGAGACATTTACAACATTGTTAAAGGGGGACTTCACCCCTTTTGCAACCAGATCTTCTTTGAATGGTGTTTGGGAGACAAGAAACACTTTCCTGGGGTTTTTATGTGGGTAATAATATGTGTTTTTAGATATTTTAGTATTTCAAAGTCATGTCATGGACACTGGGCTCACTTCCTTCCTGGACTACATCCATCCAACCATCCATCCATCCATCCATCTCCACAAGGAGGAACAGTGCACCAAAGCATTATGGGAATTGTAGTCCAGGAAGGAAGTGAGCCCTGTGTCCATGACATATATCATGGACACTTTTAAATACTAAAATATCTAAAAACACATATATTACCCACACAAAAACCCCAGGAAAGTGTTTCTTGTCTCCCAAACATCATTAAAATAAGATCTTGTTGCAAAAGGGGTGAAGTGGCCCTTTAATGGCAATGCATATACAATACATGAACCTAGCCTACGTGTCATTATTAGTGGATTAGAGATTTAATTGCACTCCACTGGCTCTTTCTAGTGTGCTTTTAAGAATGTGCCTTGCAAAACTTTATGAAAAAGATCAAGGCCTTATTCAAAACATGTTGCTTTTTTGTCCTGAAGCTAATAGAGAGTGTGTGTGTGTGTGTGTGTGTGTGTGTGTGTGTGTGTGTGTGTGTGTGTGTGTGTGTGTGTGTGTGTGTGTGTGTGTGTGTGTGTGTGTGTGTGTGTGTGTGTGTGTGTGTGTGTGTGTGTGTGTGTGTGTGTGTGTGTGTGTGTGTGTGTGTGTGTGCGCGCGTGCGTGCGTGTCTCATCACTTACTTGGTATTTCTGAGTGTACAAAACGCTCTTCCTGGTAATACATTCTGCATTTAGTTTGTCCTCCTGAGCATTCTTTCTGAATGATTATTATTAAATAAAACATGGCTGCTGGCGGCAGTCTAAACTATTCATTGTCAATGAATTAATTGCCAATAAATACCACACTGGGTCGGGATGCGACAAGCATTAATATAATAGATACTTATGGGTGACTGACTGCTGAAGAATATAAGGCTTGTGTAAACCCGCTGCAGTAAAGGGTCGATTTTTACATTCAGAGTTAACCAATTTTGACCTGAGATCAGATTCTAAAAATGTCTGTTTGAAAATGACAGTTTTCTGAAAAAGCTATGTTTCTATGTCAGTCGTTCGTCGATTTTTCAAAAATAGCAGATCTACAAGCTCGTAGCGCGCCACTCGGTGGCGCGCTATGAGCTTGTAGGTCTGCTATTTTTCAATAGCTAAAGCATAACATAATGCTAACACCAAAAGGGGTTCCCGCCCAAAATGGGTTAAACTAAAACTCTGGATTTCTACAGTGTATATTAGCTGAAATACGTCGTGGCCAATTTTGTTTTGACCGCGTTGTTGACTTATGGGAGACATTTTTTTGTTTCATCACACTTGGCTCCCGCGGATGTCCGATGATATCATACAGCCCTCCATGGCTTGTTACTCATTACGCGCTGACAACAGGGGGTCTTCTTCCACACTGACAGGTTGCTTCGCCGGGTTCTGTTTCTCCCCCCCCGGGCCTTCAGTGAGGTGTTCCAGAACGCGGTGCTCTCTCTCAAGGCCAAACCTATGATGAGACTCCGGAAAACAGCAGGTGTCCAACCTAATTGACAGCATCACCTCGACCGCGCATTCCTTCCAGTACACACCACCAGAAGCCTTAAGACATTCTGACCTGAGATCAGATTCTAAAAAATGTTCTTCTACATCCTGACAGTTTTCTGAAAAAGCTATGTTTCTATGTCAGTGGTTCTTCGATTTTTCAAAAAATAGCAGATCTACAAGCTCGTAGCGCGCCACTCTGTGGCGTGCTATGAGCTTGTAGATCTGCTATTTTTCAATAGCTAAAGCATAACGTAATGCTAACACCAAAAGGGGTTCCCGCCCAAAATGGGTTAAGCCATTTAGACCGGAGGAACGCATCTGTGTATTTATTCGGAAAAATCGTGAAATTGTGGCGCAAATCTTTGAATATATATTCTTACACAGCGGACGTTTTTTTAAACTCAAATCTTTGCTTTTTTTTTTGGTAAAATATGTTTACCTCAAAAACATTTTGAGATAGGGGATCCGCCCGCGGCCAAATATCATTTTTGGGGTCCTTCCTTGACGTGAAATAGTCTGAGAACCACTGATACAGAAACATGGGTTTTTTTCAGAAAACTGTCCAGATTTAGAAGACATTTTGTAGATTTTAGTATTTCAAAGTCATGTCATGGACACTGGGCTTACTTCCTTCCTGGACTACATCCATCCATCCATCCATCCATCCATCTCCACAAGGAGGAGCAGTGCACCAAAGCATTATGGGAATTGTAGTCCAGGAATCTGGCCTCGGTCCTAAATGGGTTAAGCATGACAAGCTCACCTACGGTGCTCGATCGTCCTCATCTTCCAGGTGAGAACGGAAGACTCCTAATCACTTTCCAGGAAACCTGTTCGGAAGTGCTCAACTTCGACGTTGACGTTTTTCCGCTCCCCTAATTGGACAATTACTTGGCAGCGAAGGAGGTATATTACATAATACGGTCCACCATAACGTCACATTTTATGGTTTTGGTAAACAACATGGGCCTCCTGTCGGAGAGGACGACGTCCTTCATTTTGTGCTTCCATTCCGTCTCCTGCACAGTAGATGATTTCTGACGAGCAAAGAGAAGTGGACTGCCTTCTGAGACTCCCTGTCCGGCCAGGTGGAACATCAACAGTGGATTTCCTGTCTGACCAGACCACTCCTAAGGGGGCAGAAAGGTAAGCAAACAGGAAGTGATGGAGCATGCATGCGTCCTTTTCTGCGGCACAATGTTATCAGGAGCGAGTTGACAAGTTGACAGGCTGACAATTTCAACAAAAGGTCGCATGGGCTGTGTGTGTGACCGAAGTACAAATGGAACCTGGTCAAATTGCTTTCCAGTTTCATTCACTGTATAAAACAAAAACAACCCCAGCCCAAAATGTCAAAGAATCTCTCTGGTCTTTTCATCCAGAAATAGGATGCAATGCATCTGAAAAACAACAACACACATCTAAACCTTACTTAGATCTGTAAAGAAAATAAAAAATACATGACAATACATTTTTTATTTTGTATGTATACTCCATGAAGAACATGTTTTGAATATACCAAATACCATCCTTTAAAATCATTTCTAGACTATTTTAACGCATCAAATCCTGACCAACATATAGCCCCCCAATTCCAATGATTTGTATCACTGGTTTCTCTCCAGCATGGGACGGATTAAGCCATGTGCGGATTCCTGAGCCAATCATCTTTTTAAATGTTTTTTTTCGTGGCTTTCGCCTTTATTTTATATATTTTATGGAGGGACAGACAGTAGGCTGACAGGAAATGGGGAGAGAGATGGGGGGGAAGACATGCAGTAAAGGCCGTCGGGATCGGGAGTCATCTTTCAATCATCTTTTAACCGCAGTTTTCTTAACCACTACTTTCTTCTGTCCAAACCAAACAATTTTGCCGATCAAATAGTCGATCTGCACAAGCTCACAATGTGTGAACTTGGACATCTGCTATTTTTTGGCGAATGTTCCCCCCCAGAATAGGCATGCTGGGGTTCAACTTCTGAAACTTTTTCTGAGACGAGACTCACAAAATAACATTTAATGAATTGGCATAACAGCATTCTAATCCACCAATAAAGACTAATAAGGATCAATTGAAGTGCATATAGGAATTGTATGAATTAGAAATGCGTAGGCAATATGCATGGTCTCCCTCCTTCTCTCAACCCTAACCCCAATTAACATTTTGAAACACTTTTTTTGTGTATTCTTCTCGTATTTTACTGCCCTGACAGTTACTGTATGAGCGGTACTTTAGTTATATAAAGATGGATCAAGATGAGAGCTATAGGCTCCGTCAAGGCTAGTGAGACCTGACTGGTCTTTCAGCCAACAGGGCTGTTCTGGCATCGGTAATTGAAAGAGCGACCCTGAACTCATGCTGCTCAGCATAGTCACTTATTATATAACTAAACTGTACTTTGGCCTTCCTCTAGTCTACTGCATGTATGTATATTCTGTATATCCCGGCTGCTAATAGTAGGGCAAAAAGCAAAGCAAAGTTCTTTGTTTACCCAGGGTAAGTGGACTAAGCTCGAGATGCTTGTTTACAGCCACGCCCTGCTCATAGAACATTTCATGGTAGTGGTTCAATGCCTTGCTCAAGGGCACTTCAGCGGTGGTAATTTTAACGTGCCGGTCCGGGGATTCGAACTGGCAACCTTCCGGTATCAAGACCGCTCCGCAAACCGTTCGGCCACCGCTGCCTCTGAGGATAAGGGGTGACGAAAATAAGGCACATAGTTTCAGACAGACAGGTATGGACTATAGAGCGTCGCAGTCCCGCCCCCCTCGAGACCCCCCTCCTCATAGACTTTTCAAAAAGTATTTATTTAAAGACGTTTACGCCGCGGACAAAGCCAACTCTTGTCGTGACAAATCATGACAATAAACACAATGTTTTTGGCCGAACAAATAATTAGAAAGAAGGAAAAAAAACGGCAGGTTACAACACTTTTTTGTTGTTTTTCTTCTTTGTAATTATTTGTTTGGTCCAAAATATTGTGTTTGCTTAAAATGTATTTAAATAAATATGATTTCATATTGAAATGTCTATGGGGAAAATGCATTATTTCCTGGGCCTGGCGTCGTCATGAAAGGGGGCGGGACTGCGACGCTCTATAGAGTAATGTATGCAGCCATTCTCCAAACAAAGACTCCAAGTCACGTCAATCTTATACTTACATCTCACCAAAATCACACCACGTTGTCTCATGACACTCTACATGCATAGAGAGGGGGCAAGAACATAGAGAGGGGGCAAGAACTCTTGACCATGACCCAGCAATTCCCCGCTGAGAAGAGCGCTGCATGTGCAGCATCATCGAAGGCCTGTTGAATCGGTATGTATACGTTCCAGCCTTCCAGGCTGAGAGCGTCCGTTCCCTCTGGGGGCGTCGTGTTGCTCCTTGACCTCCATGTGCTTCAGTGGAGACTGAGGGGCAAAAACTCTGTGAACTCCATACACCCACAGTTTAGCAATGAAGAGCTTGGCTTCACCAAACCCAGTGGCGTGCACAGATAGTCGAGATAGATACTAGGGAGGACATGTTAGCGTCATAATAATGGCAGATTTTATAAAGTTGGTTGCATGCTGAAAATAGTTTTAGTCATCACACCCTAATCTTTATTTTGTCTTTATTTTATTTTTGTCGGTGAAAAAAGGTCTATATACGAACAACACTACTCCATGAGACCAGACCACATGACCTGTACTCTCAGCTGGAGAGGAGAATAAAATCATTGGCTACACTTTGATCTTTGACCTGAGCCCTCCAGTCTTTAATGACCTGGATCGCTTGGCGGAACAAAGGTAAAGATCAAACAATCTTTTTGACAGGCCTTCCTTTGTGCACCGAAAGCAGCAGTACGTTCTGCAAGCTCACGCCACGTCATCACGGGCACGGCGTTCTGCAAGCTCACGCCACGTCATCACGGGCACGGCGTTCTGCAAGCTCACGCCACGTCATCACGGGCACGTGGTGTGAGCAGTGGTAGAAAAAGTACTCAATTGTTTTAATTAAGTAAAAGTACCAATACCGAAAGCAGCAGTACGTTCTGCAAGCTCACGCCACGTCATCACGGGCACATGTGCTTCAGTGGAGACTGAGGAGCAAAAACTCTGTGAACTCCATACACCCACAGTTTAGCAATGAAGAGCTTGGCTTCACGAAACCCAGTGGCGTGCACAGATAGATACTAGGGGGTGCACCACCTGCCCCTTTTTTGGGGGCAGGTGGTGGCACATTGCTGTCAGGAGGGGACTGCAATGTGCCCTTTAAAAAAAAATTTTTACATACTGTACAGTGTACACACTGGTGTACAGTATGTGGACCATGGTGACATTGATCAATTCTTCATAAAAAAAAAAGCTTCTAATATATTATTTATGCCCCAAAATCTATAAATCTCCCACTATTAAGGCAACCGGCCGGTTCCACGCGCTGCACAAGGTGCCCTTTTTCACTTGAGCACCTGCCCCTCTAAATGTCTGTGCACGCCACTGCCCCCTGACCCCTGCCCCTCTAAATGTCTGTGCACGCCACTGTGGAAACCCACGCATCCCTGTGGACGTCAGCTCAGCATGTACACAGTGCTATAGGGAAAAGTACTCAATTCCTTTACTGAAGTAAACAAGTTAAGTATCAATACTGCAATACAGAAATACTCTGTTACAAGTAAAAGTCCGGAATTAAAGAAAATGTACTTGAGTAAAACTAGTACAAAGGTATTGGCATCGAAATGTACTTAAAGCACCAAAAGTGTGTATAAAAATTCAAAATTAATTTGAAAAACCTCACAATGTGTCGCGTTGCGACACATTGTGAGCTTGTAGATCAGCTATTTTTCAAATGGCCCGAAAAGTATCTATAGGGCTGAAGTGTTTCATGTATGTTTTAATTTAATAATAATCTAAATCTACAAAGTAACTAGTAGTAAACTAAGGTTTTCAAAATAAATGTAGTGGAGGTCAAAGTACAATATTTGGATCCGAGATGTAGTGGAGTATAGAAGTAAAAGTATTGGAAATTGGAAATGCTCCAGTAAAGTATATACTTATAAGTACAGTTAGTACTTGAGTAGAAGTTCTTACTCACTGTACGCCATGAGCAGCACACAGTACAGTATGATCTTCTTTCTTGTCCGATCACTTTAGCGGCAAACTCGGCCTTTGGTCGCAAATGGCAGCCATTTTTTCCCCCCAGTTCCCTTGTGCTCATGAATGTTTCAACCTATAGACCCCGTATAGAATATCAAACCTCTCTGAAGGTTTAGAGACACCCCCACCCACGTCCCTGCACCCCCCCCCCCCCCCCCAAACATTTAAGGCCCCCGCTAATCAAATTCTGTCACTCGATTTCTTATCGCGGTTCGGAAACATAATCAGTCGGAGAGCTTTGGAGGAGGATAAGATCCAATGATAGCCTGGTCGTCTTGATGATATTAGCGGTAGCTGGGATCCCGTGGGACCGCACGTATTTTCCCCCTGGCTGCAGCGAGCAAGGCTCAGAGACTCTGCCAAATGCCTGCCGTAATTAACCCAGCTGATGTGAAGTGAAGGAGCACTACTGCAACTTCACCGGTCCTCCAATTATGCTGAATGGTTTTCGTATTTTAGCCTTTTCTCATGACGTGTGTTTCTTGATGTATAGGTACAAGTTTGCACGTTTTCATTTTTTCCTCCCCTCGTTCTTGTTACATCGTAAACTTTTCGTATAGGTCTCTCGTTCTCTCTCATCAATCATTCCCTTTTGCTTTGTTATGTACTACCGTATGAAGACAACTGGTGTCTGTAAGTTCATATGAGTTATAAAGTATATGGGTGATATATAAATTGTGTATGTGCATAGAGTACATACCGTGTGTCAGTGTAGTGTACACAGTAGGTGTGTTTTTCTGGTCAGAGTAGTGTGCGTGCGTGCGTGCGTGTGATGTATGTGCGCAATGTACGTACCTATACTGTACACGTGCTCGCGCGCGCGCGTGTGTGCGTGTGTTTGCTGTTCTTGCATCCCAGTGATTGTACTGTACTGTGTGTGCAGCGACAGCTGCACTGTGTGACACCACTGTTCTCCTGAGATGAGATAAGAAGTCTGTCAGATGGAGCGCGACAACGAGGCCCCTGCCGTTTCTGCAGGGGATGCAGTTCTTCCATACCCCCTGCCCAGTTATGAAAGAGATCATGTTTACTCAGCACATTGTTTTTGAATAAACATTTATATAGGCGTGAGCAAAGATAAACACTGCTGTCTCCTTATTTATTACTTTTCTCTCTCTCTCTCTGTTCCCCCGTCGTTCTCTTTGTGGACGGTTTTTACTTCTATAGGCAGCAAAAAAAACAAAAAAAACAAGTGCTTTTCATTGCTCATTATGAAAAACTGTCTGAAGTACTTAAAACAAGAACTTTTTTCAGCTTCATGGTTCGCCGGAAGGTTATAACTAACTAAAACTAACGAAAACACTGTTTTGAACTTGAAGCACCAAAATCTTTCAAAATCTCTTTCAAAAACTACAATGAAAAATAAATAAACAATAACTAACAAACTGTATTGTGTGTTTACAAAACTATTTAGATTTCTAAACACTACAATACAGTTCTAGTTAGTTATTGTTTTTTGTTTTATTGTAGTTTTTGAAAGAGATTTTGAAAGATTTTGTCTATAATTTCAGTTCGTTTTATTTTAAAAGAACTGCAATTTTAGACAAAATGCCCTTAGTTTTCATTTGTGGATGGTTGGTGGTAACTGTAACTGAATAAATTTTTACTTTTGTTAGGCTTTTATTACACAATACTTAACTATTCATTCCTGCACCTGACAAATACCCAAAGTATGAAAAAAAAACAACTAAAACTTAAATAGCATTTTCAAAAATAGAAACTAGCAAATCTGCTCTAAAAACGAATTAAATTACATACTTAATTACAAAAAATATATATATATTTAAAACGAACGAAAGCAGCAGTACGTTCTGCAAGCTCACGCCACGTCATCACGGGCACGGCGCTCTGCAAGCTCACGCCACGTCATCACGGGCACGGCGCTCTGCAAGCTCACGCCGTCATCATCACGGGAACGCCGTGCCCGTGATGACGTGGCGTGAGCTTGCAGAACGTACTGCTGCTTTCGGTGCACGAAGGAAGGCCTGTCAAAAAGATCGTTTGATCTTTACCTTTGTTCCGCCAAGCGATCCAGGTCATTAAAGACCGGAGGGCTCAGGTCAAAGATCAAAGTGTAGCCAATGATTTTATTCTGCTCTCCAGCTGAGAGTACAGGTCATGTGGTCTGGTCTCATGGAGTACTGTTGTTCGTATATATACTAGACTACCTTTATTTTCACATATTGCAGAATGACCCATTTCACAAGTTGTACTGTGTACAAAATCATTTGAAAATAGCAGATTTACAAGCTCACAATGCGTAGATCGGCTATTTTCAAATGGCTGAAATATATAGGGTTGAAGTGGTTAATGTATATTTTCGAATCAAAATTCAAATCGCCAAAGTAACTAGTAACTAAAGTTTTAAAATAATTGTAGTGGAGTAAAAGTAAAAATGTTGGCTCTGAAGTACTGGAAATTGGAAATACTCAAGTAAGGTACAAATACCTCAAATTGTACTTAAGTATACAGTACTTAAGTTAAAAGTACTTAGTTACTTTCCACCACGTGTTGTGAGCTTGCTATTTTCGGTGTGCGACACGACACACGACACACGACACACGACACGACACGACACACGGCACACGGCACACGACACACGACACACGACACGACACGACACACGGCACACGACACACGGCACACGACACACGACACACGACACACACGACACACGACACGACACACACGGCACACGACACCACACGACACACGACACACGACACACACGACACACGGCACACGACACACGACACACGGCACACGGCACACGGCACACGACACACGACACACGACACCACACGGCACACGACACACGGCACACGACACACGACACACGACACACACGACACACGACACGACACACACGGCACACGACACCACACGACACACGACACACGACACACACGACACACGGCACACGACACACGACACACGGCACACGGCACACGGCACACGGCACACGACACACGACACACGACACCACACGGCACACGGCACACGACACACGGCACACGACACACGGCACACGACACACGACACACGACACACGGCACACGACACACGACACACGACACACGACACACGACACACGACACACACGACACGACACACGACACACACGACACACCACACACGGCACACGGCACACACGACACACACGGCACACGGCACACGCGACACACGACACACACGGCACACGACACACACGACACACGACACACGACACACACGACACACGACACACACGGCACACGACACACGGCACACGACACACGACACACGACACACACGACACACACGGCACACGACACACGGCACACGGCACACGACACACGACACACGACACACACGACACACACGGCACACAACACACGGCACACGACACACACGACACACACGACACACACGACACACGACACACACTACACACGACACACACGACACACACGACACACGGCACACACGACACACGACACACACTACACACGACACACACGACACACGACACACACGACACACACTACACACGACACACACGACACACACGACACACACGACACACACGACACACGACACACACTACACACGACACACACGACACACACTACACACGACACACACGACACACACGACACACGGCACACGGCACACGACACACGACACACGACACACACGACACACACGGCACACAACACACGGCACACGACACACACGACACACACGACACACACGACACACGACACACACTACACACGACACACACGACACACACGACACACGGCACACGGCACACGGCACACGACACACGGCGTGCACACGACACACGGCACACGACACACGGCACACGGCACACGACACACGACACACGACACACACTACACACGACACACGACACACACGACACACGACACACGGCACACTACACACGACACACGGCGTGCACACGACACACGACACACGACACACGACACACGGCACACGACACACGACACACGACACACACTACACACGACACACGACACACACGACACACGGCACACGACACACGGCACACTACACACGACACACGGCGTGCACACGACACACGACACACGACACACGACACACGGCACACGACACACGACACACGGCACACGACACACGACACACGACACACGGCACACGACACACGACACACGACACACGGCACACGTCACACGACACACGGCACACGCGCAAGTATATATCAGGCTATTATAGTCGTCTCTGATTGCTTCCATGTTTACATCCTGCTCACAAGTAGCAGACAGCACTTACTGTAGAATGTTTTACAGCTCCAGTCAATGGGGCTGCCGTCGTTGTCAATCAAGATTCCCTGAAGAACTGTGACACTGACTGGAGACGCCATTAATTATGTTTGTCTATAGACTTAGTTTTATGCTATTTGCATAATGGAAGACAAAACAAATCCAGAACACTTACGTTACGCCATTGTAACTTATATGTGAGCAAGGTTGTTTTCTCCCACTTGTACCACTTTACGGTTATTGGCAAAAATAAATAAATGAAATGCATTAGAATACATAAACGTTACATTAGAAAAGTCTTTCTTTCATTCAGATACCGGTATTAGTATATTAGCAAAGATTAGTGCCATATTTTGTCACCAGGCGACGCTTATTAAAATGCAAAGCACTTCCATGAATTAGAAGTGGCCTACAGTATATTGTGCAGTGCAGTACATCTGATCCGTATGTTTTTGTTAGAAGGGTCAGAGATAATTATGAGAATAACATATGTCTGTTATTTTTCCGTGTCCTGGTGTAAGTAATGTAAATCAATGTGAATGTTAATTAATAAGTCTAAGTTCAATGTCAACGTCAGCATTATAACCAAAACAACAAAACAGCTTAAAGGACCACTTTTCAACTTCTCTTATATATAATTGGTCCTAACTAATGTTCATGATAAAATACCACATTTCTTTCTACTCAGTCTGTGTCTCATAGGAGGGCTGTGGGCAGTTCAGAAACCCGTCCACCAGTGACATCATCGATGGTGAATCCAAGCTAATAGAAACGGCAGGCTTTCTTTTCCTGAAAAGTTGCAATGCAAAAGTTGAAGCCATCGTTCTCACGATGATAAAAATCTAAATATATTTTAAAACATATCTTGTTTAAAAAAAAATCTGCCTAATGATGATGTCACTGGTGGACGGGTGTCCGAACTGCCCAAAGCCCTCCTATGAGACACAGATTGAGTAGGAAAAAATAGTGGTGTTTTATCATGAACATTAGTGAGGACCAATTATATGAAGAGATGTTGAAAAGTGGTGAAGTGGTCCTTTAATAATATTTTGAACCCAGAGTGTCGCGTCAGATCAGATTGTTTTGTTCTTTAGTTATGGTCGGAGTCGTGCAGAAGCCTCATATCTCCACATTTCAACTTTTTCAGTGTTTGAGTGGTACAACCACTCCAAGGAACAGCAATGTCCGTGTTCAACTATGTTTGTGTGTGACTATGTTTGTTTGTGTGTGACATTAATGAGCACCAGTACCAATGAGTACCAAAAGTGGCGCTGTTGTGCCAGAAACGGAGAGAGAGAGATAGTGCTGCACTGTTGCCTGCTAATGAGAGAGAGAGAGAGGGGGGGGGGGGATTTGCACCACTCAGTTCACACGGGTGTGATTTTTTTTGTTTGTTTTGTTTTGATTTATTTTTTATTTTTTGTATATTAATATAACCCATTTAGACCTGAGGACGATTCTACAAATGTCTTCTGGATCCTAACAGTTTTCTGAAGAACGCATGTTTCTATGTCAGTCGTTCTCAAACATTTTCATGTCTAGGACCCCCAAGATTATATGTAATTGGTCGCCGAGCCCCATCTGAAAATATGTTGTTCCAGGGACTTCCAGAAGCAAAGATTTGAGTTAAAAACGTTGGCTCTGAAAGAATATATTCAAAGCTTTGCACTACATTTTCAAGATTTTTCAAAAATAGCAGATCTACAACCTCGTAGCACGCCACTCGGTGGCGCGCTATGAGCTTGTAGATCTGCTTATTTTTCAATAGCTAAAGTATAACGTAACGCTTAAAACACCAATAGGGGTTCCCGTCCCAAAATGGGTTAACGCCCTATACTTCATCATACAAAAGTGTCACACAAATGTATAGTGAAAATAGATCTACACTACTTGTGTTAAAAAAAAATTGATAATAAAAAAGGAACGCTTTTGGGTACATGAGGGTTCCACCAACCTGACAGTGACGAAGATGGTAGTGAACAGTTCAATTTCCCTCCCGGGTCCTTTTCCCCACATATGGCTGACGAAGTTGTTCAAAACTTTGGAGAGTATAAGATGTGAAAGTATAGCTGGCACCGACCAAATCATTCATGCCTCTCAGAATCTGCCTTTTAGGCTATACTTTAACCTATTCTGACCTGAGATCAGATTCTAAAAATGTCTTCTACATCCTGACAGTTTTCTGAAAAAGCTATGTTTCTATGTCAGTCGTTCTTCGATTTTTCAAAAATAGCAGACCTACAAGCTCGTAGCGCGCCACTCGGTGGCGCGCTATGAGCTTGTAGATCTGCTATTTTTCAATAGCTAAAGCATAACATAACACCAAAAGGGGTTCCCGCCCAAAATTGATTAATTTTGCATCCGTCATCACAAAGCCAAACATTCTACTGAGAATCTGCAAGCTGTGTGTCCACCACACCAAGCTCCCTAATTTCCAAGCATCCACAGGATGGTGCAAATATGGAGATGAATAGTTTTCAGCGTGTTTAATGAAGCGCGCGGACGAGGGCCCCAGCCCACCCACTTTGCAACCGCACACACTGATTAATCCATTTTGGGCGGGAACCCCTTTTGGTGTTTTAAGCATTATGTTATACTTTAGCTATTGAAAAATAGCAGATCTACAAGCTCATAGCGCGCCACCGAGTGGCGCGCTACGAGCTTGTAGGTCTGCTATTTTTGAAAAGTCGTGAAAATGTGGCGCAAATCTTTGAATATAGATTTCAGCGTGAAGATTTTTAAATAAAATATTGGCTTCTGGGGGGTCCCTGGAACTACATATTTTGAGATGGGGGTCCGTGGCACAATATAAATAATTATGGGGGTCCTTGACATGAAAAAGGTTGAGCATAGAAACATGGGTTTTTCAGAAAAAATGTAGGATTTTGAAGCCTTTTTTTTAATCAACTTCGGTCCAAAATGGGTTAATGGAATTATTTGAAAGCATTCAAACAAAAATGCTCTTCCTGCACCATTAACAAATGCAAAATACAAGCAAGAAAGGGCTCATATTCAACTGATTAGTTTACAAATGTGTTTAAAAGACGGTTAGGCTGGTGATTTAGTTTGGTTTATTTAAAGGCTTCATACGACATATGACTGGTTTTTACAAACATTACAAGTCTTTATATGGTCCTTCAAACGTGTATTAAAAGGTTTTAACTGAAAAATCCACTCCATGAGCCATGCATGTGTAGCAGGTATATAAGATATACAAGTGAATGCATTCCACCAAAGATCCCTCACATGCCATATTATGTATTGTCACACTTTTATTTTGTAGTGTTTTGTGCAATAGATCGTTATGGGAGCTGTATGTGTTGTTATTTTATTTTGAAGTCACTCCTTCCTGCAGTGATGTCATCCACCTGCGTTAGCTTCCTCTCTATCTTGCTAGAAGCCAGCTTGGAGAGAGGTGGGTCAGTTCTCTGCTCTTAGTGGATTTTTGTTCTAAAGTTGTTTTAAGTGTATTTTACCAATGCAAACGGTGAAATGATGTTGTAATTCAGTTCTGTATGTTACTATGTGTTTGTTTTGCAAAGGTTTAAGTGTTTTAATGTACTTTTTAGTGACGTTTTGGTAGTTTGTTTTAATAGTACTTGTGAGGACTCAGCACTCACACACACATGCACACACACACCAGTGACTGCAGCATGGTAGCTGATTGCCAATTTGCCACTTGTCCCTCATTATAGGTTGGTGTGCTGCATGGAGAGGCTTTGTGTCTAATGCCTGCTGCATTGTGTGTCTGTTTATTTCGTGCAGGTATGTTTTTGTTGCTCCCATGATTTATTAACCTGACTCCGCCAGATGGGGCAGCAGAGAGTACACTGGTTTCCCGAACCCTGTGTACTCTCTGCTGCCCCATCTGGCAGAGTCAGGTTAATGACTTATTGTATTGAGTGTGTTTTATTGTTTCATTTACTTCTATATAAAATACCGATGGTGTATTTCATTTCAAGTGTATTTGTATTGTGATGTAATGTGAATGTTTTGTGACTGTGTATTTTGTAATTGTGTAAGTTATTGGTGTCGCTCTTGCTAGAAGCCAGCTTGGAGAGAGCTTGGTGTGCTGCATGCAGAGGCTGTGTGTCTAATGCCTGCTGCATTGTGTGTGTCTGTTTATTTCGTGCAGAAATAAATACGCCAAAGGCTAAAGAGAACTTGTCCAGTGCATCTAAACACAACGCAGAGCTCAAACCGGCTACACATGGCAGGTTATTTTCTCTGAGGCAGCCCTTTCAGCTGCAATGATTAGACGTCTATATACTGTATAGACGTTTAAACAACCGCTAATCAACGTCTAATCTAAGGCGCGATTCATACTCCTATTTTAGAGCCGAATAAAACTTTTATTCGGCGCTGTAGAGCCTACAATGTGACGTCATTTGAGGTTCGGGGGGGCGGGTACTGTTCTAAAGTCTGCTCTTCTGTGCTACTGAAAATGTCTGACGAGCCGAAATCATTTCGGCACTACAGCGCCGAAACAGCGGTAAAATAGGAGTATGAATCGGCCCTAAGAATAGACGTCTAAAAAACTAATTTTTAGACGTTTTTATCTCATTTTTAGACGCACGTCTAATAGCCGGCTATTGCTCAGTGGGTGGGAGAGAAGGGGGAAACGCAGAGTGGGGAAAGATTGGCTATAGTGGCTATGTTGCAACGGTAGAAAAATACTTCCTAAAAATGGGACGGAAACGGTTTACGGCCGATAATCTAATACACAGCACTGTCTGTGCAAGACATCCTCTTGTAATGCGGCCGTACTTGTCAAACACAATAGAAAGTTTTCCAGTGAGCTGAGATTGAGTCATCCGTTCGCCTCCACAGAGACTTTGTGGTGGAGGAACTATAGGGAGCCTGTACGGTACGTGGTTGGCAGACTTTCCTTTGATGAGACGGGGCCAGCTACGCCCATGTTCCTCTCCGTCTCCTGGCGTATAGAAGCTTTGAAGGACGGAGAACCTGCAATGCTTGTTCAATTTTAAAGAAGAATCCAGCTTCAAAGTGCATTCCATACTGCTCTAGCCCATTCTGACCTGAGATCAGATTCTAAAAAATGTCTTCTACATCCTGACAGTTTTCTGAAAAAGCTATGTTTCTATGTCAGTCATTCTTCGATTTTTCAAAAATAGCAGACCTACAAGCTCGTAGCGCGCCACTCGGTGGCGCGCTATGAGCTTGTAGATCTGCTATTTTTCAATAGCTAAAGCATAACATAATGCTAACACCAAAAAGGGGTTCCCGCCAAAAATGGGCTAGACCAAGAGCATAATTCTCCAGATTTCTCAGATATAGGTATTTGCTTATCATCAGACCAGTGGCAGAATGTGAAGTCAAGTGCACGCGGGCTAAACTATGCGTGTGTGATTTCCCAGCAGCATGATTCATAATGTGTATTGGATTATCGCAGAGATCAGCAGTCTAACTGACACATCTGTTGTGCCACGATCTCTCCCAGGGGTTCCGCTGTCATTGCCAATGCACAACAGCACGCTGGCTAGTAAGATTTAAGGGATTATGGTAAAGGTCAGCAATAGATGTGGAACCACCAGTGGGGTGTTTGGGGACCGGAGAGTAAATGTCACTGGTTTTTAGTGTTACGTTACAGTACATTCCTCTGTGGATATTGAAGATTGTATTGTATAGTAGCGGTTTGTGGCTTTTTGATATCTTTTGTATTTTCTTTGGCAAAAATGTTTCTGAAAAGCCAAAGCATTTCTATTGACCCAGAGGGATGGCATCACAACTTGACACTTTTGTACCATGTCTGGGGCCAAATATTTTGGTGGGCATTATAATATAGCCTGTATTTGACTGTAAATGTAAGAATCACACCCGTGGGAACTGAGTGGTGCAACTCCCCTCTCCCCCCCCCCCCCCTCTCTCTCTCATTAGCAGGCAACAGTGCAGCACTATCTCTCTCTGTTTCTGGCACAACAGCGCCACTTTTGCCCCTACTGGTACTCATAGTAACATAGTCACAGTCACATACATAGGTTAACACATAGGTTAACACGGACATTGCTGTTCCTTGGCGTGGTTGCACCACTCAAAAACTGTAGACACCGTAATTAATGCCCTATCGTCATTTGTACATATTGACTTCCTTTCTGCCATCCTCATATTAATTCATTTAGCAAAAAAAGTGATGAGCAACTTTCGTGCCAAAATTATACAACAGAGACCTAACAGTTGCACACAGCGGTTGAGAGGGTCCAAAAGCATCACAATCATTTTAACTATAGTGTCGCAGTCCCGCCCCCTGTCATGACGATGCCAGGCCCAGGAAATGAATCCCAATGCATTTTTCCCATAGACATTTCAAAAAGTATTTATTTAAAGACCTTTTAAGCGTCATACGAAGCCAACTGGAGTCGTGACAAATCATGACAATAAACACTATTTTGGACCAAACAAATAATTACAAAGAAGCTCTTTGTCACGACAAGAGCTGGCTTCATCCACGGCGTAAGAGGAAAATGAACGGAGAATCATTTCCTGGGCCCTGGTAGGGGGCGGGACTGCAACGCTCTATACTTTACCCATACGTTGGCTATTAAAAAATAGCAGATCTACAAGCTCGAGCTATATTCGAGCTGACCCCAGAGCTATATGGCCTATACAGACAGGCCTGGTGTGAAATCCTTCATCCTCTCTCCCATGATATGCTACCGTAGGGGAAAAAAGAATGCTCGTCCGCTGAAGCTGCCTGCGGGGGGGGTGGATATTGATTCTCCTCACCCCCACTGTGAGCGTAGCCAATCACATCAAAGCAAGAGCTAACCAATCAGGGATGTCTGTAGAGTGAGTGTGTGTGTGGGGGGGGGGCAAGGTTGATGATGAGCAACCTTGGCCACAAAACCAACTGTTGTCGGTGCAGGCTTTTTTTTCCATTTGAACTATGAATATTGGCTTTCTCATACGTATTAGGCCGCAGATTAGTTTTCCATTAGATCTGATTATGTGATTTGTACGCTCTTTCGATGGGCTAATGTCCCACAGACTAAACCTTATTGTCTGCCTGCCTGGTTGCCCATAAGGGCTTACAATCATTTTAGGCATTCATTCATTCAGTCATTATTAAGTTATGGTTTGCAAACTTACGAGTTCAACCGTTTTTGGAAAAGTATTCATTATTTTCATATCTTTCCTATACTTCTCTTCAGGGAGGAAGCTTGGCTTGTCTTATCTCTGCAGGGTCATGTTCAAGATGCTGATGCCGAACATTCTCTGGACTTGGCAGCAATGGAGGAGCCACTGGGTTACACTACAGGTATACTGTACTGCACCTGTATATATCTCTGCTGTCGGGATGAAACCACCTACTGTAACTCCAAAATGTTCATTTTTCAGGAAATTAAAAAATATGCATTTTTCAGGAAATTAAGAAAACGTTATATTTTTAAAACAAAGCAATACTGCCTCATCAAGGTTGGTGTTGTGACTTTATATTGTCAATGACTTGCATGAGAGGGGGAGAGGTGGTGGAGTTTTTAACTACTTTCAATTGGTTCAAGATTTTCAAAAAAACACACAGTGTTCAATAGCACTGATTTATGCAATAAAACAAAAAATCTAAAACCTCAAAAATGGAGTTAGGAGGTTTCCTCCCGACAGCAACGATACACACCAGTGTTACAGACAACCGTTTTTGGAAAAGTATTCATTATTTTCATATCTTTCCTATACTTCTCTTCAGGGAGGAAGCTTGGCTTGTCTTATCTCTGGGTCAGGTTCAAGAATCTCAAGATGCTGATGGCGAACATTCTCTGGACTTGGCAGCAATGGAGGAGCCACTGGGTTACACTACAGGTACTGTATACTGCACCTGGATATCTCTGCTGTCGGGATGAAACCACCTAACTCCAAAATGTTCATTTTTCGGGACATTTTCAGGAAATTAAGAAAACGTTTTAAAACAAAGCAATACTGCCTCATCAAGGTTGGTGTTGTGACTTTATATTGTCAATGACTTGCATGAGAGGGGGAGAGGTGGTGGAGTTTTTAACTACTTTCCATTGGTTCAATATTTTCAAAACAACACACAGTGTTCAATAGCACTGATTTAAGCAAAAAGAATAATTCAAAAAAATCTAAAACCTAAAAAATGGAGTTTCCTCCCGACAGCAACGATACACACCAGTGTTGTGCAACGTCATAATCAACAGGAGCTATAATTCAAGTCAAGTTCAATAATATGCTGTTGCAGCATGCCATTATCAGACGAGTAAAACAAGTTTCACTGTACACCTACCCTGGTTCATCTGCATATAGGTGACATGAACAGTGTAGTGTTCCTGTAGGTGACATGAACAGTGTAGTGTTCCTATATATTCTGGGCGTGTTAGGCGAACATTCAGCGAAA
>NC_136805.1:9410695-9700695 GCF_951216825.1 Electrona antarctica
CTCCAGTACGTCTCGGATCCAAATATTGTACTTTTTACTCCACTATATTAGTATATTTATTTGAAAACGTACTAAGTTAGTAGTTACTAACATACGTTAGCCACTTCAGCCCTAGACATTTCGGCCATTTGAAAATGGCTGATGTTCTTAAAGCTTGTAGATCAGCCATTTTCAAAAGATTTTTAGACATTTGAAAACTTGAAACGGGACATTCTGCATACTTTAAATTTTGGTACTTTAAGAACATTTTTGATACCAATACTTTTTGTATTTTGTGCATTTTGAATTCCGGACTTGCACTTGTATCAGAGTACATAGTTCTACATTGCAGTATATGATACTTTTACTTTATATCTCTCCACTACAGGGACTTGGGGGGGGGGTTGAGTTCGTCAGCGATGAGCCCTCCTCCTCCTCCTCCACCCCAGAGGGACACATCATCATCATCCCACAGGGCGTCCTGGAGAACTCCATCAAGATCCCAAACTGAACCTCCCCCACGGGGCACATCAACCTGCACAATGCCCCCCAAACTGAACCTCCCCCACGGGGCACATCAACCTGCACAATGCCCCCCAAACTGAACCTCCCCCACGGGGCACATCAACCTGCACAATGCCCCCCAAACTGAACCTCCCCCACGGGGCACATCAACCTGCACAAGGCCCCTGACAGGCAGCTCCAGCCAGGTGCTTATAGTAGAACACTCCTCTGTGTCCACGAGAGGCTTCATAACCTGCACCAATACAGCTATGGAATATCATATGAGACACACCCACAGAACACACACACACACACACACACGCACACACACACACACACACACACACACACACACACACTGCTCTGTGTCTGCGAGAGGCTTCATAACCTGCACGACTACAGCTATGGAATATCATATGAGACACACCCACAGAACACACAAACACATGCAGACCTGTGTGTGCACGCACACACGCACGCACGCACACGCGCGCGCGCACGCACGCACGCACGCACGCACGCACGCACGCATTCAAGTTAAACATTGTTCGGGTGTAACAGATTATATAGACTATAGAGCATTCATTTTCGAATGTCCAACAACTATATAGCAGTTGAGCCGTTGCCGATGCCAACTTTCTCTGTAGTTTTCTCGTCACGTTGCCAATTTGCGGTGCTGTAGTAGCAGCTGACACAACGGAATAATAAGCCACCTCTCCATGACCTTAACTTTAGCCTCTGACCTATATGTTGCTCTTGGGTTGGATTCTTCTTAAGATGGAGGTGTGTGCGTGCGTGCGTGCGTGCGTGCGTGCGTGCGTGCGTGCGTGCGTGTTGGGGGCGAGAGAGAGGCCACAGATAACGTTTTCTGCTTGTGTATTTGTTTGACAAACGGCTAATGGCTGATTCATAGTTCATACCGGCGTTGCCTCACCGGAAATAACAGATTCCTGGCGAGTGCAAGACTTAAAGGTGTTAAGTGTCAGTTGCAGTTATATAAGCCCCATCGGTGGAATGGATGAGCCTCGCTGCAGCAGCCTCTCTCTCTCCATGCAGCCCAGTCTCTCCCCCCGTCCCCCGTATCAGCTCATCGTCTCTCTATCTCTAAAGCCTTTACCATTACCCCTGGTGCTTCGTTGTCAATGCATCTTCCCTGCACACCATTACTTGGGTGCTCGGTGCTTCCTCTCTCCGCAGTCCATTTCCACCGCGCTCGGCCTGCGATGTCTATCTGTCCGGCCGATAAGTGCAACGTGTCTGTGAGCCTTTTCCCTGTGCGCATCAACAACCACAGGGTTCCTATGAGGTCCTGTATAGCGTGTGTGTGTGTGCGCGTGCGTACATGCGTGCATACCAGTCATGTGTACTTAGTGAGAGCTAATCAATGCTATGCTAAGCCTCCGTAATAGCCCACCCGCGTGGCTAAAGCCAACAATAAGCCTGAGAAATGACAGTTGCTTTCCTCCTGACCTTTTTCACTGGGAGATGCAAACGGCGGCCTCCATTCTGATTGTCAATTCCCGTCCCCAGGAACCCAGGAGATAGCCCTACAGATCAGGGAGGATGGCTGTCTTGGAGGGAACCCAGGAGATAGCTCTACAAGATCAGGGTGGATGGCTGTCTTGGAGGGAACCCAGGAGATAGCCCTACAGATCAGGGAGGATGGCTGTCTTGGAGGGAACCCAGGAGATAGCTCTACAAGATCAGGGTGGATGGCTGTCTTGGAGGGAACCCAGGAGATAGCCCTACAGATCAGGGTGGACAGAGAGATGTGACGTTCGTGAACGAGTCGGATCTTTTGAACGGCTCTTTGAAAGGAACGATGGGATCCGGTTCACAGTAGGGAGCCGTTCCTTTTTAGAGGAGGAGGGGGGCAGGGGGGTTTCAACTGGGGGGGGGGCACTGGGGAGGCACTGGGGAGTGGGGAGTCCCTAGGGAGGCCCTGGGCAGATATTGGGGAGGTACTGGGGGGGACACTGGGCAGACATTTTGCCCCCCTTCCCCCCCACCCCTCCCCCCCCCCCCCCCCCATTGGGAACGTCGTTCAAAAGAGCCAGTCTTTTGAACGACTCTTTGAAAGGAACGGATCCCAGAGATCCGGCTCCCTTCAAAGAGCCATAAATCCCATCTCTAAATTGTCTGTCTTGGAGGGAACCCAGGAGATAGCCCTACAGATCAGGGAGGATGGCTGTGTTGGAGGGAACCCAGGAGATAGCCCTACAGATCAGGGAGGATGGCTGTGTTGGAGGGAACCCAGGAGATAGCCCTACAGATTAGGGAGGATGGCTGTCTTGGAGGGAACCCAGGAGATAGCCCTACAGATCAGGGTGGATGGCTGTCTTGGAGGGAACCCAGGAGATAGCTCTACAAGATCAGGGTGGATGGCTGTCTTGGAGGGAACCCAGGAGATAGCCCTACAGATCAGGGTGGATGGCTGTCTTGGAGGGAACCCAGGAGATAGCCCTACAGATCAGGGTGGATGGCTGTCTTGGAGGGAACCCAGGAGATAGCCCTACAGATCAGGGTGGATGGCTGTCTTGGAGGGAACCCAGGAGATAGCCCTACAGATCAGGGTGGATGGCTGTCTTGGAGGGAACCCAGGAGATAGCCCTACAAGATCAGGGTGGATGGCTGTCTTGGAGGGAACCCAGGAGATAGCCCTACAGATCAGGGTGGATGGCTGTCTTGGAGGGAACCCAGGAGATAGCCCTACAGATCAGGGAGGATGGCTGTCTTGGAGGGAACCCAGGAGATAGCCCTACAGATCAGGGAGGATGGCTGTCTTGGAGGGAACCCAGGAGATAGCCCTACAGATCAGGGTGGATGGCTGTGTTGGAGCACGAGGCACAATGCTTACAGTTTTTCCCTTCTAAATCTTGTATAGAGCTGCTGTGAAATAGGCTGTTACGGCTCTGAGATGTAATTTCCTATCTCCTGAAGAAGTGTAAATGCTTTGCTCCCGCAGCCTGTGTGTGTGTGTGTGTGTGTGTGTGTGTGTGTGTGTGTGTGTGTGTGTGTGTGTGTGTGTGTGTGTGTGTGTGTGTGTGTGTGTGTGTGTGTGTGTGTGTGTGTGTGTGTGTGTGTGTGTGTGTGTGTGTGTGTGTGTGTGTGTGTGTGTGTGTGTGTGTGCGCGCGTGTGCGTGCGTGTGGGACTTAAAGTAATATGGCATTTGGGGCTGACTCTTTTTATCTGATGCCTGGCCATTTTTCATTAATGCTATCTTTACAGTAATGGAATAACGATACATGCACTCTCTCATGAAATGCAAGTTTATTGTTGAAGTTCAGGTTGGGCACCCTCATGCTTAGGCTAATGGCGTAGACTTAGATCGTAAACACTGTGTGTGTGTGTGTGTGTGTGTGTGTGTGTGTGTGTGTGTGTGTGTGTGTGTGTGTGTGTGTGTGTGTGTGTGTGTGTGTGTGTGTGTGTGCTTTGTATATATGTGATGTATTCCCATGCTTTTTGTTCTTGCTTAATGTAAGTCGCTCTGGATTAAGAGCGTCTGCTAAATGCCTAAATTGTGCGTGTGCGTGTGTGTGTGCGTGCCAAATCACACCTGCGTGCGTGCGTGCGTGCAAATCACACCTGCGTGCGTGCGTGCAAATCACACGTGCGTGCGTGCAAATCACACCTGCGGGCGTGCGTGCAAATCACACGTGCGTGCGTGCAAATCACACGTGCATGCGTGCGTGTGCGCTCGAATCACAAGTGCGTGCGTTCTATCCGTGTCCTTCCCTGCATTGGGGTGTGTGAACTGAACTGGGAACGTGTCCCTTCCAGTCCGCAGGTCGTAAATAGGCAGGCTGTGCTTCTCTTTCAGCTGTGTTGAGCAGAGGAGCACTGTGCAGAATATTAACTAACTCTACAACAGGCTGCATGTGTGTGTGTGTGTGCGAGAGTGTGTGCAAGAGTGTGTGTGTGTGTGTGTGTGTGTGTGTGTCCACGCCTGTGCATGTGCGCAGGAGGAGTCTGTTCCATGTTGTGTGTGAGTGTGTGTGTGTGTGTGTGTGTGTGTGTGTGTGTGTGTGTGTGTGTGTGTGTGTGTGTGTGTGTGTGTGTGTGTGTGTGTGTGTGAGTGTGTGCATCATAGGAGTGGGCTCCCCTGCAGGGCGCCGCGGAGGGGAGAGTGAAAGGCCCCCTCACCGCGGCACTCACTATGACACATGGCAGAATAAATAGAATTTAGAGTCCTCCATTTCCATAGGGGTTATTGGCAGGCTTATTTAGCTGTCTTTCCCCTTTGAGATTACAATGCCATTTACGTCCGGCTTTTTATTTTTTTATTTCCCCTGTCTGGAATAATGAGCCTGTGGGACGGTCGGAGGCTGAAGGCGCTTGACAAGTGGTGACAATTAACCCATTTTGGGCGGGAAACCCCTTTTTGGCATTATGTTATGCTTTAGCTATTGAAAAATAGCAGATCTACAATCTCATAGCGCGCCACCGAGTGGCGCGCTACGAGCTTGTAGATCTGCTATTTTTGAAAAATCGAAGAACCACTGACATAGAAACATAGCTTTTTCAGAAAACTGTCAGGATGTAGAAGACATTTTTAGAATCTGATGTCAGGTCAAAATGGATTAAAAGGGAGGCTCATCGCAGTTTTTTTTTTAGTGGCATCCAGTGCTCCCTTCGTCTGTCTGTCTGTTAGTGCACTGCACCGCAGGGGGACTTGACAAAATAAAAGGGATCACAGGCAACCTGCCACCAGCGTTTTTTACTTTAACACATTTTGGACTGATGGTGATTAAAAAAAAGGCTTCTAAATCCTAATAGTTTTCTGAAAAACCCATGTTTCTATGTGTCAGTTGTGCTCAACCTTTTTCATGTCAAGGACCCCCAGAATTATCTCTATTGGGCCACGGACCCCCATCTCAAAATATGATGTTCCTGGGAACAACATAACGACTTCTGTTGTTCCCAGAAGCAAATATTAATGTTAAAAATGTTCGCTCTGAAGTATATATTCAAAGATTTGCACCACATTTTCACGACTTTTCCAAAATAGCAGACCTACAAGCTCGTAGTGCGCCACTCGGTGGCGCGCTATGCGCTTGTAGATCTGCTATTTTTCAATAGCTAAAGTATAACGTAACGCTTAAAACACCAAAAGGGGTTCCCGCCTAAAATGGGTTAACACACAGATGTGGCACCTTCGCTCCCTCTGTGCGGTGCGGGGAGAGTCAGACGTGAGCTTTGCTGACTTGCTCACTGTGATTATTTCTTTTTTTTATGATTTTCTATCCCCCCCCCGTCACTTCCCAGGACACTGGAGTATGTATTGTACTGTACTGTAGCCTACTGTACAGTCAGTGTGTGACGTGGGAATGCAGGGGAGAAGGAGTTCACTTCTGTTTGCAGTTTGCACTCTGCTACTGTACTTCCAGTTGGGTGAGGAGGAGGAAGTTTGGTTCTCAAGCCTGGAACAGATTGTACCAGTTTAACACTGGAGACCTCAACATCTCTACAACTGCCTGGAGCGGAGCCCGATTCTCTTTTTTTTATATATATTTTATGAGACAAAGGGTTACAGGTGTGAGCCAAAAGGTTACATTCATTGCAGAATTTTTGCAGTCTAAAAGAAAACAATTGAGATTTTGTACACCTGCTGCTACACCACTCCATTGAGCATGATATACAGTGGAGACATTTTAAACAGCTAGAGGTTCGGGCCGCTACGCAGTCCTCACACCTACATCGCATGTTCTGCTTACACTCAATTATTTTTAAGCCTAGAATCAAGCCATCAGGGTCCTCGGCTATTTTTTGGAGAAGATGCTCAGTAGATGAAAAAAGCATTCCTGGTACAGAGCCAACTCAGGTCCAGTATAGGGGGTTTAAGTGGTTAACTTATTATTATTATTATTATTATAATTATTATTATTATTATTATTATTAATGTTGTATACAATAGGTCTATACACCATATGTATCACCATTGCTCTTTCTACTATATGGGATGGCAGGTTAACGAGGGGAATACGGCTGGCATCGTCCCTTGTATTGCCTACTGCAATCCCTGGCTTTCAGCCACGCCACATGCACGCACGCGCACACACACGCACACACACACACACACACACACAACATTATAATAATCATCATTTTCCAGGTGGCATGATGACCTGTGTACTACGTACCTGTTTGGTGAGATCATGTTCGGAGGTCACGTCACAGACAACTGGGACCATGGTCTGTGTCGGAGGTACCTGGAGTTCAGGCCTGATGGGAGCCAGGAAACATCAACTACAATGGCCACCACCACCAGGTGAGACAGACAAAGACACAGTGGCGTGCACAGATAGACACTAGGGGGTGCTAGAGCACCCCCTGCCCTTTTGGCAATGTGGCAATGTGCCCTTTTTTTTCCTTCTTTTTTTTGTACACTGTACAGTATGTGGACCATGGTAACATTGATCAATTCTTGATAAAAAGCTTCTAATATATTATTTAGGCCCCACAATCTATAAATCTCACACTATTAAGGCAACCGGCTGGTTCCACGCGCTGAACAAAGTGCCCTTTTTTCCACTTGAGCACCTGCCCCTCTAAATGTCTGTGCACGCCACTGCAAAGACTGCACCCTCCATTAAGCCAGCCACTGTCATTAGCTGCAGGTAAAGAAACATGTAATAATAATTATTCCAACGTCGGTGAGACATAAAACGTGCAAATTATGTAGCAACGTTTAAGCTGGGGACTAAAACATGGAGTAACTTCACACATGCACACAAGTTTGCATGTGTAAAAGAGTATGGGTTAAATTATTTTTCTGTAAAAGCTACTGATGTTTTGCACTATAATCATATGTATAGATAACAGATAACAGGACAAATATGATCAATTACTGTATACCTATAAGGCGCGTGCTCAAAACAGAAATGTGTCTGAAAATCACATTCTCTTGTGAAAATGATGAGACGTCAATTTAACAGCAGATACTGTATACCAACCATGTAGGTGTATTCTACCGTACATCAGTGATAGTGCCAGAAAGCAACAGCTGTCCTGAGTGCACTCTATTGCTTAGGGAATAGATTTTGTTAAGCCAAAAACACGATACAGTACACACTGTACTGCACAGTAGCTGTACCTTTCAAACTTAAAATATTAGCATATACAGTAGCACATTTCTCCGTGCTGCATATATTCCCATAGTAAAACTTTTTATCGACTGTGACATGATTAAGTTTAGCCTTGCAGAGCAGTCGAGCCATGACAGTGTCAGGTGATGTCAGGTTACTGGTTTACCTCGGTAGCTTGTCTAGTAAATGACACACCATCTGTCATTTAAAGGAAATATATGGTGCTTGAGATTGACCGAGAATAAAAATGAGCCAGGATGTTGTGTCAGCTGCTGAAGTAGAGTATTACTGGTCATATATTATTTATCATTATTTGGGGGGGGAAATGAATAAGTATACCGTAAGAATTGTGTTTATTATTCCAATATGGTTGTTGTTGCACGGTGCCCTCAATCCCGTAGTTTCATACTAAGGGATCGGCTGGGAATCTTTTAGCTCTTGTTTTAAAAGCGCACACTTGTTTCATGTTTTCAACCGCCAACATTTATATCAATAACACTGGCTCGTACTTAAACTGTCTGTTGGCATTGGCAGGCTTTCCATATCCCTCGCACCACGCACCAGGTCCCCAAAGACACAGAGGGAGTGGAGTGGGGAGGGTGACGTGTAGTTAATTATTCCCCAGTCTGGGTGCTACTCACTGGGTAGGACATCCTGACGGTCACAGACACCCCAAGGCGGAGGGCCAGATAGTTGAACCACTTTCAAACAAGTGCTCTGATGTTCCTGTGGAGTGTGATGTAAGAGCCAGTAAATCCCATATATGACAATGGGATTTGCCAGCAGATGTCACTGTTTTCACTGTTTTCATTGCAGCTCAAAAGGCTTCACAGACACAGAGAAAATCCCAGACCACAGAGAATCCACTGAATGTTCAAAGTTCAGGTTGGGTGTAATTAACGTCACGAAACCTTTAAGAAAATAGCGTGAATAGCCAATCAACAACCTCACAGCGCATTGCATTGGGATGCGTTTGCGCCATGTCACACACCGACAGGGTATAACATGAGGTTTGAATGGTTAAGACTTACTCGGCTGCCGCACCGCACAGCCAAGTTGGGAATTCAGTGGTTGGAATCTGGCTGAGGAACAGCGATTCTAAAGGCATGCGACTCCCCAGAGGTCTGTCCGGCCATGTTGTCCCCCACAGCCATCTGGAGCCAACTGGTTATATATACCATTTAGGCCTGACGTCAACATTTTAAATCAGTTTTAATCCTGACAGTTTTCTGAAATACCTCATGTTTCTGTATCAGTGGTGCTCAATATTTCATTTCAAGGACCCCCAAAAATGATATGTAATTGGCCACCGATCCCCCCCCCCCCCCATCTGAAAATATGTTATTCCAGGAACCCCTCAGAAGCAAAGATTTGAGTTAAAAACGTTCGCTCTGAAAGAATATATATTCAAAGATTTGTGCCGCGCATTTTCAGGATTTTTCAAAAATAGCAGACCTACAAGCTCGTAGCGCGTGCCGCGCTATGAGATTGTAGATCTGCCATTTTTCAATAGCTAAAGCATTATTGCTTAAAACACCAAAAGGGGTTCCCGCCCAAAATGGGATATACAGTACAGTAAGAAGGACAAGGGAGGAGAGGTTGATGAGATGTAAGACAACGAAAGGCACACCGACCACTTTGGGATTCAGCATTTCAGCACTTCAAAACACAAGGTGTACCCGAAGGAGATCAAAAAAGTGTCTGCATTAAAAGCCTTTGAAGCCATTCAAATATTTTCAATCAAGACTTTCATCGGCACATCATGATTAGTAGAGTCTTTACAGTACATTGTAGCTCCACATACACACTTTTTTTGAATTTCCACTTTCATCCACACTTACTTAAAAGCATATCAGTATTCATTATGGAGAAGCACTCACTCGCTTTATCTTGTCATGGCCATTCACAGTTTCTCAATTGATCCCGAGTAACATTTGATAAACCACTCAGACATATCTCAACTTGATTCCTTTTGTCAGCAGTGTGTATACTAGTCTTCTGAGTAGGCTCATGCAGTCATACAGTAAGAAAAATGTCTTAACCCATTCTGAACGTGAACCCCTTTTGGTGTTCTAAGTATCTTATCTTATATATTCTGTCACAGCGAACGTTTTTAACTCAAATCTTTGCTTCTGGTCGGGTCCCTAGAACAACATATTTTCAGATGGGGGTCAGCGGCCAATTACATATATTTTTGGGGTCCTTGACATGAAATATTGAGCACCACTGATATAGAAACATCTAGGAATTTCAGAAAACTATCAGGATTTAGAAGACATTTTGAAAAATGTCGACGTCGGGCCTAAATGGGTTAAGTGTACTGTGAGAGGAAATGTCACTTTTCTTTCACAGTGCTCTTTCAGAAAGCCACTTCACTATGACTCTCTCTGTCTGTGAATAAAGAGGTGGTGAACAGTAGTATACTGTACAGAATTCCAGTCTGCTGACATGCGGACACGCTGGCCATGTACTGCATGTCGTTCTGACATGTCTTCTCCCTGCTGTTACTAATTCAGTGCATGGATGACACTCTTCCCGGCGTTGTCTCCTCCTGTATCTGTACGGCCTCCGTCCGTCCCCGGCGCTGAGATGGGCTTCCAGTCCAAGCGCAGACGTGGCATTAGCTCTTCTGCACTGTGCTGACTGAGGAGATGAATTATGCCATTCTGGGCAGGAACCCCTTTTGGTGTTCGCATTATGTTATGCTTTAGCTATTGAAAAATAGCAGATCTACAAGCTCATAGCGCGCCACCGAGTGGCGCGCTACGAGCTTGTAGGTCTGCTATTTTTGAAAAATCGAAGAACGACTGACATAGAAACATAGCTTTTTCAGAAAACTGTCAGGATGTAGAAGACATTTTTAGAATCTGATCTCAGGTCAAAATGGGTTAAGCACAGGGATGGAGGAGCCGGGGAGGGCTGTGGCTTCACCCGCGTGAGGAGAGGCTACTGTACAACACAATTCAAGAGACGTGCAGAAGGATACGTACAGTATATACAGTATAGGAGGCAGAATGTATTGTAATGCTTAGCTTGAGCATTAAGTCACTTCTCCCAAAAATGACCTGTATTTTGACATTTACGTTCAATGATGAGAGTGAATTGCTTTTGATTGATTGATTGATTGATTGATTGATTCAATTCACTAGGATAAGTCACTAGGATAACACAAAAATATAATTCCATCGCGGTCCTATTGATGTGAATGTGTGAGAAGAACACACAATAATTCAATTTAATTTAATAATATACTTGGATTTTGTATCGTATTAAAAATATTTCCACAATTTTTTGTCGTGGACTCGTGGCCGATTACGCCCATGTTTGCATAGTCCCTGTGACTGCCAACGCCAACTCCCACTGTTTGGTCTTGGGGAGGGTGTGGACAATCACAGACATCTCCAACGATACATATGGAATCGCCAGCCGTTTATTTCCCCCTGAAGTGAGGCGTTTAACAGGGAGGCTGTGACGCATGCGGAGGAATATGCTACAGCAGCAGTTGGATCAGTATTCAGTATCCACTTGGACCAGATCTCAAAAGCCTTTGTGGCCCACCCATCTGTCCTCTTAGCATGTGTGGCCCACCCATCTGTCCTCGTAGCACTGTGGCCCACCCATCTGTCCTCTTAGCACTTGTGGCCCACCCATCTGTCCTCTTAGCACTTGTGGCCCACCCATCTGTCCTCTTAGCACTTGTGGCCCACCCATCTGTCCTCTTAGCACTTGTGGCCCACCCATCTGTCCTCTTAGCACTTGTGGCCCACCCATCTGTCCTCTTAGCACTTGTGGCCCACCCATCTGTCCTCTTAGCACTTGTGGCCCACCCATCTGTCCTCTTAGCACTTGTGGCCCACCCATCTGTCCTCTTAGCACTTGTGGCCCACCCATCTGTCCTCTTAGCACTTGACCACATCAATGGCTGCCGTGTTAACTTGTCAGATGGGCCTTAGTCACTTTTTTATGCACTTTATTCTGCTTCTATGCTCTAATGCAGCGGTTCCCAAAGTGGGGTCCGCGGACCCCTAGGGGTACGTGACGCATAGCCAGGGGGTACCCGAAATAATTCCCAGATTTCTTTTATTTTTTTCTATGTGGTCATTTCTGCCAAGTTGCGCAATAAACTTATTTTTTGTGTTCATTGTGTTTCTCCCATGTTTGCTTTGGGCCAATAGCTGACATGATTACTAAAACTACAACATCAGTCAACCTGTCGTTACCCCAAACAGTAACAGCAGGACACATGCTGCTGCTGCTGCAGAAACAACAAAAAGACTCAGGACACTTGAAAGGTTTCTCCGGCCGCTTCAGATGAGGGGAGGTACCCCCTCATCTGAAGCGGCCGGAAAAATGTCTACCCCAAAAGGGGTACCTGGTCCAAAAAAGTTTGGGAACCCCTGCTCTAATGTATCTGCACTGATGGGCCTGCACAATTAACAGATTAATCGCCCAGGACAAAGTTCTTTGTCCTTTCTATTAGTAACGCCTGACGCTCAGGACGAAGTATTGTCCTAAAGACGAAGTTTATTGATACGAGAACAGATCGCCTGGCTGTATAGCCCAGGCGCGCCTGCTGGGCTCTCCTCTGTGACGCGCAAGACTGAGACGTCATCAAAAAACTCCCTCCTCTGTTTAGCTGATGAAAACGAAAATCTTAAAACGTTCATAAATCGCGATCTAAATCATCCCGTCTTTTTCTGAAAAAAGATCCTGTGTTAGACGGCGCTCCGCGGTCCAGTCGCTAGTCTCGATAGATTTATTCTTGTCTCCCGTTGTTGTCGATCGATTCTAAAGTGCTGTGGCTATTGTTAGCTGCTACACAACATCATGAACTTCCGGCCGGTCCGTCCGGAAAAGGCGTCCGTGTTTATAAATCGACTGGGCGCATGAATGTAATGGATTAAATAGTTCCGGGCAATTAAAGTGTTAAATTAAGAATTTCAGCTATGTTACTTATAATATCATGTGACAAAAACGTTTGATAGCCTACTGATTCTGACCTGTAGGATTGGCTAGTGCAGCGACAGAGAATGCTCTCCCCTACTTGCTTCCCATCGCAAACATGGCCAATTGAGACCGGGAGTCCGGGATGACTGAGTTGGTGTCACTGTCGTGATCAACATTCGATAATATAAATGTTGCGGTGTGTCCCAGCAAATTAATCTGCTGTCGTATTGAAGAGCTCTCAATCATCCCACGTCTGATGTGTGCGTCTGTGTTGTGCCTGCTGTGTGTACATCTGCGGTTTTGCACGTGTGCGCCTGGATTTATTATAATGCGTGACCTTTCTGCTTCCAGATGCTTGAATACTCCTGTCTTTATACAGATGACAGGCGCACGGAGCTTGTGAACACGGCCCGTTTTGTATTCAGCCTGCTTAGTAGCTGACACCCCAGATCCAATATCTGAACTGAAAATCCATAGATATTATGACCTCATATCCTTTGTTCGATGTGTAATCCACTGATTGATCTCTAATGCCGGCTGCCTTGGGAAAACATCGACACAGACGTTAGCTTTCATCACTTACCCACCAAAATATGATGTGAGCATTGATTTTCTGGAGGGATTAGACCATAGCTCAAAACAAAGAGCTGTTGTTGCAAAAATATTTCCTCATGAATATTTATGCCATCGTCTTTGCTTCCCAAACTGTAACTGCTTCCCAAGCTGTCAACATTGGCAGCGTTATCTTGTTTATTTGACATAGATTGCCCTGATCTTCAGGGATACTTTCATCTTCTGTTCAGTGGCCAAGGACTTCTCTCGTTGCTTTCATCTTCCCTGTCGCGATCGCAAAGTACCTCCATAGCCTTAGCCCCTGACAGGTTTCTTAACCCATTCTGACCCGAGATCAGATTCTAAAAAATGTCTTCTACATCCTGACAGTTTTCTGAAAAAGCTATGTTTCTATGTCAGTCGTTCTTCGATTTTTTTAAAAATAGCAGACCTACAAGCTCGTAGCGCGCCACTCGGTGGCGCGCTATGAGCTTGTAGATCTGCTATTTTTCAATAGCTAAAGCATATACGAAAAAGTCCTTCTGCACACCTACAAAGGACAGGTGCGTCGGATAACAGGAAACTGATAGGTAGAAAAAAGAGAATCCCGCACACCGTCTTCACTTAGGTTGGATTTTACTGCAACGTTTCGGTCGTCAGACCTTCATCAAAACCAAAAGGGGTTCCCGCCAAAAATGGGTTAAATCCCCATTTTAGCCGCCTAATTCTAATTCTGACAAACACCTCGTTTCTCTCCTGTTTGTGCATACATGGTCCTGCCTGTTTTCTCCCCATCTCTTCGTCGCATGCATTAATTTGTCCTTCCATTCACTGACTCACACCTTCTCTCACACATTCATTCACACGCTCTCTCACACCACACTCGCGCCCACTCTCACTTAATGCTCCCACTTGTACCCACCTTTGGTCTGTGCTGCAGTACTGGAGGAAATAATGAGGAAACTCTCCGAGGACTTCAATAGTGTCGCTGTCAGGCTGTAAACCTTGTATCTCTGTATTTCATCTTTTGTTTTGTTTTCTGTGTTCATAAACTAAGTTATACTTTGTCATATATGACATTGACAGTGTCACACAAAAGTAGTGGGAATAGCAGGTGCACTGTGATGCAATGGATTGCTGTTTTTGAAAAGTTTTGAAAATCTTTGCCTGAAAATTATTAACAAGAGCTTGTGACTAAATACTAGCTATGTACATTGGTTCCATTGGGAAATGGGTTCGGTTTTACATTTACTAAATATCGGTTTTGGTCGGATATACAAGGATATACAGCAGCGATATGGAGATTAAAGTGTGGCAAAAAGTGACCACCTATTTAAAAAATCACACCCGTGTGAACTGAGTGGTGCAACTACACATTTATTGTTATAGTTACTGTACATTAAAACCAGGAAAGCATCTGTGTCATAAGTACTCTCCGCATGAATTCAGTCTCAACAGTGTCATTTGAAGGTACATACTCATACATACTACATACTAACCATAGCAACCATGCTCGTTTTTTTGGGTTGCTAACCATAGCAACCATGCTCGTTTTTTTGGTACGAACAAACACGGGTACAAAGCCAGTTGTAGGAGTGGTTTACACCACTCAAAAATAGCAAAACCAAACTGCTGGGCTACAAGCTCACAACGCATCCTGATGTGATGCGTATCCTATGATGTAATATTGATGAGTTCAGGCCAGGGTACTCCATATATAGGGGATTGCAGATGTATCAATATTTCTTGGGAGATCCGCTAACCAACCGACTTCCACTCGGCACATCACTGACTCCCTTGGGTCGTCTGCGATATGCACTCTGTGTTTGAAGTTATCTCGATAAATATTGGTCACACGCACACATGCACGCACGCACGCTCACTCACTCACTCACTCACTCACAGAGATGTCATGAATTTATAGATAGATAAACATTGACATATAACCTTTGAATGAACTGGCCCCCTTCAATGCCCTCCATAACCATTCATTATCATCAAGACCTATGAGTCACACTCCCTTGATTTAGCCACTGTTGACACTGGCATGCTGCTATGTGAGCCTTTCTGCATAACTTAGGCCTTTTTACAGCTAGGTGGCTTGAAACGCCAGCCTGTCAACGACCACCCAGAGCAGTATATTTGCCATGTAGTGGCAATAACCTTTTCATGATTGGCTGGCCAGCCTGTCACTCAAGTTGCAGCTGTGCCTTTGCACCGCTGAGACAAAAAAAAAACAGTCCTTTTCATGATTGGCTATATAAAAGCCAATAAAAAGGCCAGGGCTGGCCTCTCACGATCAGACACAGAATTGATGCACTTGTTTTCTTTTATAGGGCAGCCACCTATAAATTTCATTTTTTTTCTTTTTTCAGATGTTTCAGATGTTTCAAACCCAGATGTTTCAGTCTTGAACATGTGCCTCTGTTCAGTGTTCAGGCTTGCAGTGGGAAACAAGCATGGCTCATGCTTGACTAATACAGAAACTATAGTAAAATACGCACATCACTTTGTGGAGGTGCTGGGTTCAAAAGGTGACATATGAAAAGAGAAGGGAACCCGCACACTCATATGCTCCAAAAGATACATTTATTGACGACGTTTCGAGCCAAGGCTCTTCATCTGGTCTAACTCAAGATGTCAGTGATCCACCCACACCATGGGTGTCTATTTAAGTGGGTGGATCACTGACATCTTGAGTTTGACCAGATGAAGAGCCTTGGCTCGAAACGTTGTCAATACATTTATCTTTTGTTTATCTAGTGTGCGGGTTCCCTTCTCTTTTCATGCTTGACTAAACCAGGGGTTCCCAAACCTTTGGAGGAAATGGGGGCACCATGGGTTGAACGTGGTTAAACTGGCAGAGTAATCTTATGAATTGAAATATTCTGAGAGGTATAATGTTTTTTTACTATACTGTTTATTTATACATTTATTTTCCTTTTCTTCTTCTTTCCAAATGCCCTCTTGGTGCCCCTGGGCAGGCCGTATAGCCCCCACGTTGAAAATCTGTGCGCTATACGCCACGTGTTTAAAAAGGAAAATTAAAATAAATAATAAAAATGCAAAACCGTTTGTCAGGAGTTATGAGACTTCGATCTCTGAACACTATACACGCAAGCCCCTAATAAACGGCCTGAGTGATTTAGAAGCCGTGTCGACGTACGGTACCCGCAAAAGGAATCACATTTTGTCTCTATACAGTGGAATAAACAGGCACTGTCAGAAAAGTACTGTTTAGTGGCAGGGGATGCAACACTGAGCTACGGCTCACACCGAGGGGAGTTATTTTGAGACAGTGGAGAGTCGGGTGAAAGGTTCACACTGTAAACGTGCCACTGCAGATAAATCTGTGAGACTTTATCACCCCGATGTAAAGGATGGTTATGACTGTCAGATAGGCGTATCTCTACGTCAGCAATTCATCAGTGGTGGAATCAGTGGGTGAAGGACGCTACTGTTTCATGTCACTGAATTCACGGGTATGCTGTCTCGTTACTCTTGCTCGGCGATCCCGCGTGGCCATACCGCCGTAGCTTGCTTACTGCATTTCCTTATCTGGCATGGCTTGCCTAGCCCATGTAGGCCTGACCTCGAAATAAATATTTTCACGATTTTTCAAAAATAGCAGACCTACAAGCTCATAGCGCGCCACCGAGTGGCGCGCTATGAGCTTGTAGGTCTGCTATTTTTCAATAGCTAAATTATAACAATGTTTAAAACACCAAAAGGGGGTTCCCGCCCAGAATGGGCTAGGCTGTGATCATGTTTATGTATGCATCGCTAGTTTGGGGCTAGTAGCGTGCGACACCTTCAGCGGCTGTGCGGTGTCACCTCTAATGGTCTGCCGCTGAAGCAAACAGGAAATGACACGTTGAACCCCTCTGTCTCTATCCCATAATGGTAATTTAAACATCAACAAAGGACTTTTATGTGCAAAAACAAAAGAAGTTGGCATCTGCCAAGATAAAGCGAAATGAAAAACCAGCCTGCCTAATTAGAATAAAAATCATCAAGCTGATTATACAGCAGCCCCCCCCCTCTCTCAACCCACCCGCCCACCACCACCACCACCAGTATCTTCATGCCGTCTGTTCAAACTGTGTGGGGAAAACTCCAAACGCTTTAAAGCATATTTAAGCTAAGTTTGACATTGTTTAATCGGTGACCCTTCCATACTGGGATGGCTAAAGATGCCATGGCCAGTGACGTGCACGACGAGAGCCTTCAGAACGCTATCTTCCTCGACCAGGTGGCGATCGAGCGGTGGGACCGAGCTGGCTTAGCCCTCCGTGTGTGGCCTGGCCCTGTGGTTCACAGGCCTGCTGGAATGGATCAAGGAGCTGGAGACCTGCGTGACAGTGGACTTTGTCCTGCCCCCAACAGTAAGGCTGGCAGTGAGTGGCTTGTTCGGTCCACAAAGTCCTTCCTCACGTCACGGGCATGCAGTCATGGAAAAGTAACTAACTACATTTACTTAAGTACAATTTTTATGTATTTGCTTTATTTACTTGAATGTTTCCAATTTCCATTACTTCTGCTCCACTACATCTCGGATCCAAATAATGTACTTTTACTTCACTACATTTTGTTTTTAAACTTGAGTTTTCTAATTACTTTGTAGCTTTTGATTATTATTACAAAACATTAACCACTTCAGCCCATATACATTTCGGCCATTTAAAAATAGCCGATCAATTGTAGATCTGCTATTTTCAAAATATTTTTATACATTTGAAAATGTGAAATGGCACATTCTGCATGATGACGAGTACTTTTACTTTTGGTATACTTTGACATTTTGATACCAATACAGTTTTGTACTTTTACTCAAGTAAATGTTGAATTCCGGACCTTTAGGCCTCACTCAGACCTTTAAAACATTGATGCATGCTTGTTGTATGAATGTTGTGAGTGTCATGGACGCCACAATGCATTTCCAATGGAAGTCACATGGTTTGTGCTGTGGTCCACATTTTGGACTACAAGCTGTTGTATGGCTTTCGGCTGTGTTTCGACTGCGCCCCTCCCCCTCATACAACACAAATGTTGTGTCAAACCATGTGACTACCATTGGAAATGCATTGGGGCAAGCTGTGTCACACCCTTTGCATACAACAAGCATACAGCAATCTGTTGCGACCGTGTGAGTAACGGAGGCCCTACTTGTAACGGAGAATTTCTACATTGCAGTATTGGTACTTTTACTTAAGTAAAACATGCGAGTCCTTTTTCCACCTCTGCTCACGGTCACGGGCGCCGTGCAGACGGTGGCTCAAAGGCACTCTAGGGTTTGTATGTTTGTGAAAACACAGCGTCACATCAGGGCACTAAGGGACTGTGCACTACACAGTAAAATCAGTCACATCAGGGCACTAAGGGACCGTGCACTACACAGTAAAATCCTGCACTTTAATTTAACCCGGAGAGATGTAAAAATGGACGCAAATAGACCCCATAAGGGTCCATAAAACACAGCACCTGCCATATGGACCCATAAGGACTCATTAGGGACCCATAAGGATCCATTTGTATAGTCTCTCTGAATTAACACAGCATTTCACTGTGTATGCACATTTCCCATGCAAACAAACACTCCACAAGGTGGTTTCAGTAGGTAGTCTGCAATCCTCTCTGGTTGAAGGCACACATTAATGAAAACACCTGCCATATGGGCTGGTTGTAATAAAAAGCTGCATATTCTCTGCTTTTCGTGGCACTCTATATAGACCAAACCAGATTTCTTTGTAAACAAAAGGTAATAAGGCAGTATTTTTGGGGTGGAATGTCTATGGACTGTCACGGTAGCAGAGTGACTGAACCCAAAATGCAGAGCCACAAGCAAAGTAGTTTCAAAAACCGTTTCATTAAAGCAGAATGGCAGCTTAGCGTACAATCAAAAATAGGAAAGCGAGCATTAACTCAGGGAAGCCCAAAAGGCCAAACTTTTCAAAAGTACAAATCAAAAAGGCAAAACTAAACAAAACAAAATCCAAAACTAAACAAAGCACAAGGCAAAACACAGGAAGTCCAGAAATGCAAAACCTTACAGAAGGAGAACGAGGATTTCCAGGTACAGCGGAAAACACCAAGATGAGCACCGGACAATGATTTATGTACTGACAGTTTGTGTGTGCAATGAGTCCAGTATTTATAGGAAGCAGGTTAATGACAAAGGGTTCACAGGTGTGTAATGGGAAGCACTGCAGGGCTGATGAGAGAGTTGGAGACAGGTGTGCAGTGATGGAATGAAATGAGGGAGTGGCCAGGGAGGAGACATGGTCTGTGGAGTGACAGACCATGACATGGACAGCTAATACAGAGTATCCGCTAAAGTTTCCAGTGCATTAGCTACGCCATGGAAATTTAGAACACAACAAAATATTTCTAATACCCAATAACAATATAAGTCTTCAAAAGTCTTCCAAAAAATAAGGTAAGTAGCTAGGTAGTACTATTTCACCTTATATAGGCAATTATATGAACTCTCCAAGAGATAACGGACCGTTATTTTTCATCCCTTGTCTCAGGGCAAAATTGGTAAGTTTATGGCAAAACAGCAGAATGTTATGATTAATCAATCTACAGCTTGATGCTAGAATAACCCAGATAGTAGCATATACAGCTTCTTATGATGAATGGTAGACAGACACATTAACATACAGTTGACCTTGCGAGATAACCTCTAAATTGCATCTTCAATATTAGTTGAGTAACTCCAGTATACTCTCCCTGGAGGGATTCCATGATGCCTTTGTGATTCTTTTTCCCCCCTCTTTGTGTCCAGCTTGCATTCAGTTTTGGGGCCACAGAACATTACTCAGCTGCTTCCCTGTGCTCTTATCTATCTACATGCATGCGGCTACTATACTATGTATGCATCCAGCTTTCAAGGACCATCCCTGTAGACTTCTTAATTAGGCAAAGTGCAGAGTGTGCACTTGGACGCTTAAATCACGCTTTAGAGAGGAGTGGTTACCTTTTTTCTTCATTAAAGTTATAGACACGGGCAAATAGACAGGCAGACCAGTAGGGACACAGCCAACCCTCCCCGCTCCACTCCTCTCGGTCCTCTCCTCTCCTCTCCTCTCCTCTCCTCTCCTCTCCTCTCCTCTCCTCTCCTCTCGATCCTCTCCACTCCTCTCCTCTCCTCTCCTCTCCTCTCCTCTCCTCTCCTCTCCTCTCCTCTCCTCTCCTCTCCTCTTTATAGACACGGGCAAATAGACAGGCAGACCAGTAGGGACACAGCCAACCCTCCCCGCTCCACTCCACTCCTCTCCTCTCCTCTCCTCTCCTCTCCTCTCCTCTCCACTCCTCTCCTCTCCTCTCCTCTCCTCTCCTCTCCACTCCTCTCCTCTCCTCTCCACTCCTCTCCTCTCCTCTCCACTCCTCTCCTCTCCTCTCCTCTCCTCTCCTCTCCCCTCAGCCCCAAGGCCAGTTCTGTGCCAGTGTCTTGGTGTATAGCAGCAGAGTCTGAATAAGAGAGTAAAAGGAGATCGAGCTCCATCTGGGCCCCGTCTCCATACAGCAATAAAAGTCAAAGATTTATGATAAACCAGCTCATCTATATTAATGAGCGTTGCTTCTCATTGGGGGGGGGTTCACAGACATCAAAGATGGCTGGTGGATATACAGTTGCACACCACCACACACACGTCGTGTGCATTCAGATAGAAAATATAGCGATTAGATTACACTACTACTACAGTACTGTATGTGTTTCTGTGTTTGTGCACGTGGCACGTGTACTGTGCACAGCAAGGGCGAATACTCAAAGCTATGTGTGAGATGCTGCATGTACACACAATGCATACAAACTAATAAAAGCAGCCTTCATGCTATTTATAGGCCGTCCCCAATTTAATCAATTTTGGGCGGGAACCCCTTTTGGTGTTAGCATTATGTTATGCTTTAGCTATTGAAAAATAGCAGATCTACAAGCTCATAGCGCGCCACTGAGTGGCGCGCTACGAGCTTTGTAGGTCTGCTATTTTTGAAAAATCGAAGAACGACTGACATAGAAACATAGCTTTTTCAGAAAACTGTCAGGATGTAGAAGACATTTTTTAGAATCTGATCTCAGGTCAGAATGGGTTAACTACGTATAGATCAGCTGGGCGCGTCGTGAATTTCAATGAGACCACTTGGCTCCTTTATGATCCCTATTATTTGTATTTACCTAATAAACCACCGGTATTTAACCCATTTAGGCCTGACGTCGAAATTAAAAAAATGTCTTCTAAATCCTGACTTCTAAAATACCTCATGATTCTATATCAGTGGTTCTCAATATTTCATGTCAAGGACCCCAAAAATTATGTAATTGGCAGCCGACCCCCCATCTGAAAATATGTTATTCCAGGGAACCCCTCAGAAGCAAAGATTTGAGTTAAAAACGTTCGCTCTAAAATAATATATATTAAAAGATTTGTGCCTAATTTTCACGATTTTTCAAAAATATCAGCTCGTAGCTTGTAGATCTGCTATTTTTCAATAGCTAAAGCATAACATAATGCTAACACCAAAAGGGGTTCCCGCCCAAAATGGATTAAGAGCACACATGGTCAAGTTTTATGGTGATTGCTGACGCAATTATACTGTAGGGTTTTGTCCTCTGAGCTCTCCAAAGTCATCAGGATTTACATAAATTCCTGAAAGTCGGTATACTATATGCACGCATGGTAAAACTTCTGTTTGTCAGGCACTAAGTGTGGGAGGATTAATTAATGAGAAAGACCGCTGTGTTTCTGTTTGTGTTTATAGATTGTATACGCTAAAGCCGGGGCGGCTTGATTTCGGCTCAAAAAACTCCCAGTGACTTTCAGCACTTTTCAAGGGTATTGAGCACTTTGAAAGTACGCTCAAAGTCTTTCATTCCCATTGGCAACCAGGATTAGTCAAACATTTCTATTATTGGGGAGTGAAAAAAAAACCAACAACACTGTAATGAAACACAGCCTCGGTGGCTTACACTGCCTCTGGACAAGCGAGCTCTCACTTCACCTCAGATTGATTTACTGTACTATTCCCCCCATAGCTCTGTGAAATCTTTCCCTCTGTGTTGGCCTCTCTCATGCTTGCTTTATTGTATCCCCCCCCCCCCCCCTCTCTCTCTGTCTCCTTTCCCGCTTTGCTTTTAGATCGTGGACGCCCGCTGAAAAGAGCTCACGCCGACAATTCTTCTCCCTTTGGACAAACATGAGGAGTGTGTACCATGCAGCTCTCTGCCAGCCTCTAAGACTCACAGATGATACGTCCCACCTGCTGCAGCGTACACATCTACCAGCCTCTAAGACTCACAGATGATACGTCCCACCTGCTGCAGCGTATACATCTACCAGCCTCTAAGACTCACAGATGATACGTCCCACCTGCTGCAGCGTACACATCTACCAGCCTCTAAGACTCACAGATGATACGTCCCACCTGCTGCAGCGTACACATCTACCAGCCTCTAAGACTCACAGATGATACGTCCCACCTGCTGCAGCGTACACATCTACCAGTCTCTAAGACTCACAGATGATACGTCCCACCTGCTGCAGCGTACACATCTACCAGCCTCTAAGACTCACAGATGATACGTCCCACCTGCTGCAGCGTACACATCTACCAGCCTCTAAGACTCACAGATGATACGTCCCACCTGCTGCAGCGTATACATCTACCAGCCTCTAAGACTCACAGATGATACGTCCCACCTGCTGCAGCGTACACATCTACCAGCCTCTAAGACTCACAGATGATACGTCCCACCTGCTGCAGCGTACACATCTACCAGCCTCTAAGACTCACAGATGATACGTCCCACCTGCTGCAGCGTACACATCTACCAGCCTCTAAGACTCACAGATGATACGTCCCACCTGCTGCAGCGTATACATCTACCAGCCTCTAAGACTCACAGATGATACGTCCCACCTGCTGCAGCGTACTGCATACATCAACCTTCCAACTCCAGAACAAAGACATGTAGGGATCTGCACCGATATCGGTATAGGCCTATAGCCTATAGGCCGATTGTTGCCGTTATCGGTCAATAGCGCTATCTGACATTTACCGATGGCAGTGAGTGGCCGATATTTATCTGTTGTTGATAAGCATCAATTTTGCGTTGGCTATGTTGGTGTGTGGTTATCTGCAGCCTACCAAGCTCATTTACTTGAAGATGTATTTGATTCCCTGGCACAAAAAATAAACTACAACTAAATAAACATATATTGGTATCAGTATATCGGATACATTTTAAACATCAGTATCGGCCAAGTATCGGCGGCAAATCCCTCAAATCCCTAAAGAGAAGCCAATGTAGACCATAACGACGGTACGGTCTACATTAGATACTAAGTACATGCTGTACATAATTAGAAAAATTGGAAGTTCCAGACCCACAGGAACGCACCCAGGGTGCTGGCCCGGTTCCGGCGAGCCGCCCCGCGTCCGAAACGGTTGAGAAATGACAGAGTTACCGTGTGGGGGTCCCTCTACTGTACTGTCACTGTACTGTACTGACACACCCGAAATCATCATATATACAGTTAATATGTGCGTGTGTGTTTGTGTGTGTGCGCACAGGTGGTGAAAAACAACCATGCTTTTTTCGTGCTCAGACACAGCCAGCCAGCCACCCACCCAGCCACCCATATTCCTAAATGTGACATTAGTTTCATAAATTGGTTGGTACTGTAGGAGGCTTTGATCTTTTAGGCGAACCAAATCACACTGTATGAAAACAAAACATGTCCCCAAGATCATCTTACATAAATGTATTACAGAAGAACATACCAGAGTTAACATTTTATTTTATTTGTACTTTTTAATGTTGTTATATTCGAGAACTCTAGGGGAGAGCGAAGGTAGCATTACTGTTGTGCAAATCTTCACCCACGTTTCCTGGTATTTAAGTTCAGATCTTTTCCCTTTGTCCTAAAGTTAAGTATCACCTACATAAACAGAAAACAGAAAACAATTTCCCAGAAAATGTACAATCAATATTGCTGTTGAACTGGACTGATTGGGCAAAAGATTTAATCACTAGCGCAAACAAGAGTGGGGATAATAAGGGCCACCGCCCTTCCCTTGCATAGAAACTCTTGGTAAATTCAACGTTTTGGAAAGAAGACGAAAGAAGACAACCTCTGTTGTCGGTGAAGCATAATGTTCTTATGGCCTATAGTACGATTGATAAAGACAAGTTAAAAATGTGCTAGGGTGGAGAGTAGAATTAAAACTCCAATCAGAGCTCATTTTCAAACTATAAAGGCCAATAAAGTATGCCTTTCACATCAAATGAATCATTTTTGAATATTTAACTTTTTAAAGGGAATTTTAAAGATGTTAAATTAATTATTCATAATGTCTGAGAAACCTTTCATTTAGACATCTGAGACCATTTGCACAGAGGTTGTGGCTCATGGTGGGTGGCTACTGGCTATAACCTGACTCTGCCAGATGGGAGCAGGAGGGGGGAACCCAGTGTACTCTGCTGCCCCATCTGGCGGAGTCAGGTTATACTGGCTATGGTCAAGCCTGGAAATTCAATACTTTATACTTTATATAGAGTTACTGTCGAAGTGTCCTTGAGCAAATGAAGCTGACATTTACCGATGAGCAAGACACTGAACCCCTAATTGCTCCCGATGTGCTAGTTGGTGCCTTGCATGGTTTCCGCTGCCATCGGTGTATGAATGTGTGTGAATGGGTGAATGTAATGCACAATCTCTGTAAAGCGCCTTGGATAAAGGTGCTATATAAATGCACCATTTACCATTTTATTTACCATTTATATATTTATTTATTTTAGAGAATTTAGTTGATCCCCAAATCTATTGGGATGTACAGTATACCTACACAGAAACCTTCTGTCAAAACAAGGCTTCACCACCAACAACAAACAGGTTCATACGGTTTACAATGTTCTTCTTAATTTAAAAAAAGAAAGTTTAAAAGTACATTTTGATATCTTGCCATTCCAGATTGCTCATTCTGTTTTTATTTCCGGTGCCGTATATCCCAGGTATTGAATATTCGGTGCCAATATGCAGTCATTCCCCCTATCTCACTTCCCCAGTCTCTTGGTGCAGCTTTCTCCTCTCTTCCAACGGTTTAGGACCGAAACTCCATGTCGCTCTCTCTGCTTCTTCTAACACCTTCCCTTTTGCTGCTTCTCTTACTCTCCCCCCCATCCCCCTCCCCTCGTTTCAGATTTAAAGAAACCCCCCAAAGCATGAAAACAGATTGTCGAGTCTCACAGATGAATCCCCTCAACACCAACTAGATGCTGATGCAGACGCACCAACAGTCACATAGGACGGCCCAGTGGAAGAAAACAAAGGGATGCATTTTACCATTGGGCTACAAGTTATGATGCCTCAGCATAGCTCATACGTGTGTGATTCACTGCACTTTTCGCTCTGTCTCCCCTCTACCCCTCTCTCCCCCCCCCCCCCTCTCTCTCCCCCTCCCTCTCTCTCTCTGTCTCTATCTCTATCTCTATCTCTCTCATCAGCCCAGCTCTCCCTGGCGTCTCCTTTACCTGGTTATTGGAGACCCTTAACAATGCGCTCCGAGACACAGAGGCGTAAGGAAGGAGGACCAGACGAGGGGAAGTAGGAATGCAATAATGCAGGGTGAGGCAATTTATGTATAACTCGCAAATTACACCTTCAGGTGGCATTATGAAAATAGAATCTGTATATGTGGTGCATGTGCACTGGGGGGGGGCCCGGTGCTACTGAAGCATGTATCTATGCACAGGAGAAATAATTTGACTTCAAGCACAGCAGAGACACTTGAATTGTTTTGAGGAGTTATCACTGGCAGAGTATGGCATGGGTATGAAATGTGAGTCATTGATGCGTGATTATGAATCCCACCAACGTTCTAGGGTAGACCCGCCTCACCATGTGTCTGATTGGCTCCCGGGAAGGCATAGTTTTACTGAGGTTAGGCCGTTCGGGTTAGGTTTAGGGGGGTGCATACTTAGTTTAGACTAGTCATTGGTTAGACATGTGTTAAGGTTAGGTTTAGGTGTGCTGCCCCGTGGGAGGTTAGGTTTAGGGTGAGGGTTTGAGATAGGTTGTAGTTGTAGGAGTAATGACGCAAAAACGAGAACTGTCAATCACAACGACTACTGGCCAATCACAGCAGGGCTTTCCTAGAACTGTGGTGGGATAAATAATAACGCGTCATTGATCCTGGCTATAGAGTGGTACGCTGCAGCCCCTCTCACACATTGATCCTGGCTATAGAGTGGTACGCTGCAGCCCCTCTCACACATTGATCCTGGCTATAGAGTGATACGCTGCAGCCCCTCTCACACATTGATCCTGGCTATAGAGTGGTACGCTGCAGCCCCTCTCACACATTGATCCTGGCTATAGAGTGGTACGCTGCAGCCCCTCTCACACATTGATCCTGGCTATAGAGTGGTACGCTGCAGCCCCTCTCACACGTTGATCCTGGCTATATAGTGGTACGCTGCAGCCCCTCTCACACATTGATCCTGGCTATAGAGTGGTACGCTGCAGCCCCTCTCACACATTGATCCTGGCTATAGAGTGGTACGCTGCAGCCCCTCTCACACATTGATCCTGGCTATAGAGTGGTACGCTGCAGCCCCTCTCACACATTGATCCTGGCTATAGAGTGATACGCTGCAGCCCCTCTCACACATTGATCCTGGCTATAGAGTGGTACGCTGCAGCCCCTCTCACACATTGATCCTGGCTATAGAGTGATACGCTGCAGCCCCTCTCACACATTGATCCTGGCTATAGAGTGGAACGCTGCAGCCCCTCTCACACATTGATCCTGGCTATAGAGTGGTACGCTGCAGCCCCTCTCACACATTGATCCTGGCTATAGAGTGGTACGCTGCAGCCCCTCTCACACATTGATCCTGGCTATAGAGTGGTACGCTGCAGCCCCTCTCACACATTGATCCTGGCTATAGAGTGGTACGCTGCAGCCCCTCTCACACATTGATCCTGGCTATAGAGTGGTACGCTGCAGCCCCTCTCACACATTGATCCTGGCTATAGAGTGGTACGCTGCAGCCCCTCTCACACATTGATCCTATGGCTATAGAGTGGTACGCTGCAGCCCCTCTCACACATTGATCCTATGGCTATAGAGTGGTACGCTGCAGCCCCTCTCACACATTGATCCTATGGCTATAGAGTGGTACGCTGCAGCCCCTCTCACACATTGATCCTGGCTATAGAGTGGTACGCTGCAGCCCCTCTCACACATTGATCCTATGGCTATAGAGTGGTACGCTGCAGCCCCTCTCACACATTGATCCTATGGCTATAGAGTGGTACGCTGCAGCCCCTCTCACACATTGATCCTGGCTATAGAGTGGTACGCTGCAGCCCCTCTCACACATTGATCCTATGGCTATAGAGTGGTACGCTGCAGCCCCTCTCACACATTGATCCTATGGCTATAGAGTGGTACGCTGCAGCCCCTCTCACACATTGATCCTATGGCTATAGAGTGGTACGCTGCAGCCCCTCTCACACAAACATGCACCATTTTTACCAAAGGGTTTAAAAAGGTCGATCCTGCCACTGAAAGTCTAGGGGCTCCATTTTCGTTACCGCTAAACCCCTTATCCCTAAACTTCTTTGCCTTTTTCAATATTTTGAAAAACATTTTTGAATAGTTCAACTAGCCAAACTACATTGTCACGTTGTGAGCTTGTAGACTGGCCATTTTAACTATTCAAAAATGTTTTGCAAAATAGTAAAAAAAGGCAAAGAGGTTTAGGGATAAGGGGTTTAGCGGTGACGAAAATGGAGCCCTAGTACTGCAGCCCCTGCAGAAACGTATGTGCTCTTGCATTGGTTGTTACCTCTCACTAAGTTAAAACTATGTGAAACGATATATATCAGACATAAATGGCTTACGGCAATACTAAAATTTAAGCTGTTCCTCCACACAACTTATAGTTTTAACCTTTCTCTAAGTCTCAACTCAATATTTACAGTCTGGGCAGTACATTGTCTAATTACAATGGAAGACCACTTTGACTTCAGCCACAAATTAACTGAATATAAAGAGCGACCTCATCCTCGACAATGTACTTTGCAAGATAGATTAAAGTAATTGGATATTTATGATGAAGGAAATAATTCAACATACTGTAGGTAATATTGGGGGATAAAACGTTACAGCCTGGCATTGCCGGTGATCAGTCTGGCAATGCCAGACTGATCATTTTGTTTTATATTTCAACATAACAGTAAATGATATATGGCACATTCCACTGCTTTGTCAGACTATGGTTCTGGGATATCATTGTTGAGTGAGTAAGTCTCACTTTACTCCTCTGTGTTTAAAGGTGAAAACCAGTATTCAATGGATCGCATGACTTTCATAATGTTACTTCATTAACGTCAGGAATAGACAAATCCCATTGACCAGATCTGTAGGCGGTGCACTGGGGTAACTAAATCATTTTTCTGTGTAGTAAGTATCAATACTGCAATAATAGAATACTTTTACAAGTAAGAGTCTGGGATTCCAATTTTTCTTTGAGTAAAAGTACAAAAGATATTGGTATCAAAATGTACTTACTTAAACTACCAAAAGTAGAAAACGCATTTCAGATGGAAGGTGGGGATGAAAGTGTTCTCACAGGGAGCGTACGCTTTCAACACCTTAAAACCATCTTTCTTTTGGTGAGTATAAGTGAATGTTTATTCTTTATTTTTACTAAGTGGAGGAGAACTCTAACCATGGAACTATATGGACCAGAGCTAAAGTCAAGGCAAGTTTATTTGTATTGCACATTTCAACAAGTCAACTCAAAGTACATTAAGTGTGCAAAGTTTCACACCGATCGGTCCAACAGTGCTGGAGATTGGCTGCCATGACACACGGACGGACAGGGGAGAAAAGCCTTCAGCCTGGCAGAGACAATATGACAGTTTCTGACAAACTGTAAAAAAAAAAAAAAAAAAAAAGATTTTAAAAAAAAAAGACAAAATGACAAATGAGTTATAGGCCTATGCAGTGAGAGACAAAAAAGGACGAGAGAGAGGAAAGATTTGACATTCACTTTTTATATTTCAAATCAGGGCCGGATTTAGCCAGCCCCACTCAGGTGGGCAGACATAATTTTAAGGGGGGGCGACTCCACCGGCGCGGCCGGGGCTGAACGATTTTGAGAAAAACAATCTAATTGCGATTTTTCTGACCAATATTTATATATATATAAATGCAATGTAATTTCCAGACTTTCTATTTAAGTGCAATTGCTATTATGCTACAGTTATCTAATCATCAAAGCACAATATTGTGATTCTCATTTAATATTCACATTTAGATATTATGTAATGTTCAATTGATTTATTTGTTTTTGAGGGGCACTATAGCCCCTCCAATATCCAGCCTTTAGTGTATGGTCACAAACGTCCTACACAAACATTAAATTCCCATTATGTCAGTGTCTGAGCAAAGACATAGGCCTAGTGTCTATTTTACGTCATGATGATGATAAGAGCGCCCCTCACTTCACACGGGTGGGATTTTTTTAACCAAATAAAAGCATATGCATTGCATACGTGTAGGCTACATTTTGACAGATGTGATGACATAATTAGGCTATCAATTATTAGAGATAATTTTGTCTGAGGTTTAAGACAAGCTCATAACTTTAACTTGAATGTTTATTAGCTTGTTGGCCGGCTATTTCCCCACCACGGGTCCTGGTGTAAGCTCTTTTTCAATGACGGCTCTACTCGGATCTCGGTACAATTTCGCGGACCTCGCTCAGACAAATCATTACAAATGTACATGCACCACAATGGAGACCGGTTCACCAGAATCGGGGACGACGACAATGTAGCATTAAAATAAACAGGGGACAGACAGGACAGCGCCGTGCCATGCGAAGTTGTGGTGTTGCCGTGGGATGTTTTTACTGTCGCTGCACCATGACAGGTCTTGCACAAAACTCTTGTTGGACGTCTGTAACGTGAAAACCAAAATAATGCCATATCCCCGAAGTGCCTGATCTCTTTGGGATTAAATTGTGCGGACTTAAGAAAGTTTATTCGGGCTCCGCAGACGCTATGCTTGCATCTGCTCCTCAGCTGCTGCTGACTTCTAGCATGGTAGCATTAGCATCAACGCACTGAACGCAGAGTAGACGTAAATTATTACTTTGTTTTGGGCACTGGGGGAGTGTGTACACATGCACTGCAGTCACATGCACTGCAGGGACACTTCTGATTGGTTAGAATAGAGAGCACAGTACAGCCTTGTTGTAAATACTGGATCAGACGCGCTCCGGGTTGAATATTATGATAAAAAAAATCGCAGCCTTTGCGATTTGCTAATCGCTTGGTTTCAAATCGCAATTTCGGTTTGAAAAACGATTAATCGTTCAGCCTTAAAAAACCCACATTGGGTGGGCAGGACGCACGTTTGGGTGGGCTGTGCCCACCCCTGCCCCCCCCTAGAACCGGCCCTGTTTCAAATGTAGTTTTTATTTAAGTATGAGTGGTGTTTAACTCTTAACCTCGAGCCGAGGGCATCAAATAACAATGACAAGCGTGCAGATGGGGATTTCAACCCAGGTCTCTCATAGCACAGGCAACAGCATGATCTATGGGCAGCAGCACAAGCTCATGGACACAATGTCATTGGGTGTCAGCCAGGTGTCAATCATCTGTAGTCAACCTACCAGGTTCTGAGAGGGGGTTGGACTAAAAGAGGAGGAAGTCTAGACAGTGAGTGAGAAACAGGTGAAAACATGTGATTATCATATATGCAAGGAGGAACATCAGCATGTAAGCCTGTTAAATTAAGACAAGAAGGTTTGTGTATTTGGAGCTGTGTATTTCAACAGCTGACATTAATAACTACAAGGTGGGCTGTGTGGCTGGTCAACTAACTACTAACACTAGCCTGTAGGAGAAGAGAACAGAGAGTGTGTGAGACATTTCAACAAAGGTGAGTATATGGACGCCAATGGTTGTGGAATAAATACCTTACTGTTATTATACTCAATCTTTGTTGGGATATATTCATGTTTGATGTGGGGTTTTTTTTAAGCCCTTATTTTTTATTTTTCACAATATCAAAGGTTTTATGGTCATGATTCACCAGGATCCGGGATGGCTTGATTCTAGGCTTAAAATAATAGATTTTTCTAAATCTCTATGGGAATGTTTCAGTGGTGCTTGAAAACCACGTCCACTGCTATGCCCCATTATCTGAGAAGAGGTTCTGTGACAGGAAGGGATATCCTGGCATAGGTTGAAACGGGTCGAGCCCGCTAAGAGCAGTGCAAGCCTTTTTGTAGTATCGTATCCAAAAAGTAAAGGTATTTCCTGAGAGCTATTTTTTTTGCGCACAGTAAACTTTTTGCAGTGGGGTGAAACAACCGTTCAAATACAGTAGCACTAGCAGCAATTATTTAGTCAGCCAGTGCGTGCCATGTTTTCCCAATGCAATCTTACGGAAGCAGTACTGCGCATGGGGACGGCAATTGACAACTAGCCACAGGCTGACTAAATACGCTATTTAAGCGGTTGTTTCACCCTGCTCCAACATTTTGACTGTGCTCAAAACATTTCATCATCTGTAATTTTGTCCATTTAAAATTTAACTAAACCACATGGACACAAAAATAATGTTGTCTAGTGTCTATAATACCCTGTCTTGTTTGAGTTGGGTTCTTGTCATCAATACCAACTATCACACACACACACACACACACACACACATACACACATACACACACACATACAGACCATTTCCATATTTGCTGTAGAACAGATCTGAAACCTCAAATTGCAGGTTCTTCATGTCATGCAGAACATCCTCTAGTGTCTATAAAACAACCAATGTCGCTTGACAAAAGTAGCGTATTTTCAAGTTTGTAGACAGTACAGTCAAAAAGGTTAACTTATGCTAAAAAGATAACATGCTGTAGCCTATCACTGACTCTGTAATACATAGGCTAATAACCACCACTCCTGAATGAAGTAGCCTATCTGGTGCTGGGAGTCTGGTGCAACGCACAGGCCTGGCGGTACTCCTGGTGAGAGCAGGAGTGGACCTGGTGAGACGTAGGAGGGGCCCGGACAGGAGTCAACCCACAGAGCCTAGTCCCTTCACATGCCAGAATTGTGCCTCCCAGTCCCAGCAGAGTAGTTCCGGACAGGTTCCAACTGATTGTGTGGCCCTGGTCTTTCCCCAGTGGGTCTGATCGAGGGTAGCTACTAGGACGTAAGTCGGGACTTGATCACCCCGGCTGGATCACCCGAGTGAGGGGTATGATGTTCGCGAGACCCGAAACCCCAATGACCTTGGGATACATCACTGAGGATACGTCCCAGTTGCATCCAAGCGATGTTTTTTCGTTCTGAATATACAATATATATTTGAATCAAACTCAGTAGCATCATATGGTATATTTACAGAGAAAGGATGGGTCAAAGGACACCTACTATCAAGATGTTAAAAAGAGTTAACTAAGTATGCTCAGTTGTATTTTAAGGTCAGCCATTATTTTAGGTTAGTGTTAACTTAGTTTGTATGTAGTCGAGAACCTTAAATTAATGTTTTGAGAACCTTAAATTAACGTTTTTTGCACTGTGTTCTAATGTTTCAGGAGACTGGTGTCTCGTAAAGCACTGACGACCGAGGGGGAGCTGCACGTGATTGTGAAGGAGCTCTCTGGTTCACAACTTCACAAGGACATGGAAGAAACTTTTTGATCTTTAATTCTATACTACACAGAAAGAAAGAGAAAAGTATTGTACTTACAAATTAAAGGATTCTAAGCAGATTTATCCTTTGATAAGGTTTTTTTTTTTTTTTTCTTTTGCCCAAATTGTAGATCTTAAACCTATAATGACGCATGTGTCCTGTAAGTTCTGTGAGGAAAAAGAAAAAGATTATTCATACATCATGGAAAAGAAACGGACTAGTCTATAGGAAATTATATTTAAAGAAACCTGAAGCTAACCCGAAGCTGCGCCACAAATGTATTTAGACAGTTGCCTGAGAATTCTTTGCTTAAAGCCAAGAGAGCATTAATCCCATATGTGTCTATTGGGATTTAAAGAGCCCCTCTGCGCAAACAACTGCTGTTCGCAATGGATTTGTGTCATTGTATGACTGACTGCCGCATGCCAGGAAAAACAGATTTTTGCTTGATAATATTTTGTCTCTGGGTTTTTAGGCATGTTAAACCGTCTACTGGTGATAGTTATTCATTGAAGGCAGATTTAATCTTGAAATTACATTAACCCTAGTGTCCCATAATATTTTCACTATGGGCAAAACCTTTTCTAAAATAGCAGATTTACAAGTTCACGACGCTGTAAGCTTGTAGATCGGCTAATATCGATTAGCCCAATTATAATGTAAGACTTATGAAGTTATAATAAACAATTAATTTAAAAAAGGATACACGTAAAATAAATGTATAAGCATAAGGAAGCATGTTTATTGCATGTGCCTTACTGTAGATGATGGATAACCGGTACTGTGGGCACCTGATTTATTTTATAAATGAGTATACACTACATTTTATGGCCCTATATAGTCAAACACACAGACTTACAGACCGGCGGCGTGAGCAGACTTCCATATGCCGTTACAACGCTGTCCAAGAGAGAGACGGCGTATCAACGTCGTGCGCACGGCGTGTCGGCGTAGTTTGTCCTTCTTGTTTCCTGTACTTTTTGCAGATGATACTAATTTATTTATTTCACATACTGATTTCTCTGCCAAAGGCTAATCACGATCTTGAAAATATTTCAAAATTGTTTAAATTAAACAAATTATCACTGAACATAAAGAAATCGAATTTTATTATATTTACATCAAAAAATTAAATGTATTGTAATTCTAACACCTGTCTGTCTATAGAAGATGATCCAATTTCTCAGGTTACATCAACAACCTTCCTTAGCGTAATTATCCATGAAAGACTAAACTGGACAAACCACATTAGCCATGTCTGTAAGAAAATATCAAAATCTTAGCATTGGCATTATTGGCAAATTCCATAGTCTGGTTAATCAAAACTGTCTCCCAACTCTTTATTATAGCTTAATTTATCCATATCTTATATATTGCAATATCATTTGGGGAGCTACTTATAATACACATATTCACAAACTCCACATGTTGCAAAAAAGATTCTGCAGGATTGCCACATACAGTGATTGGTCTGCTCATTCTGCCCCTCTTTTCAAACAACTCAATATTTTACCAATCTTTAATTTAAATACATACCAAACCTGCAACTTTATTTTCAAAGTATTGTTCCAGACAGTTTCATATCCTTTGCCATGTAAAGACTTTTTTCAGTTCAACAGTGATGTGCACCACTTCAATACGAGACAGGCAAATCATTTACATCTCCCAAAGTTCCGTACTGGTCTGTGTCAGTTCTCCATCAGATACAGGGGGGCCCAGCTATGGAACACCTATACAGCAATCTCATCAAATTCTACTTCATTAAATCATTTCAAACATAAGTTTAGGACCCACTTAAAGGACCACTTCACCACTTTTCAACTTCTCTTCCTATAATTGGTCCTAACTAATGTTAATAAAATACTACCATTTTTTCCTACTCAGTCTGTGGCTGTGGGCAGTTCAGAAACCCGTCCACCAGTGACATCATCGATGGTGAATCCAAGCTAAGTTGCAATGCAAAAGTTGAAGCCATCGTTCTCACGATAATAAAAATCAAAATATATTTTAAAACAAATCTTGTTTAAAAAGAAATCTGCCTAATGATGATGTCACTGGTGGACGAGTGTCCGAACTGCCCAAAGCCCTCCTATGAGACACAGACTGAGCAGGAAAACATGGTGGTGTTTTATCATGAACATTAGTGAGGACCAATTATATGAAGAGATGTTGAAAAGTGGTGAAGTGGTCCTTTAATTGACCAGATCACTTAATTATATTTCTTTGTATCATCTCTTCTTTTCTCTAATCATGTAGATAACCAATAATTCTATGTTCTTGTTGTTTTTTTGTTTTGTTGTTCTTGTTTTATATACTGCAATCATGTTTTCTGGATATTCTATATCTCTTGTACAATGTTTCATTGTGATTTACATAGCTAGAGGCCTCGTATAAGCCCCTTGGGCTTTTTTGCCTCAGCCTAGCACTTTACCCTTCTTATATATGTTCACTGTGTTGTTTTTATACTGTGCTGAATAAATAAATACAAATACAAAATACAAATACAGTCTGACGGTGTGAGCGGACGTTCATACGACGTCGATACACCGTCCAGAGAGAGGTCGGCGTATCAACGTCGTGTCAGCATAGTTCATTTTCAACTGGACAATGTGTCTGCGTTGTTCACTTTCAACTCTTTTTGCTATGATTGATTGATTTTTTTGTGGCTTTCGCCTTTATTTTATATTTTTTATAGAGGGACAGACAGTAGGCTTACAGGAAATGGGGGAGAGAGATGGGGGAGTGACATGCAGAAAGGGCCGTCAGGATCGGGAGTCGAGCCCACGGCACGCTGCCAGGCTCGGGCTACCGGCCAGGGTGCCTGGACCGCTGAGCCATGGCCCAGGCTGATTGATTGATTTTTGGTTGATTATTTTATTTTCGTGTCCTGCACACAAAGTGCCAAACCCCCATGGGTTTATAAGATGCATTTACATTTCATTAATATATATTCATAATACATTGAATTAGAGTGAGCTGACTGCTGAGTGCAGTGTCGGATGTTGTGTGGCTATAAATTGTGCAGAGAGAAAAGACATCATATTAACTTGCAATGTTGAATTTATACTTGGCTCATGCACTTTACTAGAAATATATAGCCTAGTTTTAGAAATATAGTGCTTTCAAATTTGAGACATTTACAATGGGGCTCAATGGCAGATATAGGCACGTCAAAAAGTCACTTTCACCTAGAAACTCCATTCACACTTTTGTTATGGAAATTGGAAATACTCAAGTAAAGTACAAATACCTCAAAGTTGTACTTAAGTACATTACTTAAGTAAAAGTACTTAGTTACTTTCCACCACTGCATACATCCATGCAGCTAACCACCCCATTCAAACCTACTTAGGTTCATCTTACGGTTTGCCTGAAAAGGAATCTTTGAAATGTTTCATAGTTTTAGAAATAGTGCTTTCAAATTTAAGAAATTGGGGCTCAATGGCAGACTATGGCACGTCAAAAAAGCACTTTCACCTAGAAACTCCATTAACACTTTTTATAATTCAGCTTACTGTGGAGACACATGCTGGAACTTTTTACTTTGAAATGTTTTGTAGTTTCTGAGTGATTTTCGTCTTTTTTTCAAATCCATGCTGTCCGAGGCCATGGGCTATAGCCCATGGTCTCGGAGTGATTTTCGTCTTTTTTTCAAATGCTCAAAAATTATGAAAAACGGTATGCTATAGTTTGCCGTCCGAGGCAGCCCATGGTCTCGGAGTGATTTTCGGCTTTTTTTCAAATGCTCAAAAATGATGAAATACGGCATGCTATAGTATGCCGTCTGAGGCCATGGGCTATAGCCCATGGTCTCGGAGTGATTTTCGTCTTTTTTTCAAATGCTCAAAAATTATGAAAAACGGCATGCTATAGTTTGCCGTCCGAGGCAGCCCATGGTCTCGGAGTGATTTTTGTCTTTTTTTCAAATGCTCAAAAATGATGAAAAACGGCATGCTATGCCATGGGCTGAACTTGTGGCTCACATAGACAGCAGCTTATCACAGAGTGCCACCATGCTCTCTGAGAATCTCCTCAGCTTTCCATCCCTTTCCAGTGTTCTTCTGGATGTTATTCTCCAACACATGCTGCAGAGTGAAAGTAGGAGGAACTCAGCTGGATTTGAACTCACAACCTCTGGCTCACATGGACTTCATCTTAACAAGGGTGCCACTGAGCTCTCATTGATTTTAGGTTGTTTTAGGATGTGATCCTGGCAGCCAGCCCAGGTGTGTTCTGGTCCTGTTGACGAAAATCACTCCGAGACCATGGACTATAGCCCATGGTCTCGGAGTGATTTTCGTATTTTTTTTAATCCTCAAAAATGATGAAAAACGGCATGCTATAGTATGCCGTCCAGGACCATGGGCTATAAATGATGAAAAACGAGGATTTGAAAAAAAGACGAAAATCACTCCAAGACCATGGGCTATAGTCCATGGTCTCGGAGCAATTTTCGTCCTTTTTTTTATCCTCAAAAATGAGCCCATGGCCTCCGAGACCATGGGCTATAAATGATGAAAAACTAGGATTCGAAGAAGAAAAAAAAGACGAAAATCACTCCGAGACCATGGGCTATAGTCCATGGTCTCGGAGTGATTTTCGTCTTTTTTCAAATCCTCAAAAATGATGAAAAACGGCATGCTATAGTATGGAGTCCGAGACCATGGGCTATAGTCGGTCAGGGGACCTTAGTATAATTGCCTTATTTGAATCTGAATCCAACATATAAAAAACATATTTGTGATTTTTGTTCGTTTAATTTGATTCCAGCAAACAGAAATTTGCTAGTTTTTCTTTTTTTTGTTCAGAATTGAAAAATGGTAAAACGCTAAACGAAAAATCACAAAAACTGGTCAAGGGACCTTAGTATAAGTATGTTTGTTCAATTTAATCCAGCAAAAAGAAAATTGCAATTTTTTTCCTTTTTTTGTTCAGAATTGAAAAATGGGAAAACACTAACCGAAAAATCACAAAAATGGTGGTGCCTTAGTATAATTCTGTTTGAGTCCAGCAAACATTGTCTGTCCTGATGAAGGTCGAATAGACCAAAACGTTGAATAAAGAGCAACATTTCTGGCAAGTTTTCTGACAGTGTGCGGGACCCTTCTTTGTTTTTCAAAGATACCCTTTTGAGTCCAGCAAACAGAAATTAGCTATTTTTTTCCTTTTTTTTTTCAGATTTGAAAAATGTGAAAACTCGAAGCCAAAACCCAGCTTTTAAAAGCTGCCTCAAAGTTGAGTTTTCAGGAGAAAAAAAGCACGCAAAAAAAAGTTGTTCATTCCAAGCTTCAAAACGAAAAAGCTGGTATGCATAGAGATAACATGGGAGCACGAAGCAAGAAGCTGCTTGATTATGCCTTTGGTTTTTTTGCACTACTGATTGTTACCCGTTTCCTTTCTTGTCAGTTAAAATTATCATTCATCATCACTTCCATCTTGTCCATCACCTAACCCTAACCCTAACCCTAACCCTAGTTGTCTGGTACCAGATTGGTTACCATATGGTACCAGAACAAAACCAACAATAAAGCAGTTGAATTGTCTGGAACCAGTGGCGCAGTGTCTTAGGACACTGCCACATGATCGGGAGATGGTGAGTTCAAACCCCACTCAAGTTTTTACTTTCAAGACCGATTTCAGAAGAAGAAAACCAACAAAAAAGCAGTTGATTTGTCTGGAACCAGTGGTGCAGTGTGTTAGGACGCTGCCACATGATAGGGAGATGGTGAGTTCAAACCCCACTCAAGTCTTTACTTTCAAGACCGATTTCAGAAGAAGAAAACCAACAAAAAAGCAGTTGATTTGTCTGGAACCAGTGGTGCAGTGTGTTAGGACGCTGCCACATGATAGGGAGATGGTGAGTTAAAACCCCACTCAAGTCTTTACTTTCAAGACCGATTTCAGAAGAAGAAAACCAACAAAAAAGCAGTTGAATTGTCTGGAACCCGTGGCGCAGTGTGTTAGGACACTGCCACATGATCGGGAGATGGTGAGTTCAAACCCCACTCAAGTTTTTACTTTCAAGACCGATTTCAGAAGAAGAAAACCAACAAAAAAGCAGTTGAGTTGTCTGGAACCAGTGGCGCAGTGTGTTAGGACGCTGCCACATGATCGGGAGATGGTGAGTTCAAACCCCACTCAAGTCATTACTTTAGAGGCCGATTTCAGAAGAAGAAAACCAACAAAAAAGCAGTGTGAATTGTCTGGAACCAGTGGCGCAGTGTGTTAGAACGCTCCCACATGATCGGGAGATGGTGTGTTCACATTCCACTCAAGTCCTTACTTTCAAGACCGATTTCAGAAGAAGAAAACCAACAAAAAAGCAGTTGAATTGTCTGGGACCAGTGGCGCAGTGTGTTAGGACACTGCCACATGTTCGGGAGATGGTGAGTTCAAACCCCACTCAAGCTTTTACTTTCAAGACCGATTTCAGAAGAAGAAAACCAACAAAAAAGCAGTTGAGTTGTCTGGAACCAGTGGCGCAGTGTTTTAGGACGCTGCCACATGATCGGGAGATGGTGAGTTCAAACCCCACTCAAGTCTTTACTTTCAAGACCGATTTCAGAAGAAGAAAACCAACGACCTATCAACCAACACATTCAAAGGCATATCAATCCCATTAATCCATTTTCTTATCAAGTTGAAGGCATCCCGGATTTTGTTGAGGGTGGGTTGGGTGTTTCACGGTTTCTCATGAACTCCATGTTAAATCACACAATTACCCCCCAACAGACACTAGCCCTAGCCCTAGCCCTAGCCCTAGCCCTAGCCCTAGCCCTAGCCCTAACCCTAACCCTAGTTGTCTGTTACCAGATTGGTTACCATATGGTACCAGAACAAAACAAACAAGAAAGCAGTGTGAATTGTCTGGAACCAGTGGCGCAGTGTGTTAGAACGCTCCTACATGACCTGGAGATGCTGAGTTCAAACCCCCCTCATGTCTTTACTTTCAAGACCGATTTCAGAAGAAGAAAATCAACAAAAAAGCAGTTGAATTGTCTGGAACCAGTGGCGCAGTGTGTTAGGACGCTGCCACATGATCTGGAGATGGTGAGTTCAAACCCCACTCAATTCTTTACTTTCAAGACCGATTTCAGAAGATGAAAACCAACAAAAAAGCAGTGTGAATTGTCTGGAACCAGTGGCGCAGTGTGATAGAACGCTCCCACATGATCCAGAGATGGTGAGTTCAAACCCCACTCAAGTCTTTACTTTCAAGACCGATTTCAGAAGAAGAAAACCAACAAAAAAGCAATCGAGTTGTCTGGAACCAGTGGTGCAGTGTGTTAGGACGCTGCCACATGATCGCGCGATGGTGAGTTCAAACCCCACTCAAGTCTTTACTTTCAAGACCGATTTCAGAAGAAGAAAACCAACGACCTATCAACCAACACAATCAAAGGCATATCAATCCCATTAATCCATTTTATTATCAAGTTGAAGGCATCCCGGATTTTGTTGAGGGTGGGTTGGGTGTTTCACGGTTTCTCATGAACTCCATGTTAAATCACACAATTACCCCCCAACAGACACTAGCCCTAACCCTAACCCTAACCCTAACCCTAACCCTAGTTGTCTGTTACCAGATTGGTTACCATATGGTACCAGAACAAAACAAACAAGAAAGCAGTGTGAATTGTCTGGAACCAGTGGCGCAGTGTCTTAGAACGCTGCCACATGATCGGGAGATGGTGAGTTCAAACCCCACTCAAGTCTTTACTTTAGAGGCCGATTTCAGAAGAAGAAAACCAACAAAAAAGCAGTGTGAATTGTCTGGAACCAGTGGCGCAGTGTTTTAGAACGCTCCCACATGACCTGGAGATGCTGAGTTCAAACCCCCCTCAAGTCTTTACTTTCAAGACCGATTTCAGAAGAAGAAAACCAACAAAAAAGCGGTTGAATTGTCTGGAACCAGTGGCGCAGTGTGTTAGGACGCTGCCACATGATCGGGAGATGGTGAGTTCAAACCCCACTCAAGTCTTTACTTTCAAGACCGATTTCAGAAGAAGAAAACCAACAAAAAAGCCGTGTGAATTGTCTGGAACCAGTGGCGCAGTGTGATAGAACGCTCCCACATGATCGAGAGATGGTGAGTTCAAACCCCACTCAAGTCTTTACTTTCAAGACCGATTTCAGAAGAAGAAAACCAACAAAAAAGCAGTGTGAATTGTCTGGAACCAGTGGCGCAGTGTGTTAGAACGCTCCCACATGATCGGGAGATGGTGTGTTCACATTCCACTCAAGTCCTTACTTTCAAGACCGATTTCAGAAGAAGAAAACCAACAAAAAAGCAGTTGAATTGTCTGGGACCAGTGGCGCAGTGTGTTAGGACACTGCCACATGTTCCGGAGATGGTGAGTTCAAACCCCACTCAAGTTTTTACTTTCAAGACCGATTTCAGAAGAAGAAAACCAACAAAAAAGCAGCTGAATTGTCTGGAACCAGTGGCGCAGTGTTTTAGGACGCTGCCACATGATCGGGAGATGGTGAGTTCAAACCCCACTCAAGTCTTTACTTTCAAGACCGATTTCAGAAGAAGAAAACCAACGACCTATCAACCAACACATTCAAAGGCATATCAATCCCATTAATCCATTTTCTTATCAAGTTGAAGGCATCCCGGATTTTGTTGAGGGTGGGTTGGGTGTTTCACGGTTTCTCATGAACTCCATGTTAAATCACACAATTACCCCCCAACAGACACTAGCACTAGCACTAGCCCTAGCCCTAGCCCTAGCCCTAGCCCTAGCCCTAGCCCTAGCCCTAACCCTAACCCTAGTTGTCTGTTACCAGATTGGTTACCATATGGTACCAGAACAAAACAAACAAGAAAGCAGTGTGAATTGTCTGGAACCAGTGGCGCAGTGTGTTAGAACGCTCCTACATGACCTGGAGATGCTGAGTTCAAACCCCACTCAAGTCTTTACTTTCAAGACCGATTTCAGAAGAAGAAAACCAACAAAAAAGCAGTGTGAATTGTCTGGAACCAGTGGCGCAGTGTGTTAGAACGCTCCCACATGATCGGGAGATGGTGTGTTCACATTCCACTCAAGTCCTTACTTTCAAGACCGATTTCAGAAGAAGAAAACCAACAAAAAAGCAGTTGAATTGTCTGGGACCAGTGGCGCAGTGTGTTAGGACACTGCCACATGTTCCGGAGATGGTGAGTTTAAACCCCACTCAAGTTTTTACTTTGAAGACCGATTTCAGAAGAAGAAAACCAACAAAAAAGCAGTTGAGTTGTCTGGAACCAGTGGCGCAGTGTTTTAGGACGCTGCCACATGATCGGGAGATGGTGAGTTCAAACCCCACTCAAGTCTTTACTTTCAAGACCGATTTCAGAAGAAGAAAACCAACGACCTATCAACCAACACATTCAAAGGCATATCAATCCCATTAATCCATTTTCTTATCAAGTTGAAGGCATCCCGGATTTTGTTGAGGGTGGGTTGGGTGTTTCACGGTTTCTCATGAACTCCATGTTAAATCACACAATTACCCCCCAACAGACACTAGCCCTAGCCCTAGCCCTAGCCCTAGCCCTAGCCCTAACCCTAACCCTAGTTGTCTGTTACCAGATTGGTTACCATATGGTACCAGAACAAAACAAACAAGAAAGCAGTGTGAATTGTCTGGAACCAGTGGCGCAGTGTCTTAGAACGCTGCCACATGATCGGGAGATGGTGAGTTCAAACCCCACTCAAGTCTTTACTTTAGAGGCCGATTTCAGAAGAAGAAAACCAACAAAAAAGCAGTGTGAATTGTCTGGAACCAGTGGCGCAGTGTTTTAGAACGCTCCCACATGACCTGGAGATGCTGAGTTCAAACCCCCCTCAAGTCTTTACTTTCAAGACCGATTTCAGAAGAAGAAAACCAACAAAAAAGCGGTTGAATTGTCTGGAACCAGTGGCGCAGTGTGTTAGGACGCTGCCACATGATCGGGAGATGGTGAGTTCAAACCCCACTCAAGTCTTTACTTTCAAGACCGATTTCAGAAGAAGAAAACCAACAAAAAAGCAGTGTGAATTGTCTGGAACCAGTGGCGCAGTGTGATAGAACGCTCCCACATGATCGAGAGATGGTGAGTTCAAACCCCACTCAAGTCTTTACTTTCAAGACCGATTTCAGAAGAAGAAAACCAACAAAAAAGCAGTGTGAATTGTCTGTAACCAGTGGCGCAGTGTGTTAGAACGCTCCCACATGATCGGGAGATGGTGTGTTCACATTCCACTCAAGTCCTTACTTTCAAGACCGATTTCAGAAGAAGAAAACCAACAAAAAAGCAGTTGAATTGTCTGGGACCAGTGGCGCAGTGTGTTAGGACACTGCCACATGTTCCGGAGATGGTGAGTTCAAACCCCACTCAAGTTTTTACTTTCAAGACCGATTTCAGAAGAAGAAAACCAACAAAAAAGCAGCTGAGTTGTCTGGAACCAGTGGCGCAGTGTTTTAGGACGCTGCCACATGATCGGGAGATGGTGAGTTCAAACCCCACTCAAGTCTTTACTTTCAAGACCGATTTCAGAAGAAGAAAACCAACGACCTATCAACCAACACATTCAAAGGCATATCAATCCCATTAATCCATTTTCTTATCAAGTTGAAGGCATCCCGGATTTTGTTGAGGGTGGGTTGGGTGTTTCACGGTTTCTCATGAACTCCATGTTAAATCACACAATTACCCCCCAACAGACACTAGCACTAGCCCTAGCCCTAGCCCTAGCCCTAGCGCTAGCCCTAGCCCTAGCCCTAACCCTAACCCTAACCCTAACCCTAGTTGTCTGTTACCAGATTGGTTACCATATGGTACCAGAACAAAACAAACAAGAAAGCAGTGTGAATTGTCTGGAACCAGTGGCCCAGTGTGTTAGAACGCTGCCACATGATCGGGAGATGGTGAGTTCAAACCCCCCTCATGTCTTTACTTTCAAGACCGATTTCAGAAGAAGAAAATCAACAAAAAAGCAGTTGAATTGTCTGGAACCAGTGGCGCAGTGTGTTAGGACGCTGCCACATGATCTGGAGATGGTGAGTTCAAACCCCACTCGATTCTTTACTTTCAAGACCGATTTCAGAAGAAGAAAACCAACAAAAAAGCAGTGTGAATTGTCTGGAACCAGTGGCGCAGTGTGATAGAACGCTCCCACATGATCCAGAGATGGTGAGTTCAAACCCCACTCAAGTCTTTACTTTCAAGACCGATTTCAGAAGAAGAAAACCAACAAAAAAGCAATGGAGTTGTCTGGAACCAGTGGTGCAGTGTGTTAGGACGCTGCCACATGATCGCGCGATGGTGAGTTCAAACCCCACTCAAGTCTTTACTTTCAAGACCGATTTCAGAAGAAGAAAACCAACGACCTATCAACCAACACAATCAAAGGCATATCAATCCCATTAATCCATTTTATTATCAAGTTGAAGGCATCCCGGATTTTGTTGAGGGTGGGTTGGGTGTTTCACGGTTTCTCATGAACTCCATGTTAAATCACACAATTACCCCCCAACAGACACTAGCCCTAACCCTAACCCTAACCCTAACCCTAACCCTAACCCTAATTGTCTGTTACCAGATTGGTTACCATATGGTACCAGAACAAAACAAACAAGAAAGCAGTGTGAGTTGTCTGGAACCAGTGGCGCAGTGTCTTAGAACGCTGCCACATGATCGGGAGATGGTGAGTTCAAACCCCACTCAAGTCTTTACTTTAGAGGCCGATTTCAGAAGAAGAAAACCAACAAAAAAGCAGTGTGAATTGTCTGGAACCAGTGGCGCAGTGTTTTAGAACGCTCCCACATGACCTGGAGATGCTGAGTTCAAACCCCCCTCAAGTCTTTACTTTCAAGACCGATTTCAGAAGAAGAAAACCAACAAAAAAGCGGTTGAATTGTCTGGAACCAGTGGCGCAGTGTGATAGAACGCTCCCACATGATCGAGAGATGGTGAGTTCAAACCCCACTCAAGTCTTTACTTTCAAGACCGATTTCAGAAGAAGAAAACCAACAAAAAAGCAATCGAGTTGTCTGGAACCAGTGGTGCAGTGTGTTAGCACGCTGCCACATGATCGCGAGATGGTGAGTTCAAACCCCACTCAAGTCTTTACTTTCAAGACCGATTTCAGAAGAAGAAAACCAACAAAAAAGCAGTGTGTATTGTCTGGACCCAGTAGCTCAGTGTGTTAGGACGCTGCCACATGATCAGGAGATGGTGGGTTCAAACCCCACTCAAGTTCAAACAAAAAAATAAAGTTCCAGGGTGCAATCCCACCCCAGTCTTTACTGTGACACTTTGCTTTCCACACTGACATCAAGTAGCACAGAAAAGCTGTGTTGTAGTAACCATCAGTTAGCTCAGTGTGATGAGAGGCTGTCCTTGGGAGCCACAGGTCCAGTGTTCAAATCCCACATTAGTCATTTATTGTGACACTTTGCTTTGCACACTGATTTCCAGAAGGACAACTTTAAAGCAGCCCAGAAATTCACCATGATTGTGTGCCGGTAAGTGGCCCAGCGGATAAGTCAGATGATATCCGTAGTATACCTAGTAGAAGTGTGCCGGTTCAAACCCGACATACTCCTAGTAGGCGGTGATGGTTCAAATCACTGACACCTAGAGTAGGAGTGGCCCAGTGGATAAATCAGATGACATCCGTAGAATACCTAGTAGAAGTATGCCGGCCGACATACTCCTAGTAGGATGGTGCTAGTTCAAATCACCAATGCCTACAGTAAGTAGGAGTGTGTGCAGTTAAGTGGCCTGGTGGATAAATCAGATAATATCCATAGGATACCTAGTAGTAGTCTTCCGGTTCAAACCCGACATAGGATGGTGCTGGTTCAAATCACCATCACCTAGTAGGTAGGACCGTGTGCCGTTAATTGGCCCGGTGGATAAATCAGATAATATCCGTAGAATAACTTGTGGGATGGGGCTGGTTCAAATCACCATCACCTAGAGTAGGTAGGACAGTGTGCCGTTAATTGGCCCGGTGGATAAATCAGATAATAGCTGTAGAATACCTAGTAGGATGGTGCTGGTTCAAATCACCATCACCTAGAGTAGGTAGGTGGTCAGGTAAGAGTATGTAGGGGCAGAGTAGGTTGAGGTGTAGATAGGGGGAGAGTAGGCGAGGGTTGGTCAGTTAGGGGGAGGAGTAGGTGAGGGGGGTAAGGTAGGGGGAGATTAGGCGAGGACGTGGAGAGTAGGTGAGGGGGGGGCCAGGCAGGGCGAGAGTAGGCGAGGGGGAGAGTAGGTGAGGGGGGCCAGGCAGGGGGAGAGTAGGAGAGGAGGGATGCAAGGGGAGAGTAGGAGAGGGGGAGGCCAGGCAGGGGGAGAGCAGGCGAGGGGGGCCAGGCAGGGGGAGAGTAGGAGAGGAGGGAGGCCAGGCAGAGGAAGAGTAGGCGAGGGGGGCCAGGCAGAGGAAGAGTAGGTGAGGGGGGCCAGGCAGGGGGAGAGTAGGAGAGGAGGGAGGCCAGGCAGAGGAAGAGTAGGCGAGGGGGGCCAGGCAGGGGGAGAGTAGGAGAGGAGGGAGGCCAGGCAGAGGAAGAGTAGGCGAGGGGGGCCAGGCAGGGGGAGAGTAGGAGAGGAGGGAGGCCAGGCAGAGGAAGAGTAGGCGAGGGGGGCCAGGCAGGGGGAGAGTAGGCGAGGTGGGCCAGGCAGGGGGAGAGTAGGAGAGGAGGGAGTCCAGGCAGAGGAAGAGTAGGCGAGGGGGGCCAGGCAGGGGGAGAGTAGGAGAGGAGGGAGGCCAGGCAGAGGAAGAGTAGGCGAGGGGGGCCGGGGAGAGTAGGAGAGGAGGGGGGCCAGGCAGGGGGAGAGTAGGCGAGGTCGGCCAGGCAGGGGTCTTCTGACTTTTTTTTTAATAATTAGTAAATATAATATTATAAATATTTTATTATATATTTTTTCTAAAATTAGGCAGGGGGGAAGAGCCCCCCTGCCTACTCTCCCCCTGCCTGACCTCCCCCCTCTCCTACTCTACCCCTGCCTGGCCTCCCTCCTCTCCTACTGTCCCCTGGCCTCCCCCTCTCCTACTCTCCCCCTGCCTGGCCTCTCCCTACTCCTGCCTGGCCTCACCCCTCGCCTACTCTCCCCCTGCCTGGCAGCCCCCCTGCCTACTCTCCCCCTGCCTGGCCTCCCCCTGCCTGGCCTCCCCCTCTCCTACTCTCCCCCTGCCTGGCCTCTCCCTACTCCTGCCTGGCCTCCCCCCTCGCCTACTCTCCCCCTGCCTGGCCTCTCCCCTCGCCTAGTCTCCCCCTGCCTGCCACCCCCTCGCCTACTCTTCCCCTGCCTGGCCCCCCCCTCGCCCCCTTTGAACTCACCATCTCGCGATCATGTGGCAGCGTCCTAAAACACTGCGCCACTGGTTCCAGACAATTCAACTGCTTTTTTGTTGGGTTTCTTCTTCTGAAATCGGTCTTGAAAGTAAAGACTTGAGTGGGATTTGAACTCACCATCTCCCGATCATGTGGCAGCATTCTAACACACTGCACCACTGGTTCCAGACAATTCAACTGCTTTTTTGTTGGTTTTCTTTTTCTGGAATCCGTCATGAAAGTAAAGACTTGCATGGGGTTTGAACTCACCATCTCCCGATCATGTGGCAGCGTCCTAACACACTGCGCCACTGGTTCCGGACAATTCAACTGCTTTTTTGTTGGTTTTCTTCTTCTGAAATCGGTCTTGAAAGTAAAGACTAGCATGGGGTTTGAACTCACCATCTCCCGATCATGTGGGAGCGTTCTAACACACTGCGCCACTGGTTCCAGACAATTCACACTGCTTTCTTGTTGGTTTTCTTCTTCTGAAATCGGTCTTGAAAGTAAAGACTTGAGTGGTGTTTGAACTCACCATCTCCCGATCATGTGGCAGCGTTCTAACACACTGGGCCACTGGTTCCAGACAATTCACACTGCTTTCTTGTTTGTTTTGTTCTGGTACTATATGGTAACCAATCTGGTACCAGACAACTAGGGTTAGGGTTAGGGTTAGGGTTATGGCTAGTGTCCGTTCGGGGGTAATTGGGTGATTTAACATGGAGTTGATGAGAAACCGTGAAACACCCAACCCACCCTCAACAAAATCCTGGATGCCTTCAACTTGATAAGAAAACGGATTAATGGGATTGATATGCCTTTGAATGTGTTGGTTGATAGGTCGTTGGTTTTCTTCTTCTGAAATCGGTCTTGAAAGTAAAGACTTGAGTGGGGTTTGAACTCACCATCTCGCGATCATGTGGCAGTGTCCTAAAACACTGCGCCACTGGTTCCAGACAATTAAACTGCTTTTTTGTTGGGTTTCTTCTTCTGAAATCGGTCTTGAAAGTAAAGACTTGAGTGGGATTTGAACTCACCATCTCCCGATCATGTGGCAGCGTTCTAACACACTGGGCCACTGGTTCCAGACAATTCACACTGCTTTCTTGTTTGTTTTGTTCTGGTACTATATGGTAACCAATCTGGTACCAGACAACTAGGGTTAGGGTTATGGTTAGGGTTATGGCTAGTGTCCGTTGGGGGGTAATTGGGTGATTTAACATGGAGTTGATGAGAAACCGTGAAACACCCAACCCACCCTCAACAAAATCCTGGATGCCTTCAACTTGATAAGAAAACGGATTAATGGGATTGATATGCCTTTGAATGTGTTGGTTGATAGGTCGTTGGTTTTCTTCTTCTGAAATCGGTCTTGAAAGTAAAGACTTGAGTGGGGTTTGAACTCACCATCTCGCGATCATGTGGCAGTGTCCTAAAACACTGCGCCACTGGTTCCAGACAATTCAACTGCTTTTTTGTTGGGTTTCTTCTTCTGAAATCGGTCTTGAAAGTAAAGACTTGAGTGGGATTTGAACTCACCATCTCCCAATCATGTGGCAGCGTTATAACACACTGCACCACTGGTTCCAGACAATTCACACTGCTTTTTTGTTTATTTTGTTCTGGTACCATATGGTAACCAATCTGGTACCAGACAACTAGGGTTAGGGTTAGGGTTAGGGTTAGGGTTAGGGTTAGGGTTAGGTGATGGACAAGATGGAAGTGATGATGAATGATAATTTTAACTGACAAGAAAGGAAACGGGTAACAATCAGTAGTGCAAAAAAACCAAAGGCATAATCAGACTTAAGCCGCGTTAACACCAAGGAAGCTAGAAGCAGCTTCTTGCTTCGTGCTCCCATGTTATCTCTATGTATACCAGCTTTTTCGTTTTGAAGCTTGGAATGAACAGCTTTTTTTTGCATGCTTTTTTTCTCCTGAAAACTCAACTTTGACGCAGCTTTTAAAAGCTGGGTTTTGGCTTCGAGTTTTCACATTTTTCAAATCTGAACAAGAAAAAGGAAAAAAATTGCAAATTTCTGTTTGCTGGACTCAAACAGAATTATACTAAGGCACCACCATTTTTTTCGTTTAGTGTTTTCCCATTTTTCAATTCTGAACAAAAAAAGGAAAAAAATAGCAATTTTCTTTTTGCTGGATTAAATTGAACAAACATACTTATACTAAGGTCCCTTGACCAGTTTTTGTGATTTTTCGTTTAGCGTTTTCCCATTTTTCAATTCTGAACAAAAAAACGAAAAACTAGCAAATTAAACGAACAAAAATCACAGATATGTTTTTTATATGTTGGATTCAGATTCAAATAAGGCAATTATACTAAGGTCCCCTGACCATAGTCCATGGTCTCGGAGTGATTTTCGTCTTTTTTTTTAATCCTCAAAAATTATGAAAAACGGCATGCTATAGTATGGTGTCCGAGACCATGGGCTATAAATGATGAAAAACGAGGATTTGAAAAAAGACGAAAATCACTCTGAGACCATGGGCTATAGTCCATGGTCTCGGAGTGATTTTCGTCTTTTTTTTTTAATCCTCAAAAATGATGAAAAACGGTATGCTATAGTATGGAGTCCGAGACCATGGGCTATAAATGATGAAAAACGAGGATTCGAAGAAAAAAAAAGATGAAAATCACTCCGAGACCATGGGCTATAGTCCATGGTCTCGGAGTGATTTTCGTCTTTTTTTTTTAATCCTCAAAAATGATGAAAAACGGTATGCTATAGTATGGAGTCCGAGACCATGGGCTATAAATGATGAAAAACGAGGATTCGAAGAAAAAAAAAAGATGAAAATCACTCCGAGACCATGGGCTATAGTCCATGGTCTCAGAGCGATTTTCGTCTTTTTTTAAATCCTCAAAAATGATGAAAAACGGCATGCTATAGTATGGTGTCCGAGACCATGGGCTATAAATGATGAAAAACGAGGATTTGGAAAAAAAGACGAAAATCACTCCGAGACCATGGGCTATAGTCCATGGTCTCGGAGTGATTTTTGTAATTTTTTTAATATCCTCAAAAATGATGAAAAATCACATGCTATAGTATGGCGTCTGAGACCATGGGCTTTAAATTATGAAAAACGAGGATTTGAAAAAAAGATGAAAATCACTCCAAGACCATGTGCTATAGTCCATGGTCTCGGAGCGATTTTCGTCTTTTTTCAAATCCTCAAAAATGATGAAAAACAGCATGCTATAGTATGGTGTCCGAGACCATGGGCTATAAATGATGAAAAACGAGGATTTGAAGAAGAAAAAAAAGACGGAAATCACTCCGAGACCATGGGCTATAGTCCATGGTCTCGGAGTGATTTTCGTCTTTTTTCAAATCCTCAAAAATGATGAAAAACGGCATGCTATAGTATGGTGTCCGAGACCATGGGCTATAAATGATGAAAAACGAGGATTTGAAAAAAAAAGACGAAAATCACTCCGAGACCATGGGCTATAGTCCATGGTCTCGGAGTGATTTTTGTCATTTTTTTGATATCCTCAAAAATGATGAAAAATCACATGCTATAGTATGGCGTCTGAGACCATGGGCTTTAAATGATGAAAAACGAGGATTTGAAAAAAAGATGAAAATCACTCCAAGACCATGGGCTATAGTCCATGGTCTCGGAACGATTTTCGTCTTTTTTTTTTATCCTCAAAAATGATGAAAAACGGCATGCTATAGTATGGCGTCCAAGACCATGGGCTATAAATGATGAAAAATGAGGATTTGAAAAAAGACGAAAATCACTCCGAGACCATGGGCTATAGTCCATGGTCTCAGAGTGATTTTCGTCTTTTTTTTTTAATCCTAAAAAATGATGAAAAACTGCATGCTATAGTGTGAAGCGTGACGAAAAAGCGTGACGAAAAAGCGTGACGGAAAAGCATGATGATTTTAGGAACACAAGGCTACTGTACTTTATTCCTCATACTTTAATGCTTAGTATGAGGTATAAAGTACAGCAGCCTTGTGTTCCTAAAACAGAAAGATTGGGTAGCCTATTGGGTAAGAATGACGTTATGTATCTTTCAGGACCTTTCACTGCTTTGTCTCAATATTTGGCCCTATATTTCTACAAAATACAAAACCTGTGATGTGCAGTCATTCCGGGGATAAACAAGGAATTGAAGGGTCAATAAAGTTGTTTTAAAGATGTACTGGGCATGTTCAAATCATATACTTTACATGTATTATTCCAACCATTTTCCAAAGCATAGACTTACGTTTTGGGGATGGTAATTTAACATTGAGGTGCCCACTGGCACTGGACCTGTATCCGTCGCTGAGTGTGGCTGATGATAGTCTCCTGCTCAGCTCAATCAGCATTCAGCAGGACCACACATGACACGAATACATTTTCTTCCAGTTCGTCGTCAGATCGTCTTGGTACAGAGCGCCCCCTGGTGACTGTAATAATGTCTATGTTGACGACACCAGTTGGATTTAATAGCAGGGATCAAATAATGAATGAATGCATTTCCTTTGTAGGGCCTATAGCCTACTAAAGCTCACTCGCTGTGTAAAGTGGCTAGTGTTCAGAGGGCAGCTAGATGTTTCTGTCGTTGCAAGTGTTGTTAGGCATTTTAGATAAAAAACATTGAACTTTAACTTTAAACCTTGAACTCGCAAATCATTAAACGTTCTAATTGAGTTCATTAACAGTGTTCTACCGTCTCAAGTCTTTAAGTGTGAGAGATCCTCCTTGGTTTGATTCCACTCAGTGATAGAAAAAACAATGTAGCTACGGTAGAAAGAAACACTGTGGTTCAAAGTGTAACGTAGGCTGGGAGGCGAACCCCGGACCTCATATCAACAAGGCGCATACTTTACCAGTGGACTAAAGAGCCAGACCTGATGAAGAACCAAACCTAAAGTCACCAAGCACAGACAAAGACATTTGTCACGTTTTAAGCTATTTTAATATAAATGTTTATTTACATTTGACTTCTTTACTAAAGACATTTAGTTATGATTAATTCCATCGCTTAATTGTATCAAATAAATCCACTAAAGACTAGGCCTAGTTGTAATAATTCATTCCATCTGTTAAATCCATTAAAGATATAGCTGTAACTTATTCATTCTATCACTGAGGAAATCTCCGGCGTGAGCGGACGTCCATACGCCGTTACAACGCTGTCCAAGAGAGAGACGGCGTATCAACGTCGTGTGCACGGCGTGTCGGCGTAGTTCATTTTCAGCTCACTTTCAACTGTCTGAAATCACAAAAAAAACAGTTTTTGGACAAAAACAGTCCGACGGCGTGAGCGGACGTTGATACGCCGTTGATACGCCGTCCAGAGAAAGACGGCGTATCAACGTCGTATGGGTGGCGTGTCGGCGTAATTCATTACTTCATTTTGAACTGGACAATGTCGGGGCTGTTCACTTTCGAACAGTCGAACTTATGATTGATTGAATTTTGATTGATTATTTTATTTTCGTGTCCTGCACACAAAGTGCCCAACCCCCATGGGTTTATAAGACGCATTTACATTTAATTATATTCAATTCAATATTTGGCCTATATATTGAATTGTATATTGAATAAATTAGAGTGAGCTGACTGCTGAGTGAGTGTTGGGCGTGTTTGCGTCCGACTTGGAAAAGTGATATTAACTTCTTTGTGCAATGTTATATAGCCAATAGCCTATTTCTCCAGAATTAAAGTTGAACTAGGAAATGTGGGACTTGAACATGGAACCTCTGTTGAGAGTCTGATCATCAGACCAGTACACCATCTCTCAGAATTGTTGAAGCGTTCATTTGTATTTTAGCCTTTGTGACGCACACAAAATGTATGGTCACATTTATGTTGTGTATTTAATTTTGTTATGATTGTGAAGATGTTGTTTTTGTGAAAAGAATGTTGCTATATGAGCAAGAATGGACAATGCATATTTATATCTATTGGTTTAATTCCAAGCTTTCTCAATGACACTACACCATAGAGTATATTGGAACTTTCCTAGTGTTGCCACCACTAGGGGGCAGTGTGGCGACTCGCTTCGTTCTCAGAGGCACTTGTTGAATGGACTGAACCACTTCCTCATTCATCATCAACGAGTGTGTGTTCTGGTCCTGTTGATTGAGCTGAGCAGGACACGAAAATAAAATAATCAATCAAAATTCAATCAATCATAAGTTCGACTGTTCGAAAGTGAACAGCCCCGACATTGTCCAGTTCAAAATGAAGTAATTAATTACGCCGACACGCCACCCATACGACGTTGATACGCCGTCTTTCTCTGGACGGCGTATCAACGGCGTATCAACGTCCGCTCACGCCGTCGGACTGTTTTTGTCCAAAAACTGTTTTTTTTGTGATTTCAGACAGTTGAAAGTGAGCTGAAAATGAACTACGCCGACACGCCGTGCACACGACGTTGATACGCCGTCTCTCTCTTGGACAGCGTTGTAACGGCGTATGGACGTCCGCTCACGCCGGAGATTTCCTCAGTGATAGAATGAATAAGTTACAGCTATATCTTTAATGGATTCAACAGATGGAATTAATTATTACAACTAGGCCTAGACTATAGCCCATCGTCTCGGAGTCATTTTCGTCTTTTTTTCAAATCCTCGTTTTTCATAGCCCATATCGGACGGCATACTATAGCATGCCGTTTTCCATCATTTTTTAGGATTTGAAAAAAGACGAAAATCACTCCGAGACCATGGGCTATAGCCCATCGTCTCGGAGTCATTTTCGTCTTTTTTTCAAATCCTCGTTTTTCATCATTTAAGACCATGGGCTATAGCCCATATCGGACGGCATACTATAGCATGCCGTTTTTCATAATTTTTGAGTATTTTAAAAAAAGACGGAAATCACTCCGAGGCGATGGGCTATAGCCCATGGTCTCGAACGGCATACTATAGCATGCCGTTTTCCATCATTTTTGAGGATTTGAAAAAAAGACGAAAATCACTCCGAGACCATGGGCTATAGCCCATCGTCTCGGAGTCATTTTCGTCTTTTTTTCAAATCCTCGTTTTTCATCATTTATGACCATGGGCTATAGCCCATATCGGACGGCATACTATAGCCCATGGTCTCGGAGTGATTTTTGTCTTTTTTTCAAATCCTCAAAAATGATGAAAAATGGCATGCTATAGTATGCCGTCTGAGGCCATGGGCTGAACTTGAACCCACGACCTGTGGCTCACATAGACAGCAGCTTATCACAGAGTGCCACCATGCTCTCTGAGAATCTCCTCAGCTTTCCATCTCTTTCCAGTTCTCTTCTGGATGTTATTCTCCAAAACATGCTGCAGAGTGAAAGTAGGAGGAACTCAGCTGGATTTGAACTCACAACCTCTGGCTCACATGGACGTCATCTTAACAAGGGTGCCACTGAGCTCTCAGTGATTTTTAGGTTGTAAGTCGTTCTTCTTGGTGTCACTTTTCAAATGGGGCCTTGGGATCATGTACAGAGCATTTGAATGAATGGTGCTGTGCATCAAAGGTGTCTTTAGTGCTTTTAAGTGTTATCGTGGATGTTAATCAGATAATACAGAGGAGAAACCATGACAGGACACAGACAGCCTCCCCATTGGTGGATGTGATCCTGGCAGCCAGCCCAGGTGTGTTCTGGTCCTGTTGATTGAGCTGAGAAGGACCTATAAACCTTCAAGGTTTATAGGTCTGCTCTGCTCAATCAACAGGACCAGAACACACACTCGTTACTTTTCTTCCAGTTTATTATACTCGTCGTCACGCTACTAGTCCTACATACTTACACCTAGAAACCCCATTCAAACCTACTTAGGTTCATCTTACGGTGGACATGTTTGCCTGAAAAGGAATCTTTTAAATGTTTCATAGTTTTAGAAATATAGTGCTTTCAAATTTGAGAAATCTACAATGGGGCTCAATGGCAGATATTGGCACGTCAAAAAAGCACTTTCACCTAGAAACTGCATTCACACTGTTTCAAATTCAGCTTACTGTGGAGACACATGCTGGAACTTTTTACTTTGAAATGTTTTGTAGTTTCTGAGTTATTTAACTTAAACGCCCAATGCAAACTCAATGGCAATAGCACAAACTTTGGCATGCTACTAGTCCTACATACTTACACCTAGAAACCCCATTCAAACCTATTTAGGTTCATCTTACGGTGGACATGTTTGCCTGAAAAGGAATCTTTGAAATGTTTCATAGTTTTAGCATGCCAATTTTCATCATTTTTGAGGATTTGAAAAAAAGACGAAAACGAGGATTTGAAAATAAGACGAAAATCACTCCGAGACGATGGGCTATATATAGCCCATGGTCTCGAACGGCATACTATAGCATGCCGTTTTCCATCATTTTTGAGGATTTGAAAAAAAGACGAAAATCACTCCGAGACCATGGGCTATAGCCCATCGTCTCGGAGTCATTTTCGTCTTTTTTTCAAATCCTCGTTTTTCATCATTTATGACCATGGGCTATAGCCCATATCGGACGGCATACTATAGCATGCCGTTTTTCATCATTTTTGAGGATTTGAAAAAAGACGGAAATCACTCCGAGGCGATGGGCTGTAGCCCATGGTCTCGAACGGCATACTATAGCATGCCATTTTCCATCATTTTTGAGGATTTGAAAAAAAGACGAAAATCACTCCGAGACCATGGGCTATAGCCCATCGTCTCGGAGTCATTTTCGTCTTTTTTTCAAATCCTCGTTTTTCATCATTTATGACCATGGGCTATAGCCCATATCGGACGGCATACTATAGCATGCCGTTTTTCATCATTTTTGAGGATTTGAAAAAAAGACGGAAATCACTCCGAGACAATGGGTATAGCCCATGGTCTCGAACGGCATACTATAGCATGCCGTTTTGCATCATTTTTGAGGATTTGAAAAAAAGATGAAAATGACCCCGAGACGATGGGCTATAGCCCATGGTCTCGGAGTGATTTTTGTCTTTTTTTCAAATCCTCAAAAATGATGAAAAATGGCATGCTATAGTATGCCGTCTGAGGCCATGGGCTGAACTTGAACCCACGACCTGTGGCTCACATAGACAGCAGCTTATCACAGAGTGCCACCATGCTCTCTGAGAATCTCCTCAGCTTTCCACCTCTTTCCAGTTCTCTTCTGGATGTTATTCTCCAAAACATGCTGCAGAGTGAAAGTAGGAGGAACTCAGCTGGATTTGAACTCACAACCTCTGGCTCACATGGACGTCATCTTAACAAGGGTGCCACTGAGCTCTCAGTGATTTTTAGGTTGTAAGTCGTTCTTCTTGGTGTCACTTTTCAAATGGGGCCTTGGGATCATGTACAGAGCATTTGAATGAATGGTGCTGTGCATCAAAGGTGTCTTTAGTGCTTTTAAGTGTTATCGTGGATGTTAATCAGATAATACAGAGGAGAAACCATGACAGGACACAGACAGCCTCCCCATTGGTGGATGTGATCCTGGCAGCCAGCCCAGGTGTGTTCTGGTCCTGTTGATTGAGCTGAGAAGGACCTATAAACCTTCAAGGTTTATAGGTCTGCTCTGCTCAATCAACAGGACCAGAACACACACTCGTTACTTTTCTTCCAGTTTATTATACTCGTCGTCACGCTACTAGTCCTACATACTTACACCTAGAAACCCCATTCAAACCTACTTAGGTTCATCTTACGGTGGACATGTTTGCCTGAAAAGGAATCTTTTAAATGTTTCATAGTTTTAGAAATATAGTGCTTTCAAATTTGAGAAATCTACAATGGGGCTCAATGGCAGATATTGGCACGTCAAAAAAGCACTTTCACCTAGAAACTGCATTCACACTGTTTCAAATTCAGCTTACTGTGGAGACACATGCTGGAACTTTTTACTTTGAAATGTTTTGTAGTTTCTGAGTTATTTAACTTAAACGCCCAATGCAAACTCAATGGCAATAGCACAAACTTTGGCATGCTACTAGTCCTACATACTTACACCTAGAAACCCCATTCAAACCTATTTAGGTTCATCTTACGGTGGACATGTTTGCCTGAAAAGGAATCTTTGAAATGTTTCATAGTTTTAGCATGCCAATTTTCATCATTTTTGAGGATTTGAAAAAAAGACGAAAACGAGGATTTGAAAAAAAGACGAAAATCACTCCGAGACGATGGGCTATATATAGCCCATGGTCTCGAACGGCATACTATAGCATGCCGTTTTCCATCATTTTTGAGGATTTGAAAAAAAGACGAAAATCACTCCGAGACCATGGGCTATAGCCCATCGTCTCGGAGTCATTTTCGTCTTTTTTTCAAATCCTCGTTTTTCATCATTTATGACCATGGGCTATAGCCCATATCGGACGGCATACTATAGCATGCCGTTTTTCATCATTTTTGAGGATTTGAAAAAAGACGGAAATCACTCCGAGGCGATGGGCTGTAGCCCATGGTCTCGAACGGCATACTATAGCATGCCATTTTCCATCATTTTTGAGGATTTGAAAAAAAGACGAAAATCACTCCGAGACCATGGGCTATAGCCCATCGTCTCGGAGTCATTTTCGTCTTTTTTTCAAATCCTCGTTTTTCATCATTTATGACCATGGGCTATAGCCCATATCGGACGGCATACTATAGCATGCCGTTTTTCATCATTTTTGAGGATTTGAAAAAAAGACGGAAATCACTCCGAGACAATGGGTATAGCCCATGGTCTCGAACGGCATACTATAGCATGCCGTTTTGCATCATTTTTGAGGATTTGAAAAAAAGATGAAAATGACCCCGAGACGATGGGCTATAGCCCATGGTCTCGGAGTGATTTTTGTCTTTTTTTCAAATCCTCAAAAATGATGAAAAATGGCATGCTATAGTATGCCGTCTGAGGCCATGGGCTGAACTTGAACCCACGACCTGTGGCTCACATAGACAGCAGCTTATCACAGAGTGCCACCATGCTCTCTGAGAATCTCCTCAGCTTTCCATCTCTTTCCAGTTCTCTTCTGGATGTTATTCTCCAAAACATGCTGCAGAGTGAAAGTAGGAGGAACTCAGCTGGATTTGAACTCACAACCTCTGGCTCACATGGACGTCATCTTAACAAGGGTGCCACTGAGCTCTCAGTGATTTTTAGGTTGTAAGTCGTTCTTCTTGGTGTCACTTTTCAAATGGGGCCTTGGGATCATGTACAGAGCATTTGAATGAATGGTGCTGTGCATCAAAGGTGTCTTTAGTGCTTTTAAGTGTTATCGTGGATGTTAATCAGATAATACAGAGGAGAAACCATGACAGGACACAGACAGCCTCCCCATTGGTGGATGTGATCCTGGCAGCCAGCCCAGGTGTGTTCTGGTCCTGTTGATTGAGCTGAGAAGGACCTATAAACCTTCAAGGTTTATAGGTCTGCTCTGCTCAATCAACAGGACCAGAACACACACTCGTTACTTTTCTTCCAGTTTATTATACTCGTCGTCACGCTACTAGTCCTACATACTTACACCTAGAAACCCCATTCAAACCTACTTAGGTTCATCTTACGGTGGACATGTTTGCCTGAAAAGGAATCTTTTAAATGTTTCATAGTTTTAGAAATATAGTGCTTTCAAATTTGAGAAATCTACAATGGGGCTCAATGGCAGATATTGGCACGTCAAAAAAGCACTTTCACCTAGAAACTGCATTCACACTGTTTCAAATTCAGCTTACTGTGGAGACACATGCTGGAACTTTTTACTTTGAAATGTTTTGTAGTTTCTGAGTTATTTAACTTAAACGCCCAATGCAAACTCAATGGCAATAGCACAAACTTTGGCATGCTACTAGTCCTACATACTTACACCTAGAAACCCCATTCAAACCTATTTAGGTTCATCTTACGGTGGACATGTTTGCCTGAAAAGGAATCTTTGAAATGTTTCATAGTTTTAGCATGCCAATTTTCATCATTTTTGAGGATTTGAAAAAAAGACGAAAACGAGGATTTGAAAAAAAGACGAAAATCACTCCGAGACGATGGGCTATATATAGCCCATGGTCTCGAACGGCATACTATAGCATGCCGTTTTCCATCATTTTTGAGGATTTGAAAAAAAGACGAAAATCACTCCGAGACCATGGGCTATAGCCCATCGTCTCGGAGTCATTTTCGTCTTTTTTTCAAATCCTCGTTTTTCATCATTTATGACCATGGGCTATAGCCCATATGGGACGGCATACTATAGCATGCCGTTTTTCATCATTTTTGAGGATTTGAAAAAAGACGGAAATCACTCCGAGGCGATGGGCTGTAGCCCATGGTCTCGAACGGCATACTATAGCATGCCATTTTCCATCATTTTTGAGGATTTGAAAAAAAGACGAAAATCACTCCGAGACCATGGGCTATAGCCCATCGTCTCGGAGTCATTTTCGTCTTTTTTTCAAATCCTCGTTTTTCATCATTTATGACCATGGGCTATAGCCCATATCGGACGGCATACTATAGCATGCCGTTTTTCATCATTTTTGAGGATTTGAAAAAAAGACGGAAATCACTCCGAGACAATGGGTATAGCCCATGGTCTCGAACGGCATACTATAGCATGCCGTTTTGCATCATTTTTGAGGATTTGAAAAAAAGATGAAAATGACCCCGAGACGATGGGCTATAGCCCATGGTCTCGGAGTGATTTTTGTCTTTTTTTCAAATCCTCAAAAATGATGAAAAATGGCATGCTATAGTATGCCGTCTGAGGCCATGGGCTGAACTTGAACCCACGACCTGTGGCTCACATAGACAGCAGCTTATCACAGAGTGCCACCATGCTCTCTGAGAATCTCCTCAGCTTTCCATCTCTTTCCAGTTCTCTTCTGGATGTTATTCTCCAAAACATGCTGCAGAGTGAAAGTAGGAGGAACTCAGCTGGATTTGAACTCACAACCTCTGGCTCACATGGACGTCATCTTAACAAGGGTGCCACTGAGCTCTCAGTGATTTTTAGGTTGTAAGTCGTTCTTCTTGGTGTCACTTTTCAAATGGGGCCTTGGGATCATGTACAGAGCATTTGAATGAATGGTGCTGTGCATCAAAGGTGTCTTTAGTGCTTTTAAGTGTTATCGTGGATGTTAATCAGATAATACAGAGGAGAAACCATGACAGGACACAGACAGCCTCCCCATTGGTGGATGTGATCCTGGCAGCCAGCCCAGGTGTGTTCTGGTCCTGTTGATTGAGCTGAGAAGGACCTATAAACCTTCAAGGTTTATAGGTCTGCTCTGCTCAATCAACAGGACCAGAACACACACTCGTTACTTTTCTTCCAGTTTATTATACTCGTCGTCACGCTACTAGTCCTACATACTTACACCTAGAAACCCCATTCAAACCTACTTAGGTTCATCTTACGGTGGACATGTTTGCCTGAAAAGGAATCTTTTAAATGTTTCATAGTTTTAGAAATATAGTGCTTTCAAATTTGAGAAATCTACAATGGGGCTCAATGGCAGATATTGGCACGTCAAAAAAGCACTTTCACCTAGAAACTGCATTCACACTGTTTCAAATTCAGCTTACTGTGGAGACACATGCTGGAACTTTTTACTTTGAAATGTTTTGTAGTTTCTGAGTTATTTAACTTAAACGCCCAATGCAAACTCAATGGCAATAGCACAAACTTTGGCATGCTACTAGTCCTACATACTTACACCTAGAAACCCCATTCAAACCTATTTAGGTTCATCTTACGGTGGACATGTTTGCCTGAAAAGGAATCTTTGAAATGTTTCATAGTTTTAGCATGCCAATTTTCATCATTTTTGAGGATTTGAAAAAAAGACGAAAACGAGGATTTGAAAAAAAGACGAAAATCACTCCGAGACGATGGGCTATATATAGCCCATGGTCTCGAACGGCATACTATAGCATGCCGTTTTCCATCATTTTTGAGGATTTGAAAAAAAGACGAAAATCACTCCGAGACCATGGGCTATAGCCCATCGTCTCGGAGTCATTTTCGTCTTTTTTTCAAATCCTCGTTTTTCATCATTTATGACCATGGGCTATAGCCCATATGGGACGGCATACTATAGCATGCCGTTTTTCATCATTTTTGAGGATTTGAAAAAAGACGGAAATCACTCCGAGGCGATGGGCTGTAGCCCATGGTCTCGAACGGCATACTATAGCATGCCATTTTCCATCATTTTTGAGGATTTGAAAAAAAGACGAAAATCACTCCGAGACCATGGGCTATAGCCCATCGTCTCGGAGTCATTTTCGTCTTTTTTTCAAATCCTCGTTTTTCATCATTTATGACCATGGGCTATAGCCCATATCGGACGGCATACTATAGCATGCCGTTTTTCATCATTTTTGAGGATTTGAAAAAAAGACGGAAATCACTCCGAGACAATGGGTATAGCCCATGGTCTCGAACGGCATACTATAGCATGCCGTTTTGCATCATTTTTGAGGATTTGAAAAAAAGATGAAAATGACCCCGAGACGATGGGCTATAGCCCATGGTCTCGGAGTGATTTTTGTCTTTTTTTCAAATCCTCAAAAATGATGAAAAATGGCATGCTATAGTATGCCGTCTGAGGCCATGGGCTGAACTTGAACCCACGACCTGTGGCTCACATAGACAGCAGCTTATCACAGAGTGCCACCATGCTCTCTGAGAATCTCCTCAGCTTTCCATCTCTTTCCAGTTCTCTTCTGGATGTTATTCTCCAAAACATGCTGCAGAGTGAAAGTAGGAGGAACTCAGCTGGATTTGAACTCACAACCTCTGGCTCACATGGACGTCATCTTAACAAGGGTGCCACTGAGCTCTCAGTGATTTTTAGGTTGTAAGTCGTTCTTCTTGGTGTCACTTTTCAAATGGGGCCTTGGGATCATGTACAGAGCATTTGAATGAATGGTGCTGTGCATCAAAGGTGTCTTTAGTGCTTTTAAGTGTTATCGTGGATGTTAATCAGATAATACAGAGGAGAAACCATGACAGGACACAGACAGCCTCCCCATTGGTGGATGTGATCCTGGCAGCCAGCCCAGGTGTGTTCTGGTCCTGTTGATTGAGCTGAGAAGGACCTATAAACCTTCAAGGTTTATAGGTCTGCTCTGCTCAATCAACAGGACCAGAACACACACTCGTTACTTTTCTTCCAGTTTATTATACTCGTCGTCACGCTACTAGTCCTACATACTTACACCTAGAAACCCCATTCAAACCTACTTAGGTTCATCTTACGGTGGACATGTTTGCCTGAAAAGGAATCTTTTAAATGTTTCATAGTTTTAGAAATATAGTGCTTTCAAATTTGAGAAATCTACAATGGGGCTCAATGGCAGATATTGGCACGTCAAAAAAGCACTTTCACCTAGAAACTGCATTCACACTGTTTCAAATTCAGCTTACTGTGGAGACACATGCTGGAACTTTTTACTTTGAAATGTTTTGTAGTTTCTGAGTTATTTAACTTAAACGCCCAATGCAAACTCAATGGCAATAGCACAAACTTTGGCATGCTACTAGTCCTACATACTTACACCTAGAAACCCCATTCAAACCTATTTAGGTTCATCTTACGGTGGACATGTTTGCCTGAAAAGGAATCTTTGAAATGTTTCATAGTTTTAGCATGCCAATTTTCATCATTTTTGAGGATTTGAAAAAAAGACGAAAACGAGGATTTGAAAAAAAGACGAAAATCACTCCGAGACGATGGGCTATATATAGCCCATGGTCTCGAACGGCATACTATAGCATGCCGTTTTCCATCATTTTTGAGGATTTGAAAAAAAGACGAAAATCACTCCGAGACCATGGGCTATAGCCCATCGTCTCGGAGTCATTTTCGTCTTTTTTTCAAATCCTCGTTTTTCATCATTTATGACCATGGGCTATAGCCCATATGGGACGGCATACTATAGCATGCCGTTTTTCATCATTTTTGAGGATTTGAAAAAAGACGGAAATCACTCCGAGGCGATGGGCTGTAGCCCATGGTCTCGAACGGCATACTATAGCATGCCATTTTCCATCATTTTTGAGGATTTGAAAAAAAGACGAAAATCACTCCGAGACCATGGGCTATAGCCCATCGTCTCGGAGTCATTTTCGTCTTTTTTTCAAATCCTCGTTTTTCATCATTTATGACCATGGGCTATAGCCCATATCGGACGGCATACTATAGCATGCCGTTTTTCATCATTTTTGAGGATTTGAAAAAAAGACGGAAATCACTCCGAGACAATGGGTATAGCCCATGGTCTCGAACGGCATACTATAGCATGCCGTTTTGCATCATTTTTGAGGATTTGAAAAAAAGATGAAAATGACCCCGAGACGATGGGCTATAGCCCATGGTCTCGGAGTGATTTTTGTCTTTTTTTCAAATCCTCAAAAATGATGAAAAATGGCATGCTATAGTATGCCGTCTGAGGCCATGGGCTGAACTTGAACCCACGACCTGTGGCTCACATAGACAGCAGCTTATCACAGAGTGCCACCATGCTCTCTGAGAATCTCCTCAGCTTTCCATCTCTTTCCAGTTCTCTTCTGGATGTTATTCTCCAAAACATGCTGCAGAGTGAAAGTAGGAGGAACTCAGCTGGATTTGAACTCACAACCTCTGGCTCACATGGACGTCATCTTAACAAGGGTGCCACTGAGCTCTCAGTGATTTTTAGGTTGTAAGTCGTTCTTCTTGGTGTCACTTTTCAAATGGGGCCTTGGGATCATGTACAGAGCATTTGAATGAATGGTGCTGTGCATCAAAGGTGTCTTTAGTGCTTTTAAGTGTTATCGTGGATGTTAATCAGATAATACAGAGGAGAAACCATGACAGGACACAGACAGCCTCCCCATTGGTGGATGTGATCCTGGCAGCCAGCCCAGGTGTGTTCTGGACCTGTTGATTGAGCTGAGAAGGACCTATAAACCTTCAAGGTTTATAGGTCTGCTCTGCTCAATCAACAGGACCAGAACACACACTCGTTACTTTTCTTCCAGTTTATTATACTCGTCGTCACGCTACTAGTCCTACATACTTACACCTAGAAACCCCATTCAAACATACTTAGGTTCATCTTACGGTGGACATGTTTGCCTGAAAAGGAATCTTTTAAATGTTTCATAGTTTTAGAAATATAGTGCTTTCAAATTTGAGAAATCTACAATGGGGCTCAATGGCAGATATTGGCACGTCAAAAAAGCACTTTCACCTAGAAACTGCATTCACACTGTTTCAAATTCAGCTTACTATGGAGACACATGCTGGAACTTTTACTTTGAAATGTTTTGTAGTTTCTGAGTTATTTAACTTAAACGCCCAATGCAAACTCAATGGCAATAGCACAAACTTTGGCATGCTACTAGTCCTACATACTTACACATAGAAACCCCATTCAAACCTATTTAGGTTCATCTTACGGTGGACATGTTTGCCTGAAAAGGAATCTTTGAAATGTTTCATAGTTTTAGCATGCCAATTTTCATCATTTTTGAGGATTTGAAAAAAAGACGAAAACGAGGATTTGAAAAAAAGACGAAAATCACTCCGAGACGATGGGCTATATATAGCCCATGGTCTCGAACGGCATACTATAGCATGCCGTTTTCCATCATTTTTGAGGATTTGAAAAAAAGACGAAAATCACTCCGAGACCATGGGCTATAGCCCATCGTCTCGGAGTCATTTTCGTCTTTTTTTCAAATCCTCGTTTTTCATCATTTATGACCATGGGCTATAGCCCATATCGGACGGCATACTATAGCATGCCATTTTCATCATTTTTGAGTATTTGAAAAAAAGACGGAAATCACTCCGAGGCGATGGGCTATAGCCCATGGTCTCGAACGGCATACTATAGCATGCCGTTTTCCATCATTTTTGAGGATTTGAAAAAAAGACGAAAATCACTCCGAGACCATGGGCTATAGCCCATCGTCTCGGAGTCATTTTCGTCTTTTTTTCAAATCCTCGTTTTTCATCATTTATGACCATGGGCTATAGCCCATATCGGACGGCATACTATACCATGCCGTTTTGCATCATTTTTGAGGATTTGAAAAAAAGATGAAAATGACCCCGAGACGATGGGCTATAGCCCATGGTCTCGGAGTGATTTTTGTCTTTTTTTCAAATCCTCGTTTTTCATCATTTATGACCATGGGCTATAGCCCATATCGGACGGCATACTATACCATGCCGTTTTTCATCATTTTTGAGTATTTGAAAAAAAGACGGAAATCACTCCGAGACAATGGGTATAGCCCATGGTCTCGAACGGCATACTATAGCATGCCGTTTTGCATCATTTTTGAGGATTTGAAAAAAAGATGAAAATCACTCCGAGACGATGGGCTATATATAGCCCATGGTCTCGAACGGCATACTATAGCATGCCGTTTTCCATCATTTTTGAGGATTTGAAAAAAAGACGAAAATGACCCCGAGACGATGGGCTATAGCCCATCGTCTCGGAGTCATTTTCGTCTTTTTTTCAAATCCTCGTTTTTCATCATTTATGACCATGTCCTATAGCCCATAACGGACGGCATACTATAGCATGCCTTTTTTCATCATTTTTGAGGATTTGAAAAAAAGACGGAAATCACTCCGAGGCGATGGGCTATAGCCCATGGTCTCGAACGGCATACTATAGCATGCCGTTTTGCATCATTTTTGAGGATTTGAAAAAAAGATGAAAATGACCCCGAGACGATGGGCTATAGCCCATGGTCTCGGAGTGATTTTTGTCTTTTTTTCAAAGGACCAGAACACACACTCGTTACTTTTCTTCCAGTTTATTATACTCGTCGTCACGCTACTAGTCCTACATACTTACACCTAGAAACCCCATTCAAACCTACTTAGGTTCATCTTACGGTGGACATGTTTGCCTGAAAAGGAATCTTTGAAATGTTTCATAGTTTTAGAAATATAGTGCTTTCAAATTTGAGAAATCTACAATGGGGCTCAATGGCAGATATTGGCACGTCAAAAAAGCACTTTCACCTAGAAACTGCATTCACACTGTTTCAAATTCAGCTTACTGTGGAGACACATGCTGGAACTTTTTACTTTGAAATGTTTTGTAGTTTCTGAGTTATTTAACCTAAACGCCCAATGTATTCTCAATGGCAATAGCACAAACTTTGGCATGCTTCGCTTCCTCAGGTCCAGCGACGCCGGCCTCCTTGATGTCCCTAAAAGGATCAAACGGAAAACCTGGGGCGACAGGGCCTTCTCTGTGGCCGCCCCTACCCTCTGGAACGCTCTCCCCAAACACATCAGAGATGCCCCCTCACTTCCCACCTTCAAATCTGCACTAAAAACCCACCTGTTCACCATCGCATTTCCAAGCTGATGTGTTTTTAAAACTTGCACTGTTTTATTGGTTTTATTCTTTTAATTGTTTTTTTTCTAATAAAGTTGTCCTTTTCTTGTTCCCCCCCTGGCCCCAACACATGTAAAGCGTCTTTGAGTGTCAAGAAAAGCGCTATATAAATCCCAGATATTATTATTATTATTATTATTATGCTACTAGTCCTACATACTTACACCTAGAAACCCCATTCAAACCTATTTAGGTTGATCTTACGGTGGACATGTTTGCCTGAAAAGGAATCTTTGAAATGTTTCATAGTTTTAGCATGCCGTTTTTCATCATTTTTGAGGATTTGAAAAAAAGACGGAAATCACTCCGAGACGATGGGCTATAGCCCATGGTCTCGAACGGCATACTATAGCATGCCGTTTTCCATCATTTTTGAGGATTTAAAAAAAAAGACGAAAATGACCCAGAGACGATCTCGGAGTCATTTTCGTCTTTTTTTCAAATCCTCGTTTTTCATCATTTATGACCATGGGCTATAGCCCATATCGGACGGCATACTATAGCATGCCGTTTTTCATCATTTTTGAGGATTTGAAAAAAAGACGGAAATCACTCCGAGACGATGGGCTATAGCCCATGGTCTCGAACGGCATACTATAGCATGCCGTTTTGTATCATTTTTGAGGATTTGAAAAAAAGATGAAAATGACCCCGAGACGATGGGCTATAGCCCATGGTCTCGAACGGCATACTATAGCATGCCGTTTTCCATCATTTTTTAGGATTTGAAAAAAGACGAAAATCACTCCGAGACCATGGGCTATAGCCCATCGTCTCGGAGTCATTTTCGACTTTTTTTCAAATCCTCGTTTTTCATCATTTATGACCATGGGCTATAGCCCATATCGGACGACATACTATAGCATGCCGTTTTTCATCATTTTTGAGGATTTGAAAAAAAGACGGAAATCACTCCGAGGCGATGGGCTATAGCCCATGGTCTCGAACGGCATACTATAGCATGCCGTTTTCCATCATTTTTGAGGATTTGAAAAAAAGACGAAAATGACCCCGAGACGATGGGCTATAGCCCATGGTCTCGAACGGCATACTATAGCATGCCGTTTTCCATCATTTTTTAGGATTTGAAAAAAGACGAAAATCACTCCGAGACCATGGGCTATAGCCCATCGTCTCGGAGTCATTTTCGACTTTTTTTCAAATCCTCGTTTTTCATCATTTATGACCATGGGCTATAGCCCATATCGGACGACATACTATAGCATGCCGTTTTTCATCATTTTTGAGGATTTGAAAAAAAGACGGAAATCACTCCGAGGCGATGGGCTATAGACCATGGTCTCGAACGGCATACTATAGCATGCCGTTTTCCATCATTTTTGAGGATTTGAAAAAAAGACGAAAATCACTCCGAGACCATGGGCAGCCTAGTCTTTAGTGGATTTATTTGATACAATTAAGCGATGGAATTAATCATAACTAAATGTCTTTAGTATAGAAGTCAAATGTAAATAAACATTTATATTAAAATAGCTTAAAACGTGACAAATGTCTTTGTCTGTGCTTGGTGACTTTAGGTTTGGTTCTTCATCATGTCTGGCTCTTTAGTCCACTGGTAACGTATGTGCCTTGTTGATATGAGGTCTGGGGTTCGTCTCCCAGCCTACGTTACACTTTGAACCACAGTGTTTCTTTCTACCGTAGCTACATTGTTTTTTCTATCACTGAGTGGAATCAAACCAAGGAGGATCTCTCACACTTAAAGACTTGAGACGGTAGACCACTGTTAATGAACTCAATTAGAACTTTTAATGATTTGCGAGTTCAAGGTTTAAAGTTAAAGTTAAATGTTGTTATCTAAAATGCCTAACAATACCAACGACAGAAACATCTAGCTGCCCTCTGAACACTAGCCACTTTACACAGCGAGTGAGCTGTAGTAGGCCCTACTTTTCCTCATTATTTGATCCCTGCGATTAAATCCAACTGGTGTCATGTCCTCATAGACATTATTACAGTCACCAGGGGGCGCTCTGTACCAAGACGATCTAAGGGGTGGTCTGTGTGTCTAGGAAAAATAAAGAGGAAGGTGCACGGAGGTGCGGCCAGGGCTCCTGCGGGAGGTTTGCACATGTGCAGTGTAAACAGGAACTGCGATGATGGAGTGTTCCAGCAGAGGTGCTAGAGGTGCATGAGAGTTGCTGACCCTGAACTGAAATAATAAAAAGGATATCAAAAAAAGAGAATAGTACAATGTTGATTTTGTTTTTATTTTAAAAAGTATATCAATTTCATAACTGTGAAAAAAATGTTGTGTATAACAGACTGAAAGATAAAGGACAAGTATATTTACTAAATGTTAATGTTTTTGTATATTTTCTTTTGTGGATTGTCCATGTTCTTTTGATGCTCGCTTTGATTGTAGTACACTTTTATTTTTGTGAAATGACAAAGGAACATGGATACTGTTCATTCAAGTGCTGTGGATGATTTAAAACATTTGAAAAGGGAAGGGTGACTGCTGTTTAATTCTCAACTGTTCTGGATCTCATTATTTACATCACAAGTTATGAGCTTTCTATCTAGCACCTCTGCTGGAACACTCCATCATCGCAGTTCCTGTTTACACTGAGCATGTGCAAACCTCCCGCAGGAGACCGGGCCACCATGAGGCTGATTTGAAATTTGTAAGTGCCATTTCTTCCTCTGCCTAGTGGGAATGTCTATGCATAATTCCATTTCTTCCTCTGCCTAGTGGGAATGTGCATGCATAATTTCACAGTAATCACACACTGTGTTCAAAATTTGAGGCATTTTGTTCAAAATTAGGACCAATCCTGCAAACTTTAGAATAGAAAGCAATCTTAGCCAATCGGGATGGAATATGGGAAAGCGGGGCAGATTTGTGTTGATCGCACGACTATGGAGATAGTGTACCAATTTGCGTGATGTATGGATAAAACACGTAAAAGTAATCTACAGAAATGTGTTTTGCAACAAAAAAAAAGGAAAATAAGCATAGTCAAATTACAGTGCAGAAGAATGATTAAAAAGCCTGAATAAAAGGCAGTGGCAAACAGAAAGGTAGTATACTGTAGCTTTGATTTAAAATAACTGTTTGACACAGCACAAAAAACAAAGATACACGTTTATGTATTCAGTACTATTCACCATGTGAGAGCTGACCTCCTGTACGTGGTGCATGCTAATGTAACGCTGCTTTTCCACCTTTAGTTTCATTCTGGCAACAGAAAACTGACCTCAGATACTCCAAATAACATTGCACATGTCCAGAGGTGTCTTTGTGAGAGAGTGGAGATATATGAGTGAGTAACAGTACACATTCCTTGTTTACAAGAAGGGTTTGTAGGAGAAATAATTTAATGTCTTTGGTTGCATTTCCAGAAATATCTCCGGACGCATGTGCAATGCTATTTCGGAGTATCATGATGAATGTTTTCAAGTTTATCTGATGTCTCTTGATGTATTTTGGGGTCCCTGATGTAGTCATGCTGTGCCATTATAGATTATCTCAATCTTGATGTACTCTGTGATGTCGGGGAAAAAAAAAAAGAATAGAGTTTGTGATATTTTCAGGCTCTGTGATTTTGTGTACTGTTATTGTGAACTGCTTTATAGTTTGTGACATGTGATATATGGTTGTCAAGCAAGGACCTCCCTCCTAGACAGGTGGGAATGATGACATGTAAGCTTTAAAAAGAGTGCCGTACGTACACCCACTTTGTCGCTTTTTATAGTGCTCCGAGGAAGGCTGAGGCCGAAACATCTTAGCGTTCTCAATATAGAAGAAATGTGCATCTGAGCCTGTCTTGCTGCTATTTCCACTTCGGTGGTTTTTGAACTCAATGATTTAATTGCGTTTTTGGCATTTGAACATTGGAGCATATGTGAATGCAATTTTTATTTCTGTTTGGTTGTTAGACTTCATAATCACAAATTACACAGGGCAAATAATTAAACATAAATTAAATGTGTATTGTGGGGGGCACTGTTGTCACACCAAGGAAAACACAAGGAAACCAGGTAACAGTTCTCACTTTTACAGTTTATTAAACCACAGCAGGAGTTAAATGGAGCATCAGGTTAGTCATTAGGTAGGTCAATGTCTTACTTTCTTTGCAGGCGAGGAGGACCAGCAGAGGAGCCAGCAGAGGAGCCAGCGGATCCGAGGAGGTAAGTGGTTCAATTTAGGATTTAGTTTAGAAATAAAGAGCAAACTTAGGTTTCTTCTGTCTTAATAATATTGATAATAATTAATTGCAAATTAATTAATCATCTCTTTCTCTTACAGGGCCCGGATGGATCGTCGACCGGTAAGTAAGGGGGGGAGGGGGGTCACTCCTCAGACAGACAGGTACGATGAACATTCACTTATTAATCTTTAGTCTCACTGGTGAGTGGATAGGGGAAAAGCACCATAGCCTCAGAGCCCAACGGTCATTACCAAGCATCCAAGCGGTGATCCTGCAAGGTGAGAAATAACAATTACTATTTATGTCACATTATACAGAATTGTGAGAGGGGCTATGGGCTTGTCTTACCACGCACCAGCCTGCTTCCCCCGGGAGAGTCTCTGAGGGAATGAGGAGGACAGTGGCTTTTATACTGCCTGGGCGTTGACACACAGGTGTCGCTGATTTGGTAGATGGTAGGCGATTTTGTATATACCGCTCTTCCAGGACCAGGCCAAGTTGACAGCGCTTCACTCCGCCTCTCCTTCCCTCTCTCTCCCCGGGGTGGCCTACCCGTGGCGCGCGGTCCTGGACCGAGACGCCACAGTATTGTAAGAAATTTCTGACATATTTAATAATGTTAATGTTATACTTTCCAACACGTGACGTGTTGTAAACTTGTAGATCTCCTATTTCTGCTACATTTTTCAACATGGAAACGATTATGATGATTATGCAAAGATAATTGCGATTATGCGATTATGTAATAAGTGTTTATTTTGGTTCTTCAACAGTCATGGTGCCAGTGTAAAGATCTAAGAACTGGAGTGATAAGACCCACTTTCTTGGTATTTAAAGTAAGGAATTTTCCAGCAGCATTCTGAATCAACTGCAGTCATCTGATCGATTTGTAGGGAGACCTGTAAACAGTAAAGAACCTTCTGACGATGAATGCATGCACACGTTTTTCACAATCTTGTCCTTTAAACCTCAATATGGTGCCTCATTCATATGGTGGTAGTAGTCTGACTTTGAAATAGTGATACATGCTGTTAAAATGCATGTCTGAGTCCATGACTACACCAAGATTGTTGGCTTGTGTTGTACATTTTGTAACATTGCCGATTGAAGCTAAGCGCTGACTTTAGTTTAAATCATTCTGCCTTGGCTCCAAAAGCAATTACTTCAGTTTTGTGCTTGTTTAATTGAATAACATTCTGGCACATCCAATTGCTGATTCGTTCCATGCATTTACTTACTGTTCGTATTAAACCATAGTCCCCTACTACCCCTAGTGAGTTCATTTAAATTTGTGTTGTCTGTATAACAATGCTAACAACATATTGTGTTATTTTCCATATACTTAGTATGTAGTAGGGTAGGGCATTCACTTCTAGTCATTTTTACTAGTTGACTAGTTGCCTAGTTTACTAGTCGACTAGTCGACTAGTTGTTTAACCACCGATTATGTTTTTTGAAATAAATATTTGTACATTTAAAAACTGTGTACATTGGTGACTATAACTATAATCTACCTGATCTTGAGGCCTACAAAATCTTTTTTCTTATCAACTAGTCAACTAGTACCAGCAAGGTCGACTAGTGGATTTACTAGTCGACTAGTAAACTAGTTGCCTAATGCCCTAGTATGTAGATGTAGACAAGAAGAGGCCCCAGAATGGAACTCTGCATGTCATTTTTTCTGCACAGATACCTGTCCACACAAAGTAGTCCCGCTGGCCATATATACATGATTGAAAACAGTTTAGTAACCTACTGCGCCAGAAAGTCCCATCCAGTGTTCCGGTCATTCTTTGTTGCAACCAAAGGTTGCAGTTAACTATGGAATCGTGTATTTGTTGTCAGTTTGTGTGTTGGTCAGGCACGTGACGTGACATCACATGACATCATCGGGGTGGGGCACGTGACATCACATGACATCATCAGGGATGGGGCACTTGACATCACATGACATCATCAGGGATGGGGCACGTGACATCACATGACATCATCAGGGATGGGGCACGTGACATCACCTGACATCATCAGGGATGGGGCACGTGACATCACATGACATCATCAGGGATGGGGCACGTGAAATCACCTGACATCATCAGGGATGGGGCACGTGACATCACCTGACATCATCAGGGATGGAGATCCATGATGTCATCAATATTAAGCCCATGAGATCCCTGATGTCATCAATATTTGCCAGCAACTCTACATCTGACCTCAAACCCTTAGATCTCCATATATGGAGCTGGCCAGCAGTCTGCTGCCACCCAGGCGGATATGTTGATCTGACCCCCCATTCCAACACTCGCCCAGCAGTCTGCTGTCACCTATAGGCAGATGCGTGCACGCGACCTCGCCCATTAGGGCAAGGTCGCTTCTCGATATATCTGATATCTTGTAGCCTAAAACAAAGAACACTTGGGGCGGCTGTGGCTCAAGAGGTAGAGCAGGTCGTCCAATGATCCATGGGTCGGCGGTTCGAATCCCGGCTCCTCCTGTCCACATGTCGAAGTGTCCTTGGGCAAGACACTGAACCCCAAATTGCTCCCGATGTGCTGGTTGGTACCTTGCATGGCTTCCGCCGCAATCGGTGTATGAATGGGTGAATGTAATGCACAATCTATGTAAAGCGCCTTGGATAAAGGCGCTATATAAATGCACCATTTACCATTTAACACCACTGTCTGTGTTTAAGTGTATGTGTCGTTGAAAACTATCTCTTATAGCTAACATGTCATAAATAGTCGTGAGGCAACAGAATTGAGAAACTCACTAGTTGCAAAATAACATTTAGCAACTTCGCCTCTATAGGGCCCTATTTTATCAGTGCTAAACCCCTTATCCCTAAACTTCTTTGCCTTTTTTTTAATTTTTTTATATATTTTAAAAAACATTATTGAAGAGTTGAAATACATGTTGATGTAGATCGTCTAGTTGAAAAATGTTAATATGTTTTTCAAAATAGTAAAGAAAGGCAAAAAAGTATAGGGATAAGTGCTTTAGCGCTGACGAAAATAGGGCCCTTATAACCCCTAGCTTATAGGACTCAAGTGTGACATATGGGAACCCAGACGCGTTACAGCAGCCCTCCAAATCTACAATGACATGTCTTGTTGCAGTGTATGACCATATAGAAGAGGCTCAAAACATTGTGGGATTCATATTTCATATGTGTAGGTAATGTGAGTGCTCCTGGCATGCTAGCGATCGAGGAGAGAACACGGGTTGGGGTGGGGGAGGATCTATCAAAGCGTCCATGCTCAGAATGGGAAAGAAGCTACCTTTAATCATCTCTTGTGTGGAACGTCAAACGGTTGCTAGGCTACGGGTCAGCACTGAGAAAGTGAACGCTATGGTGGAGGTGGTTTGGGGTGCATCATACATGTATGTATAAAGCATGCAGAATACTAATTTTAATCTAATGAGAATTGTTGTTCTGTGTGTGTGTGTGTGTGTGTGTGTGTGTGTGTGTGTGTGTGTGTGTGTGTGTGTGTGTGTGTGTGTGTGTGTGTGTGTGTGTGTGTGTGTGTGTGTGTGTGTGCGTGCGTGCGTGCGTGCGTGCGTGCGTGCGTGCGTGCGTGCGTGCGTGCGTGCGCGTGTGCCTGTGCGCGTGTGTGTTGTGTAATCAAGTATGTAGGTATTGAATCTAATAATAACAGGCACAGTGCGCCTCACATTCCAGCCTCTGTTTCATGTGTCTGCGTGCAGGGCAATGAGACAAAAAGTTTAAGCCACCGAATTCCTCTCAGGCATGTTTCAAATACCGAAATTCGAATGTTTTGCTTTATATGAGAAGACATCATAGGTTTCATTTTCATCCCTTTGGAATTTAGACTGAGATCATGGCTTTTTTTTCCCCACTACCTTTTTTTTGTTCAGCATTGTTTACCAGCTGAATCACAGAATGAACATCGATCGTTACTCCCAGACATGAGTGGCCAACAGTACCTTTTACCAGGCATATGTTTGCACGCGCAAGGGAATTTGTCTCATGCACCAATTCCTGATGACAAACAACAAACCTCTCCTTCGGACACCACCTCGATTTGTGTGACGGGCGTGTTTAGCACTGATAAATAGTACAATGCTCTAGGGCTGTAATTCTATCTAGCCCATTCTCCTCGCTGCTCTGACCCAGAGGAGTCTGCTTGCTGTGACATGTGAATGGCCGGATTATCCACTCAGAATGCTTGTACACACTATCAGGGCCCGAGCTTCATGCAGGAGCCCCGGGCTCTGCAGCATCCCAGGCAGGCAGAGGAGTCGGCTGTTGTCTGAGACCAACAGTAATGCCTGATTTATACTGGGTTGTGTGGTGTACACCATAAATGGCCAATCTACAAGCTCACAATGTGTCGCACTGCGACGTGTTGGGATCTTGTAGATCCGGTGCGCGACACCGGTGTGCGACTAAAGTATGAATCAGGCTTAAAGATCGAGCTATCTTGGCTAAGGCTTGAGACTGGGGGTAATTAGCTCTGACAGAGCTGATGAGTTGCTAATTAAATGTTTATCTGAATCTGGCATCTGTTGTAAAAAAAAGAAAAAAAAGAAACGAATGTCTGTTTGCAGCCTACAATCTGTGGATTATCGTAAATGACTGCATGGGGCTAGGTCCTGCATGCTGGGAGATAAGCCTGGAATAGATGGTGATTTGGGGCAAGGTTTGGAACATCCCATCCATGCAGGCGGTGAATGCAGAAAGATCAGCGAATGGCAACAATGTCTTCATTTTCTCATTTTTTTCTTGTTGCTTAGGGTACTGTAATTCACAGTAACACTTACAGTTACAGTGTGCCGTGTGTGTGTGTGTGTGTGTGTGTGTGTGTGTGTGTGTGTGTGTGTGTGTGTGTGTGTGTGTGTGTGTGTGTGTGTGTGTGTGTGAGTGCGTGCGTGCATGACCATTTGTAATACGTAGAATCGTAGATGTAATTCCTAATTTATTTCTCCTGTATTTTCTCTAATATCTCAGCCACATGTTGGTACACAAATTAATAATAAATAAATAAATAAATAAAACATTTTACCTATTGCTTTGTAATATGGGCAGGTGAAATTTGAAAAATAGCGTTGCTTTATAATTATTTTCCTGTAGATATTTGGTAATATGCTGAACCCTCAATAGGGCTCATAAGCTTCATATTATAAAAACATTTTACAGTAACTGTGAAGCCAAACGGGTGGTTTATTTCAATAACATGCAGCTGCTGCTTATTCCAATGAGCAAAGGGTTAAGAAGCTTTCGCAGCCCCTTTTATTTTCACCATTTGTTCCAGGAGTTTAATTAGTTCCAAAATCCATACTTTGTTCCATTGGCTGCTTATCTCTCTAGTGCTTTACTATTTACAATTTGGGCATTTAGTAGATGTTCTTATCCAGAGCAGAGCGACTTACAAAGTGCACCATCGGAGTAAATGGCATGAACCGTAGACCACAAATGGCATGCAGGGTAAATGGCCAGGCTCTAACCGATCTAACATGTTGAGCTGTACCATAATGCAGGTTCTCTGAGATCATTGGAAATACGTCTTTGTGTTGGTTCTTTAAACACAATCCACATAATCTTTCCAGGCTTGATTGCAGCACCTCTGCAAATCAAGCCAGTGTCCTGGTGCTGAAATCAGAATTGTATTTTACTTCGGGCGACTGGGGCTCAGGAGGTAGAGCAGGTCGTCCAATGATCCATGGGTCGGCGGTTCGAATCCCGGCTCCTCCTGTCTACATGTCGAAGTGTCCTTGGGCAAGACACTGAACCCCAAATTGCTCCCGATGTGCTGGTTGGTACCTTGCATGGCTTCCGCCGCAATCGGTGTATGAATGGGTGAATGTAATGCACAATCTATGTAAAGCGCCTTGGATAAAGGTGCTATATAAATGCACCATTTACTTGATTGCAGCACCTCTGCAAATCAAGCCAGTGTCCTGGTGCTGAAATCAGAATTGTATTTTACTTCAACAGTTGAAGTAGTAATAATAATAATAATAATAAAACTTTATTTGTATAGCACCTTTCATGACATGAAATGCAGCTCAAAGTGCTTTACACAAAAAAGAAAAGAAAGGCAGGGCATAAACAATACAGTGAGGACATGTAGTAGTTGAAGTTCAACTACTACTACTAGCCTAGCGTCGCAGTCCCGCCCGCCCCCTTTCATGACGACGCCAGGCCCAGGAAATAATTCCCCATTCATTTTTCCCATAGACGTTTCAAAAAGTATTTATTTAAAGACCTTTTAAGCCTCGTACAAAGCCAACTCGAGTTGTGACAAATCATGACAACAAACACAATGTTTTGGGCCCATCAAATAATTAGAATAAGAAGAAAAACAAGACAAAAAGTGTTGTACTCTGCCTTTTTTTCTTCTTTCTAATTATTTGATCTGCACAATCATTGTGTTTATTATAATGATTTGTCACAATCCGAGTTGGCTTTGTCCGCGGCGTAACCGTCTTTAAATAAATACTTTTTGAAAAGTCTATGAGCAAAATGAACAGGAAATGATTGTCTGGGTCCTCGTAGGGGGTGGGACTGCGACGCTCTATTCAATGCACCTTGTTCTTGCTGCTGCTGCCTATAATAACCATCATGTTGTCATGTGGCAGTCCCTGTTGTCACAATCAATTAGCCACCAACTGTTGCATTGAATTGAAACCACACACACAAAATGGCATTGATCATTCTCTGAGTGTCTCCTTCCAGGCCCGCAGATCTGTCCAGCCGATAGCTTATATGCATGCCATTGAAGTCAATCGGACAGACGGACGGTGGCTGAGTTATGCCTGAGAGAGACACACACACACATTTATACTTGGTTGCGCACTGGTGTCGTGCACGGAAATATAATGCTTCGCAGCGTGATGCATTGTGAGTTTGTAGATCTGCTATTTTTGGTGCATAACATCTCGTGCAAACGTAAAGTATAATAAGAATGTTCTTAAGATTTGATGGACTTATGGGATGTTATTTAAATGTTTCTGCTCAAACCCTTTCACCTCACTACATGAGCCTAATTTATACTCATCCGTGTAATTTATACTCATCAGTGTCGCTTGCCGAAAATAACTGACAAGCAGCACATCCCGTCTGGTTTTGTTTTTGTTTCTTATTACAAGAGAACCCTGTGTTTTCAGCTCTGGAAGTTCTGGATGTCATCAATGAGTAACTGAAGTATTCCACACTGTTTTCAAGTAATGTAGAACACATTTGAAAGTGAAATGCTCCCAGCTGAAAGATGAATTATGAATGACAAGAGGATACAAGATGTTGAACGTCTAATTGGTAGTTTAGATTTAAGTGAATTAATGAATGAATGCATTGGTTATATGATGAATCAATCAGAATTTAATACAACTTTTTTTTTAACATATGTTTATTAATTTTTCTTATATGACATAGTATTCTCAAAACAATTATTCACTTATATTTTCCCCATACACACAAATGGCAGCACAAACACTAAAACAAAAATATTCAAAGAAACAACAGAATATGTCGTAATTCCTTGTTTTTGTGTGCATGGGCATGATTCTCTGGAAGCCTGAGGTATATCAGGAAACCAGTGACAGGAAAGGTTCAAACTATACACATAGGGCTCCATTTTCGTAACCGCTAAACCCCTTATCCCTAAACTTTTTTTACTATTTTGCTAAACATTTTTGAATAGTTAAAATGGCCAGTCGACAAGCTCACAACGTGTCAATGTAGATTGGCTGGTTGAACTATTCAAAAATGTTTTGCAAAATAGTAAAAAAAGGCAAAGAAGTTTAGGGATTAGGGGTTTAGCGCTGACGAAAATGGAGCCCATAGTGTATAGTTTGTACTATAGTAGTATCGTTGTGCCCCAGCCAGGGCAGGGGTCTATTCTACTTTTTTAGGGTGTAGTATAGTAGTATCGTTGTGCCCCAGCCAGGGCAGGGGTCTATTCTACTTTTTTAGGGTGTAGTATAGTAGTGTCGTTGTGCCCCAGCCAGGGCAGGGGTCTATTCTACTTTTTTAGGGTGTAGTATAGTAGTATCGTTGTGCCCCAGCCAGGGCAGGGGTCTATTCTACTTTTTTAGGGTGTAGTATAGTAGTGTCGTTGTGCCCCAGCCAGGGCAGGGGTCTATTCTACTTTTTTAGGGTGTAGTATAGTAGTATCGTTGTGCCCCAGCCAGGGCAGGGGTCTATTCTACTTTTTTAGGGTGTAGTATAGTAGTATCGTTGTGCCCCAGCCAGGGCAGGGGTCTATTCTACTTTTTTAGGGTGTAGTATAGTAGTATCGTTGTGCCCCAGCCAGGGCAGGGGTCTATTCTACTTTTTTAGGGTGTAGTATAGTAGTGTCGTTGTGCCCCAGCCAGGGCAGGGGTCTATTCTACTTTTTTAGGGTGTAGTATAGTAGTATCGTTGTGCCCCAGCCAGGGCAGGGGTCTATTCTACTTTTTTAGGGTGTAGTATAGTAGTGTCGTTGTGCCCCAGCCAGGGCAGGGGTCTATTCTACTTTTTTAGGGTGTAGTATAGTAGTATCGTTGTGCCCCAGCCAGGGCAGGGGTCTATTCTACTTTTTTAGGGTGTAGTATAGTAGTATCGTTGTGCCCCAGCCAGGGCAGGGGTCTATTCTACTTTTTTAGGGTGTAGTATAGTAGTGTCGTTGTGCCCCAGCCAGGGCAGGGGTCTATTCTACTTTTTTAGGGTGTAGTATAGTAGTATCGTTGTGCCCCAGCCAGGGCAGGGGTCTATTCTACTTTTTTAGGGTGTAGTATAGTAGTGTCGTTGTGCCCCAGCCAGGGCAGGGGTCTATTCTACTTTTTTAGGGTGTAGTATAGTAGTATCGTTGTGCCCCAGCCAGGGCAGGGGTCTATTCTACTTTTTTAGGGTGTAGTATAGTAGTATCGTTGTGCCCCAGCCAGGGCAGGGGTCTATTCTACTTTTTTAGGGTGTAGTATAGTAGTATCGTTGTGCCCCAGCCAGGGCAGGGGTCTATTCTACTTTTTTCCTCAGAATTTCACAGCTCAAAATAGCCGAACTACAGTACAAGTCACAACACAACGCAACGCTTATGTTGTAGATGTTCTATTTTCACGGATTATTCGCCTATACTTGCCCATAATGGGGACGCAAGGGACAGTGTTCATACTACTGTATGCTTTGATGGTGACATGGAGTCAGAATTTACTGGTACAACACATTATGTTTGTGGCAGCGGTGGCCGAACGGATTGCGGAGCGGTCTTGATACCGGAAGGTCGCCAGTTCGAATCAGTAGTCCGACACGTTAAAATTACCACCGCTGAAGTGCCCTTGAGCAAGGCATTGAACCACTACCATGAAATGTTCTATGAGCAGGGCCTGGCTGGAAACAAGTTCTTGAGCTTAGCCCAGATACCCTGGGTAAATATAGTAACTTTGCTTTGCTTTGCTACTGGATCTGTGGTTTACAGTTGGAATGGAATGGCACTTAGCAGTATACCTGAACTGTCACATACTGAATCTGATGTAACGCTCAGGAGGCTTTTGGTTGTCAGGCAGACGCACTAACCCCTCTTTGACCTTTTACTTTACTGGAGTATTTTCCAATTACATATTACAGTTATTTTACAGTTATTTTACACCACTATTTTGTTTGCACAGAAACTAATATTCATCCACGTCTTTACCTATAAAGCTTGCCATACCTTAGCTTCAGCTGAACCGACGTCACCGAGGTGTATTCAGTTTCTGAATGTCATCTGCAGATGAATGAAGGCTCAGAGTTTCAGAGTTCAAAGATGACAATCTATTAGCCAATGCAGGCTGACACTGACTTTGGCAGCAAAAAGCAGCAGAGAACAAAATGAAGAAGTTGCAGACAGTGCAAATTAAAATGTGTACAAAAGAAATCCTCTAACTCTCTGGACCATGTCTGCATTAGCCAATTTTGGGCGGGAACCCCTTTTGGTGTTTCAAGCATTCTGTTATACTTTAGCTATTGAAAAATAGCAGATCTACAAGCTCATAGCGCGCCACTCGGTGGCGCGCTATGAGCTTGTAGATCTGCTATTTTTGAAAAATCGTAAAAATGCGGCACAAATCTTTGAATAGGTATATATTCTTTCAGAGCGAACGTTTTTTTTAATTTCGACGTCAGGCCTAAATGAGTTAGAACGGCGAAGAGATGGGTAATGAAATGTATTGTCAAAAAACAGGCCTGTGCCATATGAGATTTGGGGAGACAATTTGGAAGCTGCTTTATTATTTTATAGAAAGCCCTGTTTTTGTGCAGTTTCTTCTTCCCTTTGCCTTCTTCTGTAGGCAGCGTACAGTACTTATACCTCCCGCACCTCAGCTGCTTCCCCAGCCACAGATTTCCTTTGATTGCACACTCATATTTTCCATCTAAATGCTGATGGGCTATAGAGGATCAGTGTAAATTGGAAACCCAAACTATTCTGCACCGCCACCACCGCACGGCACGCCACGCCCCCCACCCCGCTTTTGTGTATGCGCGTGGCGAGTGCTCATCGCAAGGCCTGTTGTTTGCTGTGCGAATTGTCGTTCACACCCCGTGGCTTCCATGAATTTAAAGGAGGTCTGAAATTGCACTGACCAGCATTAAGCCATTTTGTACGGGAACCCCTTTTGGTGTTAGCATTATGTTATGCTTTAGCTATTGAAAAATAGCAGATCTACAAGCTCATAGCGCGCCACCGAGTGGCGCGCTACGAGCTTGTAGATCTGCTATTTTTGAAGAATCGTGAAAAGTGACATGAAAGTGTTTGAGAACGACTGACAGAAAAACATAGCTTTTTCAAGAAAACAGTCAGGATTTAGAAGACATTTGCAGAATCGTTCCCAGGTCGAAATGGGTTAAAGTCAGCGGTATTAATTCAGATGTCAAAGTGAAATAGCGGCCCTGGATGACATTGGTGCCATATATCATGGTGGAAGTGTCAAGTAAAGGTGTGAGATCTGGCTGGGACACACTGTGAGATCTGGCTGGGACAGGACACACTGTGAGATAATGGCTGGGACACACTGGGACACACTGTGAGATAATGGCTGGGACACACTGGGACACACTGTGAGATAATGGCTGGGACACACTGGGACACACTGTGAGATAATGGCTGGGACACACTGGGACACACTGTGAGATAATGGCTGGGACACACTGGGACACACTGTGAGATAATGGCTGGGACACACTGGGACACACTGTGAGATAATGGCTGGGACACACTGGGACACACTGTGAGATAATGCCAGTGACCCTCACGGTAAAATCAAACCTCTGCAGCTCAGAAGTGAAATTGTGTCACAGTTTAACGATGCTTTAACGGTACCCATTCAGGCCTGACGTCGAAATAAAAAAAAAATGTTTTCTAAATCATGACAATTTTCTGAAAGATTTGAGGCACATTTTAACGATTTTTCAAAAATAGCAGACCTACAAGTTCATAGCGCGCCACTCGGTGGCGCGCTATGAGCTTGTAGATCTGCTATTTTCCAATAGCTAAATCATAACATAATGTTTACAACACCAAATGGGGTTTCCGCCCAAAATGGGTTAATGGTAACGCCACACCTATATTCTTGATAGATCTTTCTTTGGAAAAACATAGCAAAGTTAGGTTTTGGTATAGCATTACTATGTGGTTCCTCTGCCTACTGTGGTACTTACCATAACTAGTTTATCATATAGCCAACGTTTGAGGTGTAGATTCGTTATATTGAGGGCTTTTTGGAGCGCAAAGGGGCTTATGTGAAAATGACTTTTATATCCTTTTAAAGGTCTCTATGAACTCTATCAGAATACTTTTTAAAATAACGGCTGAAAATCTAAAGGCATAAGTGGAACCTTCAATTGAGTATACTGTAGAGTGCAAAGGGTGTAAGTGAATTGATCTTGGAGTGCAAAAGGGACGGTGTCAAGTGCATTGAGCTTGGAGCGGAAAAAAAGGTGTAAGTGCAGTTCAAGTGCATTTACACCTATAATGCACTGAACAATTCATACAAGATGGTGTGGTAGCACGCAATAGAGGGTATGCGCATGCTTAAAGTGAATGGCACATCGAGTGGCAAAACGAGTGGCAAAGCAACATGCAAATTGAGTTTAACATTGTTTAACGTTGTTTAATGCAATAAGATAGGACTTTTCTGTTTGGATGTATGGGCTGTCGAGGCCAGGAAAGTAGTTATTTGCCACTCAGTAGGCATTCCTGCATAACTTCCTGGTTTGATGATGATGTCACGCGCATACCCTCTATACAAAATTATACTGCAGCTTGTTGTTTTCGTCGACTAAAACTAAGACGAAAATTTTTCGTCGACTACCTTTTTCCACTGAAGAAAACTAAATGGAAACTAAATGAAAAATATGCTATGGTGACTAAAACTAAGACTAAATATACTGACAATTTCATCAACAAATAAAAACTAGACTAAAATGTTAGGAAGGGACTAGTGGACAAGAGATTCACTATAAGTCATTTTACAATTGGTTGCATGCTGAAAATAGCCGATCTTCAAGCTCACGACACACAGCTTGTAGATCGGCTATTTTCAGCAAGTGTAAAAACAGTCATTACGACGATCAATGCCCACCAAAATACATTTTAGTCGACTAAATCAACTGTAGATTTAGTCGACTAGAAATCTTATGATTTTAGTCGACTAAAACTAGACTAACACAAAAAAATTCCAGGTGACTAAAATGTGACTAAAACTAACTGAAAACTATTCAAAAGACTATGATCAAACTAAACTAAAATCAAAATTTGCTGCCAAAAACAACACTGCAGCAGTGGCGTCGCTCTAAAGGCCCCCCTGCAAGTAGGAGTGTGGGGCCCGTTCACCACAGTGTAGCCTATAACATCATGGAAGACTCACTTACCATCTTCTATGTTGCCCTCCCGACTGGGAGCACCGGAACAGATATAAACACTGAAGCACATGGAGCTCCCACAGTCAACATCAATGCTGGACAGCCATGATGTCACTCACCGGGCTGATCTCAAATGTAAAATGGGTGGCCAACCAAGATCTATTCCAGAGTTAGTTAGTTAGAGTTCGGCTATTGAGCATTTGCAGACCGCGGGCCATATCTTGCCATCAGAGTTTGGAAGCACTTGTTTTCAGTAAAGCAATGTCCTGCTGCCTCCTGCATTATGTGCAAATTCAATACAGGTGGTACACAGGGCAGTTGAGTGATATCTAACGAGCACTTCCAAACTGCATGCCCCCCCCCCCCCCCCCCCCCCCCCCCCCCATCACTTGCGGATGCTCCCGTACGCCAGTTGTACTGCAGAATATGGTTTCAGTGTCATGGTCAGTATCATCAGAATATAGACGGACCCATTATAGGTTGAAACCGAGTTACTGTACATACAGTGTACGTGTCTATATGGTACTTCATACTGGCCATTGTGTCAATACTGGTTACTGGTACAAAAAAATAAGTACAAAATAACAACTCAAAAGCAATGAAGACACCCGCTGAGGGCCCAAAGGTGCCTTGGCACAATGGTGCTTTATCGGTTGCCTCTGCTACAGACAGTTTGCAGGTTTAAGTCTCATTATCATGTCAGTATTATCTCAGCGTCATTGTCAGTATCTTGTCAGTATCAATGTTAGTCATGGTCAATGTCATGTCAGTATTATCTCAGCATCATTGTCAGTATCATGGCAATATCATGTCAGTATCAATGTTAGTCATGGTCGGTGTCATGTCAGTATCTCAGCATCATTGTCAGTATCATGGCAATATCATGTCAGTATCAATGTTAGTCATGGTCAGTGTCATGTCAGTATCTCAGCGTCATTGTCAGTATCATGGCAATATCATGTCAGTATCATTGTTTAGTCATGGTCAGTGTCATGTCAGTATTATCTCAGCATCATTGTCAGTATCATGGCAATGATATTGAATTTGTTCATTTATTGTACGTTATAAATGACTGTCATGTTATGAGATGTGTTTGTTATGTGTGTGGACCACAATGGAAATTAGCCCTGGACTTGATTGTCTCATCATATTCTTGAATTGTTTTAACTTGTGTTGTGACTTTTCAAATAAGCTATACTAAAAACTAAATGTCAGAATCATAGTCAGTATCATGTCAGTTTCATGGCCAATATCATGTCAGTATGATGTCATACCATCATGTTAGTATATCTTACCATTATCTGTTAAAATAATATGAGTTTAGACTGTGTGGTGCCCTGATCCTGTACTGTGTATACTGTATATGTATATGAAGTGACAACAGACATGAAAACCAGCACAGAAATCTCCAGAGGCCGTTGTTGAATGTTTAGAAAAATATGGATGGTTTATTTGACCCTACTTTGACAAGCATTATAATCCATTTCCATGAAGTTTTCCGTTTTCCATGAAGTCCTCTGATGTCAATGGAACACAGTCTACATCCAATTATGACAGTGGTATATCTGTTATCAACAACACATTCATACAGTTCCCATCCTACAAACAGTTTTGCAAAGACACACACGCACACGCACACACGCACACACACACACACACACACACACACACACACACACACACACACACACACACACACACACACACACACACACACACACACACACACACAGTATAGCATTAATGTATCCTGTCAAATACTTGGTTAAGTGGGTTTCTATTCTGAACTCACTAAACAGTGATGACTTATATATTTATTTTTTTCAGAATCTACTGAAAACAGACACAGTCTAATACAAAGTCCACCCAGTACAGACTTGTCCATAAATACTGCTTCTAGAATAGCTTATTTACAATCATCTACTGGAAGCAAAGAAACCTGCCATTGCTTTAATAACAAACTGATACAAGCTAGCCATCACTAATCAAACCAATGAAAGAAATCAAGAACAGAAAATATACATACTTTTCAATTGATTGTGCTTTGTAACCCACGAAACCACTTCGGTTTTTAGAAATGGAATATCTGCCAGAGGCACCAAATAGAAGTATACTGTTTAACATCCATTTCAGTTTCTCTCATTGAGATTCTCTACAGCTATGAGTAGGACTGGATGTGTACAAATAGTTGGTTTTATACTATTTATATATTTATAAAGTTATTACAGGCTCTTCTCGCGTCACCATCCGTGGTAGTGTTGCGTTGCACAACAGAAGTCATGGAGGTCCTTGTATTTAACCATGCAAAGCCCTTAAGATTTGCCAGAGAATATCACAGACTGTTGGGGAGACAGAGAGACTGCTAAAGCCTTAAACAGACAAGAGTACATGTCTTCTCACTAGAACACACACTGGACAAGACCTCAGCCCGTGGGGTCGACGATGATGATTATGACAGTTGAAATAATGCTAGATAAGTTAGCTTGACAACACCGCACTGTACCTACTTGACCTCAACGGCAACACATTTCTCCGGATTCAGCGGGACCCGTGTGTACACAGCAGTACTTAGAGTGCCCCCCCCCCTCACTGTCTCTCTCTATGCTTGTGGTTCTGAGCCAAAGTCTGGAAAACGCGCCCAAACGGAACTCTGATTGACGTTGCAGGATATCGGGTCATGGTGATGAAATATCACCACCATCCTATTCTGACACAAGGCCACAAGGCCAATGCATCCACCTACTCCCCCCCCCCCCCCCCCCCCAAAATACCCAACAGTGCATTGTCTGTCTGTTTCATGAAGTGGACTGCAGTAGCCAGCATTACACAGTCACTTCAGTCTTGCTGCCCGTGCGGTAGTGCTGCGGCTTCTGCTGCTGCATATGCGGCGGGATGTACTGAAGCTGCTCCACAGTGTGGGTCCGTCTGGAGGCAAACACCTGCCTCTTGTTGACTGTCTGATTCATAGGCAACGCGTTGGAAGGCCCGCCTCCCCCCGCCGCCTCCCGCGACAGCCCGCCGCTGTTGCTATTCGAGGCACTGGGATGGGAGTACATTTTGGTCATCTTGTAGCGGTCCGTGACCGGCGTAGTGGGCATGAACACGTCCGTGTGCGAGATGGCGCGCGACATGGACTTGTCGCTGCCGTAGAAGCCCATCGCGCCGCCGCCGCCGACCATGCCGCGCTTGAGCGACATCATCAGCTTGTCCGGCGACAGCAGGGGATCCTGGGACAGGAGGCGGTCCTGCGAATAGAGGCGTTCCTGGGAGTAGTGCCGGTCCTTGGAGTAGAGGCGGTCCTGGGAGTAGTGCCGGTCCTTGGAGGAGTAGAGGTGGTCCTGGGACATGAGCAGGCGGTCCTTTGAGTACGCGCGGTCCTTATTGGTGGTGTACAGGCGCTCCTGCGACGAGAGGCGGTCCTGCGGGAGCAGGCGCTCCTGGGAGCGCAGGCGCTCGGCGGACAGCAGCTGCTCGTCGGAGAGGATGCGCCCGCCGTACGGGGACACGTCGCCGTTGGCGGCCGACGACATGTCGTAGGACTCCTGCAGCTGCTGCTGCTTGAGCGGCGACAGGACGCGGTCCTGCGACATGGCCCTCTGGACGCGGCGCGGCCGCTGCTGCCTCTGCTGGGACTGGGAGGACTGGGCCTGGGAGGACTGGGAGGCCTGGGAGCCTTGGAGCGGGGGCTGGCCGCCGGACGGTTGGATCTGGACCTGCTGCTGTTCCCGGGGGTGCTGTTGAGGAAGATGAATGAGGAGAGTTTATTTATGCCTCGGTTGGGAGGAAAGAGCTTTGCCACCTTATACTGCTGCAGATTACATTGAACGAGTGCCTGTGGCTCGTGGCCAAAAAAGCGAACGTGGATAAAACACCAGCCTATGTCCACCGTACCGTCCTTCCTTATGCTTTAGAATGAGGCTTCTAAGATGACATTGTTTTTGCAGTGAAATGTTGTTGCGGCAGACTGCTACAGTAATGCACTGTAAAATATATAATACAAGCAAGGTCATAATATATTGCGGAGGTTGCCAGTTCGAACCCGGGCTCCCCCAGAGTTACTGTCGAAGTGTCCTTGAGCAAGACACTGAACCCCTAATTGCTCCCGATGTGCTAGTTGGTGCCTTGCATGGTTTCCGCTGCCATCGGTGTATGAATGGGTGAATGTAATGCACAATCTCTGTAAAGCGCCTTGGATTAAGGCGCTATATAAATGCACCATTTTATTTACCATTTGTTATAATACAAGTAATAGAAGTGTAGGTAAACATACGGGTTTCAAAACCAGCATCAGTATACACAGACTCATTGATTGAAATTAATACTTTATTAGTCAGACACATAAACAGCACAATGCACAGTCAGACATTATGGCTAAAAGATAACACAAAAAGGTCCTAGTAGAATGAGAACTTTCCCATGTTTGTTGAGCCTTCGGCCCGCTCATCCCAGAGTTGCGTTGCCCCGCGTTGCGATACAGAAGTCCACAGATACAGAAGTGCACAGTGACACGCGTTGTATGCAGCTGTTTTGTGTTGCAGCGCGCGTGTAGTTGTTCTTATCCATATATGCGCCTCGGTTCGTCCCGTTTGTTCCACGCCAGGTGTCGACGCAGTCGTTCGCGCAATGTTCTTATTATTTTAAGTGTGTATGTAATCGCGGCTAGTAGCACACAAATTATTTTAGGAGCACGATGAGAAGTTATCAAATAATGTGTTTGAGGGCCCTCCTATATACAGCTTTAGTCCCCACACGTCTCAATATTTGCCATTGACAATGAGCAGAGAAATTAGGTGAAAAGGCCGCTAAAAAGGACGTAAATTAAAATGTATTATATATATATTTTTTTTTAATTGAATGTAAATACTTTACTTATAAAAAAAGCTGGCAAGCCGCACCCCGCGGTCATGTTCCGCTAACCTGAGCGGTGCTCCCTAGCCTGCTGGAGGGGTTCAAATCATCCCATGCACCCTCGAGAGGAAAAAGAAGGAAAATAAATGCAGCCTTGAGCCTACCTACCAATGTGGTCTTGTGGAGCTTGATCACCTCCTCCTCCTCCTCCTTTCCCCAAATTGCCAATCCCAATAAATCCAAAATTAGCCTAGTGTGAATAGTTCCACAGCCTAATTACTGAAGGATAAACTATCAGTGTTCTCCGAAATCTGTCAATGTTTGTCAACTCAGCACGTGTTGACAACGCATTGTAAACAGAAGCCGTGTGTGTGTCACACCAAAAGTGGTGACCTATAGAATCCTGTACATAGAAGCATCACGCACTCGTCACCCCTACACAGCTGTCATGAATTAATGGTCTTGACTTGATTGCCTATGCGTGCAAGTTATATAGGGTGAAAACCGTGAAATGCACAGGCTCATCTTACATCGCTGCTGGCTGGCACTGCAGGCAACATGCACATTTCCCAGAAAGTTTCAGGGCACACTACTTTGTCTAACAATGTGGATTATAGTTTGCTCACTTTTCTGCGGGTCAATGTGAGAAAAAAGGTAAGGACAGGAAAGCTGTGTCTTTCTCTATCCCTTTCTCTCTGTCTCCCTCCCTGTGTGGGTCACGTGGTGGGCTTTGAGCAAATGGGAGAGGGAATGTAGTGTTGCCAGGTCCGCGTATTGTAAGCGAGTGGTAGTGTGTGTAAGTAGCGTGTTGAATGGCATTTTTTCTGTGCTTGTTTTCATAGACGTGGCAACAAATTAGGCGGGGGGTGTCGGTGCTTGTGGCGTGTTTGTGTTTATTATTGATATTGATATTGTGTGTGAGTCTGGACGGGAGCCGGCTTTAGTGGCAGTGCAATGACAATTTTTACGCGGGTGGTGTTGAGTGTGGGCGTGCGGCGCGACATGAGGAGATAGCCGTGGATCGACGCGGAGGGTAAGTCTGTGACGTGTTAGTGTGTTGTTGCAGTGTGTGTTGCAGCGTGTTGCAGCGTGTCAGTGACGTGGTAGCTGGTGACTTTGGTTCCCTTTTCCTGGATTGCGCACATGTTTTCAAATGTATAATAGATATTGGGTATAGTACCAGATCGTGGTCGCTCCCTCTAGTGTTTGGAGAAGTATAGTTAGGTATGAGGGTATTGAGGGGACTGCCCCTTTGACTATATGTTAATCCATTACAGACCTCGTGCAATGGCTATTTCTGGTCATTTTATTTTGAAGTTTGAGTCTGAAACGGTTTCTGAACCAATCAGAGCATCGCATCCCTTCAGGTGATGGGACGGTAGCTCTGCTGCACGCAACGACACATGAAGTTTGTTTATTTACAAGTCAGACAGTCGGCCAGCTCTACCAGTTTGCTGCTATGTGGCTTATTTCTAACCTCTAATGTTTTCAGATACATATTTTAGCATGCTGATTACGTTTCAAACGAGTAATACACTGGCTGGATGTCATCTTGAATGAGATTAAAAACGGAGTAGTTCTGTAATCAGAAGTCGCTGTGTTTGTAGGAGTCGGACGACGCAGCAATGGGAATCAAACAAAACATAAATAATTCATGCAACACTTGACACGTCATCAGGCATCACGTTTTCGTTCAAAGGAAGTAATTAAAATTGGCTTTTTATGGACTTTTGATATAAAAATACACAAAGGTGGACATTTTCCACAGACCACGGATATTGTCTAAAAGTGCGAAATTCACTTTAAGGTCTTTAAAACCGGAAACGAGCAAAGTGAGTTGGAATTAGGAGGATCATGGACTTAAGCAGTCGAATCAGTTTCATTCGGCTACATTGAAAATGAGGGCCTGCCACTCAACTGCACTCCGAGTTGAAATAAAGGTTATAATGATGATTTGGGAGGTCTCAAACTTCACTTTTAGTGACATTGAGATGTTGGAGAACCAAGAGGTGCAAGCATGGTCAAAATGGCATTGAATGAGGGCTGGAGTCCCGAGAGCACTTCTGTTGACAAAATAGGAAATTCTGCCCCAAATTGATTTACTTTGTTGATCACTTTTGATGCCATTTTTTCACTTGTCAGTTTGTTGTCAAGATTAAGAATACAGCTCAAATAGGTAACAGCTGGCGAAGGACAGTGATGATGGAGCTGAAGGAGATGGGTCTTACCTGGGACGAAGCACATAGGCCAAAGCATGAAACAGGATTCAGGGGCAGTGTATGATTGCGGCCTTATGCCCCAACCGGGACGAAGAGGATAAGTAAGTAGTAAGTAAGTTCCATTGTTAATCCGGGCCTGCTCTTTGCTGGAGAATTGAGGTTACTATTAATGTCAACTGTGACCTTGAAATCATTTGGATTTACATTACTATGGGAATATTTGGACCCAAAAAGAATGGATTCCATTTCACTTAAGGTGTAATGAGTTTGTTATCGGGAAGCCAAGTACGGATTTAGCTGCATGTGTTCAGAACTGCATTTGTATTAGTCTTCGCCAAAGAGCAGCAGTGCTGAGTCACAGCGAACAAGAACAAATTGCAATTACAGGCTGCTAATGTATATGAGCCAGGAACAGTAACGGCCCTAGTATGCTTCCTTGGGGAACCCCAAAGCTCACTGAGATGGACGAGGACAGGGTTCCATTGGCCTGGCCCAGCCTGTATGAGTTCTGGCCTAGACTAGAGGGGCGGGTGCCGGTCGAAAACAGACAGTGGATCCGATTGGTTCGAGTGGGATGTTCTGAAGCCAGATTGGAATTCAAACAGCAGTTTCTGTTTGAGATGGAACAAAGCTGGAAACAGGGAGGTAGTGGCCAGGTTCTAATGTGTTTCCTTTTTTTTATACAGAGGGATTACTCTTGCCAGCTTGAATTGAGTTGACATGGGTGTAGTGAATGACCTTAGGATATACAATTTAGAATGTTATATTAACCACCTAAGCTCTATTGTAATACTTCATCAAGCGGCCAAAATAGCCGAGCATTGCGACGTAGATTTACAATTTATAATTAGTGCAATTTTTGCAAATTCTTTGAATTACTTGAAAATGTCTCTGATTTCGAACACCAGTTTGAAAGCAGTTAATTAGCATAAAAAGAATGGACCAGCGATATAACCTTGTGAAGAAAGACCCCCACCTGGTCTTGGCTCATCTTGATGACGTGCAACGGAAGGGTGCCTCTCGCCGCCAGGTCGGGCAGGTGACGCTTCCGAGTGTAGTAGTCGTCCACGTCCTTATCCGCTGCAGAGGACACGACAGAGAGAACAAGGAGGAGAGTAAGGAGGGTGAGGTGAGGTTCAGGAGATTTGAGCGAGCGAGGGAAGGAAGGAAGAAAACGAGGAGGGCATCCGAGAGCATTGTGTACAAGATGCAGATCTTACGTTCTGTGAGGAGAATAGAAAACAGAGAGAGAGAGAGAGAGAGAGAGAGAGGGAAGCAGTGCGGGGTCAAACCATATTATACATGCCAGGCACATCCCACATCGACACAGCCTGCAGGGCCTCATCCAGGGTTCTACTAGGCAGCTCTGCATGGCTGCAGGGGAGAACTTTCTAAAGGTCATGGGGAAGTCTGTAAACAAAAGGTATTATATCACGCATGGCTACATATCAGGCTACATATCACACACGTCACGAGCACACACGCACGAACGAACACTTCTACATGCTGACGAGCCACTTGTGTCATCACAGGACCACATCACAGCGAGACTTACAAGTGTTTTTGTGTCCTTTAGTGCTTGCCTATTATTGCGGTGCAGCTGAAAACATGCACTTCACTTCAGAGTAGATGTTTTCCCAGCTTCGGTGCTGTGCACGTACAGTGTCGAGGTAATGAAGGGTACAGTAAATGGTCGCCCTACCTTCATGCCACAGAACCATGCATCTTCCCATCTGCCATGAATCACAAGGTCTTGCCATTGACAGCACAGCACAAGGCGTGCACGCATTGCACACACATACACACATACACACGTGCACGCGCAGGAGCGCACACGAGCACACTTGCACGCGACACATCCTGTCAGACACCTTGTCAAATGGGGATGACTGACCTGGGCTGGATCATAAATCATTAAAAACTGGAAACGTTTTAAATTCATATGTACAAAGAGGCCATCCCTCTTCTCTTCCTGAGTGCCAGCTTGAACGTTTAACTGCCAGAGTTTAAGTCATTCATCTGGTACGAATGAATTATGGAGAGCAGCCCTCATCACCTTTTGCAGAACTCAAGAGATTAATCTGTCGAAACAGAGCCTGTCTTTGTCAATAATGGACGGCCCAAGGTTACACTCAAGAAAGCTGTCATTCTGTAGCAAAGCCTCTGGTTTCTTTTTGTGAAATGGATTAATTGTGACAAGAGATTTAAATCAAGACAGACACCATTCATTTCCAAAATATTAAATGTAAAGTATGAATAGAAAAATAAATCCCATTAGCATGCAAGCCTTATTTGCAAGGTCAGTGACCATTATGCATAACTATAGCCTGGCGTGAATGAATAGAATGCTTATTGATGCTATGCTGCAATGCATGCCTTGATTTCAATTCGACTCCAATTTAGATTCTTAAGCATGAGCAGATTCTTCTCTTTCATTATGCCAACAATGAAAATGCTGCTCCATCTTCCCTCAAGCGCAATCCAACATGATCTATCTGTGTGTAAATGCTTGCCAAGCAACAAAAGGAACGCCGCAGAGCCTTTTGGCTATTTGCTGCAACAAATAATTTGCTTTGGAAGCAGAAAGAGGTGGGAAGGATAGGATGACATTGCCTTAGGACACTTTTCCCATTCAAACATTGTGGGGGAATTATTCTGCGGGGCATTTTCTCTGACAATTGAGTTCATTTGATTTCCCCCAGACTCATATCATAAATTCTATTATGCTAATTCCCCAAGCAAGAGCATTTTTTTTGTAGGCACAGGAGCAGCACTGTTCTCCTCCGATACAATTGAGAATCATTAAATAGCCGCTGCGTCCTGCAGAGGCATTTGCCGCGTTTTGCATGAAAGGGTGCGTGGCCCGCGAGGCGCGTGAGGGGGGAGGGGGGGGGGGGGGGGGGGGGGGGGTGGTTTCGGGAGCCCTGACGGGATGAGTTGTAGATCGCCATCCTTCAATTTGGTCGCGAGCCAGCGGTGAAGTAGGCCAGCCATGATGAAATTACACAAGCCTTAAGGAATATTTGCGTTCCACTTAGAGAATATCATGAGATGAGACCTCATTACGCGGCAGAATCTACCGTGGCTACGGCTAAATCAATACCAGACCGGGCCAGGCATGAGGAGCAGCTTAATGCACTTATACGCTCCGGGAGAAATAGTGGCTGTTTTCCGAAGGCAGCCGCCGTTAGGAGGGGGGGGAGGGGGGGGGGGGGGGGAGGACGACGACTGTGGAGGCTCAGCATACCAATGAATGACTCATGCTTTCTTTAGACGGCTGCAATGATATGACGATCCAATGTCGGATCATTGCTGAGGGAAGTGCTGTGTATTTTCCTTGGGCTCTTGATAGATCCCTCAGACCCTCCTGATCCACCCGAAGATTCGACTCAGTCGAAGGAAGCAAACAACCTGCTGAGCTCAGTCCCTCGGCTCTCCCAAAAAACAAAAAGAATAAATAATAATACGTGCTGTGACCTTTTTTTCTACCATGTTTGAGGATTGCGGCTACAGCAGGCATTGCTATTCTCGCAGCCGAGGACAACGGAACCTCCGGGCGGTGGGGGGGGGGGGGATGGGTTGGCAGCGGCCGGCCGGCGAGAAAAGAAAGCACGAAACGAATGCAAGTTTATTGATATCATGCAGGGCATTGGGGACAGGCAGGCGGGGGGTGGGTGGGGGCGGGTTGGGGGGAGCCCGGTCAGCATGGCATCATCACCAACGCACGGGGAACTTTTTTTGTGGACCTACTGAGTTTCTTCAGGGAGGAGTACCGGCTGAGGTCGGCCTTCACGGCCGCCTCGTAGGAGGGCGGCAGGTGCGACAGGCTCTGGAAGGAGCGCGAGAACGACAGGTCGTACGGCTCCGTCTGCGAGGTCAGGATGCCGCCCATCCTCGTGTTGGTGTTCTCTGGAGGACATCAGACACACACAGACACAGCAAGAGGGAGAGAGACACAGTGAAGTGGTGGGCTAGGCTGACAGGCTCCCCGCAACGAATCAAACAACCAAACAAAAAACAACCCCCGAGGTCGGTCGGTCGGGCCCGCAGGCGGTTGATTGAGGAAACGGCCGCCCCCCCGCACACTCCTGCGTCGGGAGGGGAGGTGTGTGGGGGGTGGGGTTTGGGGGGGGGTTAGGAGGTGAGACGGAGACGAGTTAGGTGTGTGTGTGTGTGTGTGTGTGTGTGTGTGTGTGTGTGTGTGTGTGCGCCAGGCACTCTGTGAGCCCTTTTGGAGGTGACTGGACCAGACGGGTGAGGGGGAGGGGGGGGGGGGCAGTGTTCCCCAAATAAATAAATAATACGAAGAGGAAAGGAAAAAACAAACTGACGAGACGGCACATCAAACAACAGATGTCTGCTGAACAATGACCCCAGCCGTGACTGGTGTGTGTGTGTGTGTGTGTGTGTGTGTGTGTGTGTGTGTGTGTGTGTGTGTGTGTGTGTGTGTGTGTGTGTGTGTGTGTGTGTGTGTGTGTGTGTGTGTGTACAGTATGTGTGTGTGTGTGTGATGATGATCGGGGGCCGGTGACAGGACAAACGGGGGTGGTGTGTGTGTGTGTGTGTGTGTGTGGGGGGGGGGGGGGGGGGGGGGGGTTGTGACGGAGGGTGGGCGGCCCTGGGCGCTCATCACTGATGTGATGTGACGCGATGCCAGGGCCTGCTGGACTGTGGCCTCTCTTGTCTCTCTCTCTGTCTCTCTCTCTGTCTCTGTCTCTCTCTCTCTCTCTATCTCTCTCTCTCTCCCTCAGTCCCTATCTCTCCTTCACGATTCATTCGACATCTTTCCATGATGGGTCTTTCCATCTTATCTGATGCGGCCCATGTTGCTGCTGTCGCCACCCACTTTCTTTTTTGCTTTTCAAGTCTTGCTTCTCTTTCTCATCTCTCTCTCTCTCTCATCTCTCTCTCTCTCTCTCTCTCTCTCTCTGTGCCCGTCCTTTCTCCCCCGTGGGCTGTGAGCCCGTCATGCGGTGCAGACAGAGCTCGGTGGTGGGCGCGGCGGGCGCGGCAGCGACTCCGAGAGAGCCTCCGACAAGACAGATAAGAAATGAGGGGCCGAGGCGACTGCTGCAGGACGGTAGCGAGGATGGTAGCGAGGGGACCGACAAGACAAGCCAGGGAGGGATGGATGGAGAAGATAATAAAAAGGGGGTGGGTGGGTTAACTCATTCTGGGCGGGAACCCCTTTTGGTGTTTTAAAGCATTATGTTATGCTTTAGCTGTTGAAAAATAGCAGATCTACAAGCTCATAGCGCGGCACTCGTTGCCACGCTATGAGCTTGTAGGTCTGAATGAACTTGTACGTCTGCTATTTTTGAAAAATCGTGATAAAAAATGTGGCGCAAATCTTTGAATATATATTCTTACAGAGCGAACGTTTTTTAACTCAAATCTTTGATTCTGGCGGGTCCCTGGAACTACATATTTTGAGATGGGGGGTCGGCGGCCAAATACATATAATTCTAGGGGTCCTTGACATGAAAAAGGTTGAGCACCACTGACACATAGAAACATAAGTTTTTCAGAAAACTGTTGGGATTTAGAAGACATTTTGTAGAGTGTGTCGGGTGACGGGTCAAAATGGGTTTTGGGCGGGAACCCCTTTTGGTGTTAGCATTATGTTATGCTTTAGCTATTGAAAAATAGCAGATCTACAAGCTCATAGCGCGCCACCGAGTGGCGCGCTACGAGCTTGTAGGTCTGCTATTTTTGAAAAATCTGAAAACTGTCAGGATGTAGAAGGCATTTTTAGAATCTGATCTCAGGTCAAAATGGGTTAAGGCAATGAAAGATGGGGGGGGGGAAAGAAAAAGGGAAGAATCACACACGGGGAATGGAAAGCCGAGGAAGGTAGTGTAGACGGAAGGGATGAGGGCGTGGAGTTATTGGGGCCGTATGGACCGCAGAGTGTACTTCAGAGACGGAGGGATGAGGGTGGGGTTTGGGGGGGGGGGGTGTAAGGGAGTGGACCGTCTGCCACCCCCCATTCATCCACATAAGGGGAAGATTGATTCAGAATATGTGGCAGAATGTGGCATGCTGTATTGGCTCTCCCTCCACATCAAACACATCTCCATGTTATTTCACACCACTTCAGACCCGGGCCAAAATACTATGAGCAACTTATTGTGTTTATTTATTTTTATAATTTTTTTTGCATTACAAAATAAACCTAGAATCCTAGCTGCACAGAGCATGAAATTGGAATAGTGTCAGTCAGGTAAATGTGCTGTACTAAGCTATACTATTACAGACTTTATATGATTGTCTGAATTGTGTTCTGCTTCCCCATGTTGATTTGAATTCAATTGATGACATTAATGGTTAATTTGTGCAGCCTTACGCCCCAACCGGGACTAGGAGGATAAGTAAGTAATGGTTCATTTGTACTCCGCTGTATGACGGGGTCGGTCGCCAGAGAATAGCCAATCTACAAGCTCAGTGAACTTGTGAGCCTGTACTGTAGATGTGCTATTTTCAGCGTGTCCGACACCGCCACACAACACGACGAAGCATTACTTCACTGTTGACGCGAGTCGACCTCAACGATACAAAGCTGTTGCCAATGCCATTTGGCCCAGGTCTGCATCCATCCATCCACCACACCCACAAATTAGATGGACATTAACGGTATACAGTATGTGTGCACATCACTGTGCTCGTGGGTTGATGTTCACACTGTAGATGAAACGTGGGTTTATGTAGGACTTACCACGTCTCAATGACCGGTGAGCTACCAAACCCAAGTGGAAAACAAAATATTTCAGAATCATGTTGATGGTATGAACAAAAAAATAAAAAAATAATAAAAACGGCATACAAAGCACACTCTTACTTATACGTCACTAGTCTGGCTAATAAGCCAGACTCAAATCACACTGTCGTGTGGTATTTGAGTCTGGAGATGCTGTGTATGGATCTTGTTTCCCGGGGGGCGAGTTCAAACATTTTCTCTTTGACGCAATTGGTCAGAGCTACTGTCAGTCAAAGGTCTCAAGCATTTAACGTCACTGTACCAAAGCCCGCCCATATTGCATACCGTGTCCCGATTGGCCACACCAGTTCTCTGGTGTAGGAAATGGGCGTACAATTGAGCCTCTCCAGACCGTAATCTGCCGGCAGGCAATTCTTTTGCCAACAGCTGATTCGGTCTGGCTTATTAGCCAGGCTAATACGTCACAGCCTTAAAAAGCCTATACGCCTGTAGCTTCTAAATGACTAAATGGCTGTGTGTGATTATACGTTATTCTCCCCATGATTTACGGCGACCCTCCCAACCCTATACTGCATGGGGGGGTTGTGGGCAGAAAGATATGGCCTTTATATCTATAGTAGCAAATGCGCTGCACAATTAATTTCCAAGCCTTACAATGGGCCCGTGATCAAAGTACCCTCCGTGTTAGATGTGTTTGAAATGGATTTCTCGATGTTTCCCGTATACTGTAGATCTCAAAGGCATTTCCGCGCAAGTTGCTTATTTGCTATCTTCCTGTGCGCTAAATGGAACACACAGTCAATTATGTTCATACAAGTAGGAGGCATCCTATAGTCCTGACTGTTGGATTTCCATACAGACCCTGGCTGTCTCTGTTCCTCAAAGCTCAAAGCTGCTATAGCAACTATTTTTCTATTCCTTCTGCAAAACAGAATATAAATCAAATACAAGCGGAGCACAGTGGTCAAAGCTAAACAAAATAGAGAAGGAAAAACATAAACACTCTTTTATCTCCCCTTCTCTATTATTTTTTTATCCTGCCTGCATGTGCTTCCACACGTCATCACAAACATGAATCAGTTTATAACCCCAGTTGAGACATTCTGCTCTTAAGGAAAATCTGCTTGGAGGAAAAAGCTGAATGATAATTGGCAATAATTAAGAACAATTCTCGATGGGTCTTCGCACCGGGGAACACAGGGGTTATGTAACAACATTGGATCTCTGGGTTAACCACGTAAGCCACACATTATTACTTAACCCATTCTGGGCGGGAACCCCTTTTGGTGTTAGCATTATGTTATGCTTTAGCTATTGAAAAATAGCAGATCTACAAGCTCATAGCGCGCTATAATTGGGCGGGGTATTAACAGTTGCACTGTTTGCTCCCACCGCCACCCCAGCACCACTGGTGGGCTCTGCTGTTTCTGTTCCCCATGAGGGGGGGTTGTTATTGTAAATCTATCTCCCTGCTCTTAATGGTTAATGATAGCTGTATAATTGTGCCGAGCAGGGAGAGAAATGTAGCAGAGCCGAACGCCAAGATAAAATGTTATATGCACATCACTTGTATTCTTATTCTATAATAAATATTTGTTCAATCTATTCGTGAGTTATCTGACTGAATGGAAATAACAGCATTGCAGAACCGATCCACAGACTGTATAAGGATGGTGTAAGGATTGGTTTAGAAAAAAACAGAGGGTGCTGGTTTGTTAGCACTGGTTTTCTCCACCAATACTTGAACACTGAATTACGCATGGGCGGAGATCTGACGCATTGTGTTGTGAGCCTGTAGATCTGTTATTTTCTCCATCCTCGAAAATGTATAGTGTGCAGTCATGTCAGGGTGCGCCACTGTGCCCATGCTCTGTTGACAAGAGGACGGGATGTCCTTAACAGAACATTAAGTTGATCCTTAGCCAATTGTGCTCCTGTTTGAAGGTGATGGACAGTGACTGTAGCCAGATCCCCCCGTCCACTCGCTCAAAGAAATATGTGCATGACTATGGGATGTGACACCTCTATGATTCAATCTCCAACGGAAGCCTTGGGTTTCAATAATGGAAAGGATTTGCCAGTGGGGCGGACCTGGGACGGGTCACGTCACGGAGCGCTTCACACCTCCCTCTCTCGAGCGCTGCATATCAGAAGGGAACGCCCACCGGGTTTGAATGAAATTCCCCATCTCAGAATAATAGAAACTGAACGAAAGCAGCAGAGGATTCTGTTTGACTATATATATATATCCCCCCCACCCCCTCAGTCACATCGCGTCTTTCCACAAACGCCATGCCAGTCTGCGAGCATAATTATAGCTTACCATTCTTAGGTGTGCGTGTGGGACTACCTAGGGCCATATGGTTATAGTTGTGCTGATGGGTACCTGAAATGACAAAAAGCAATGGTAGATCTATTCATATCTGTATCGGAATAAATACAGATGATTAGTATAGATGGGGTTTGGCAATGAAGGTGGAAATTAAAGAGGGCATTCACCACAAGAACACCACTGTACAACATGCATGCGTCCATATTCTGGGCGATTCAGTGAAAATACCGGTATAGGCCAAAAGTAAAAGATATCAAAGCCCACAATGCGTCGCAGTGCAATGCATTGTGAGCTTGTAGATCGGCTATTTTCAGTGAAGAGATGAATGTGTAGAGGGGGGAAAAGGAATTAAGGGATGAAGTATAGACCCTTGGGGGGCCGTGGTCGACAAAGCACATATAGGGTTTAGATGGTTAAACTATAAGAAAACATGACTAAGCATGTACAGTTGGGTGCCACCGATATTGTCCCTTATCATTTGACCCATTTAGGCCTGACCTCAAAATTTAAAAAAAAATCCTTCTAAATCCTCCAGTTTTCTGAAATAAATATTTTCACGATTTTTCAAAAATAGCAGACCTACAAGCTCGTAGCGCGCCACTCGGTGGCGCGCTACGAGCTTGTAGATCTGCTATTTTTCAATAGCTAAATTATAACATAATGTTTAAAACACCAAAAGGGGTTCCCGCCCAAAATGGGTTAACTGTCCTTTTGCGCAGATCACGCAAACCTCAGCAAAAAGAAAAGGACAATATCGATGGCCTCCAACTGTATATTATACAAAATGTTTTGCTTTGCTTCAATTCAAAAGAAATTGCATGGAAAGATTCCACTGCACAATTTGTGATGATGGTGATGTGGGTGAATGAAATATCCCTTTAATTTCTTCAAACAAAGTATAAAGATGGGGAAGAAAGACATATGAGGCGGACATGGTGGTGTGCACGCTAAGCCCACTGTTGCTCTGCAATATACATATTTATATCAAACACAATCCATCATGTCAGAGAGCAGTAGCGTTAGTGGAGAACAGAGCGGGCCTGGTATACGCACGCAGTATACAGAAAACCACAGTGTAAAGATTGACCCAAATGGGCCCATTTGGGTCAATTGTTACGTATGTATTATTAATGGATGCCCTCGTATTCTTTAGAAGAAGAAGAAAATGCATTATTAAATAGATTGAATCGATGTATAGTTAATATAGAAGAACATTATCATTCATCAGCCACAAAAAAAAAAGAAAAACACTTCCCAACATTGTTAGCCTTTCTTTAAAATATGACAGGATTTAACACCACAATAATTAAATGAGTCCCTCTCCCCCCGTGCACAGCCTGCTCATATATCTGTGCCATACTGCAGGACTGTTTGGGGATGACAGAGAATGAGAGGGGATCGCTGGTACGGTGGTAGAGTGCTTGGCTGGGCACTGCTGCAGTGTGGAGGTGCTTTAGTTGAAAGATGGGCCCTTTACTGAGCCTATTGTAGTGGGGAAAGGTGATGAATGACAGCTATTCATTCTCAGCTGTGTGTGCATGCACACGCACACACCTGCGCGTGTGTATGTGCGTGCCGTGCGTGCACGTATTTCTGCACGTGAGGAGGCAGCGATAGATGAAGGCCCCACTGTGTGGAGTGTTGCTGTTTGAGACGCGTTCATTTGCTGTCTGCTGTTGTGCCTGTTTAAAAATGCATTAGAGCCAACTGGTGGAACATCCATTTACATCTGTCACAGAGCTGAAAGAGGAGAGAGAGAGAGAGAGAGAGAGGGAGAGAGAGAGAGAGAGAGAGAGGCCTAGTGCACTCAACATCACGGGTTTCAATATTTGCTCCAGTTATAAAGATGGATGGGGATGAGTCTTCTGCGTGTTCCTCCTGTGGGTTTTCGTTGATTTTCTCCTCCTTGTTTTAAATGAAAGCTAAGCTTTAACAGTCTAAACCGTCAGTGACCATTACGGGAGACAGAACATTTTAGCTGCACAAATGGGTTGTTGAGTTTGCGTTGCAGGCCATATGAATGGGAATGCTGTTCGTGAACGTTAGCAGAGCTTAATGGTAGAGCTCAGCAATTTAACCTAACGTAAGCCAAGTAAGTGCTTTGGATAAAGGGGGCCATTTAAAATATACACCCCAATTTATTTCCTGATTATATATTCTATATTGTTAACCTCAATCTTCAAACTAAACTTTAACTATGTAACAAATTAATGTAGTGGAGTAAAATGTTACATTTGCCTCTAGAATGTAGTGGAATATAGCCAAAATGGAGAGTACATCAAATGGGGTAAAGTACAAGTAGCCTACTGTACCTAAAACCTTTACTTCAGTCTTGAGTAAATGCTCCTACATAATGCCACCCCTGGCAGAGCCCCACCAAGCAGAGCAAGTAGATGAGAGACCATGCCATGCAAAAGAACCCAACGTCAAGCAAACACTTCGGACATGCAATATGTTCTCGGTTTCAAACATGAAAGCATCGCTCGTAAGAGTCGTAAATGCTAAACTCCCGCGTACTACAACACCAACCAAAACCAAAAGATCCTCTTTCATAAAGTTCCACCCCCCAACCCCAGTGTGAGAGAGAGCCAAACGAACAGAGAAAAGCACAGAGTCAGATACTATGTGAGCATAGCTCTCGCTCCCTAATTAAGAGGCCGGACAGCTCAAGTTCAACGATCCCACCGCAATCTGGGGACCAATTAACTGTGTTTGAGAACGAGTTCCAGCACGAGTCCCACACCGCCACCAGCAGCCCAAAAACCCTCCCGTTCAGAGCACCAAGCCTGGCTATCGGCCTGGAACACCCTGGTGTGCAGTCATCCTCACAGGGCTGACACTGCAAAATGGCCCCCGCCACCCCCCCAGATAGCCATTTGTCAGGGATGGGGAGGGCAGGGTAAAGTGAAGGGCAAGGCCCAGTGGACATGCTGCCATTCATTAGTTATTGCTTTCAACCAGCTAGAGTGACAGGCTGGAGTATATAGGCAATGCCACAGTGGAGTATAGACTATAGCTGTGGTTAAACATCGTATATGGGCAATGCCACCGTGGAGTATAGGCTATAGCTGTGGTTAAACATCATATATAGGCAATGCCACCGTGGAGTATAGACTATAGCTGTGGTTAAACATCGTATATAGGCAATGCCACCGTGGAGTATAGACTATAGCTGTGGTTAAACATCGTATATAGGCAATGCCACCGTGGAGTATAGACTATAGCTGTGGTTAAACATCGTATATAGGCAATGCCACCGTGGAGTATAGACTATAGCTGTGGTTAAACATCGTATATAGGCAATGCCACCGTGGAGTATAGACTATAGCTGTGGTTAAACATCGCACAGCGCGTTGATTATTTCTGATTGGCACACTCTCCAGATTGCTGGGTTACACGGGTCCATATCTAAATTGCTAAATTGATGGGTTTACTTTTTTTCCCTGCCAGTATGTTGATGACGCAGCTGTGCATTTGCCAGTTGTTGCCAGTTAGCCTCTCTGACTAATTCATCCATATAAACATGATGATGTTAATATGCACAGGAAACTCCCCAGCGATCTTAGTCCGTTTTGTGGTGTTGTTTTTTATGTTTAACTAACGCTGAGGATTTTACTGTGTGGGCTGGAAACGCCTGCGTTGAGACACTGTTCTGGAAAATGCTGTCTCCTCTCTCTCTCCCCCGCGTACGTCGAGATCACATTAATTCTCACTTCCCTTGCAATTGATCTCCTGAGAATTCCTCCTCGGCGAGTTCGCATAATCGCGTCCAGATGGCGAGTGACTCAGTGTTCTGACATTTTGGCGTGGCATTTTTGTTTCACATCACGCACGTCGAAACGTCACATCCACATCCACAGGGGAGGTGGTGTGCAGGGGAGGGGAGGCGCGTTGAGTCAAACGCTGAACACCGTGACCACGACTCAAGGTCAAGTTGCAGCTAGAAGCATCGACTGTTTCATACTCCTGGGTCTTTTGTGTCTCAGTATATTATATTATAGCCTGTAAGAAAGTGCTACTCTCAGACATAAATGCTCTCTTCAAAACTAAAGTACAGTTGAGGCTTTGTTGCTTTTCCACATTTATACTATAGCCTGAACAATAATTAAAATATTTTTGCTTAAGTGATTAGCGGAATGGAAGTATTAATTAGATGTATGTGGCTTACTTGTTCACAGATGTCAAGAATGTTATTTATTGTGTGTATCTTGTTATCCTTATTACTTTGAAGGATGTACTTGTTTTCTTAATTAGTCAACCACTTAGCCTGTCACTACTCGTTGACCTTGTACTTTGTAAGTCACTCTGGATAAGAGTGTCTCCTAAGTAGTCATTTGTAAATTGAACCAATAGTACTGCAGGACAAACGAATAAATAAGTTATTTATGGCTGTGGCAAAAATAACGAACATATGTTTCTCTCAGCGGCTCTATAGTTTGAATTTTGAATAATATAATGCGTTATCGTTCAGGGCATATAGGTCGGCGGTAGGGTGACGGCTGCCAAGAAGCCTTACATAACACAATAGACAAACTTCAAAATATAGTCAAACTGATAAAATCTACTGATAAAAACAAAATAATGCAAAGGCTTTGGAAATAATTTCAAGTGAAAAATACAACAAAGAAAGCGGTATTGAAATGAACCACTTTAAACCTCCGAAAATACTTTGTATGACAAAGTATATATAGTAGCTTCAGTTGTTATAAACACTTAAAGTCTCTATGGACCTTCTGTAAATTGGACCAGGAGTTGGCTCTGTAATTGGACTGCTTTCTTCCGTCACCGATGCGTTTGTACGAGCTCGGCCATTATTATTGCGGCTCATGTTTCCATGGACATTCTGTACAGTAGCGAGAGTGCGAGACAGAGAGCATACAGTAGCTGGGGAGCGGGAGAGAACAGGGAGAGTCGTGCACGGAGGGGGTCGGGGGGTCTCGGGGATTGAGGGGGTGGGGGGTATGAGGAGAGGAGTACTGCAGAAAGAGCAACATGGACCAGTGATCACACGACAGCACTTCTAGGCTGGAGATCTATTCCAGAGTCTGCTCTCTGATCTCTGCCTCTCTCTCCACACTCTCCCACTCACATCCCGTTCCAAATACCAGCAGTCCATGCCCCCCCCATTACCCCGCCATGTGGAGCTACTGTGTGCGTGTGTGTCTGTGTGTCTGTGTGTGTGTGTGTGTGTGTGTGTGTGTGTGTGTGTGTGTGTGTGTGTGTGTGTGTGTGTGTGTGTGCACCCATTGGATCCAATGGGCAGGCATGGAAATGTGAGTGTACTGTACTTTGTTTGCCTGCATTTGCGTGTGCGTGTGCGTGTGCGTGCGTGCGTGCGTGCGTGCGTGCGTGCGTGCGTGCGTGCGTGCGTGCGTGCGTGCGTGCGTGCGTGCGTGCGTGCGTGCGTGCGTGCGTGCGTGCGTGCGTGCGTGCAGGTTTGTTAGAAACAAACCTGCGTGTGAGACCATTATGAATGCCGATGTGATATGATATCAGACTGCGGGGGTCTCTATTCCACTGGATCTGTTGATAGCCCATTGCTGCCAACATGCCTCCCCTGCCCTTCTCTGTGCCCTCCTCCGCACACACGCAGACAAAGCGCGGGGCCAGAGAAGCCACTGTGGGCCTGGCATTTAACAACTGACAAAGAGTGTTAACATTTAATCGCTAAATGTTAACTGCCATAATAGCCTTCTTCACTCAGGGGGTGGGGACAAAGCTTTGGGCCCCATGGAAAGATCCTTCAACCTCTACTCACGTGAGCCCCAACCGAAGCAAGCTTAAATCTGACCCAGTTGTGGGCGCTGGTGATAATGATAATGCGTTACGTTAATAGCACCACCAGCTAATCTAATTTGAGCTGCTACTGTTCATTCATAACGGGGTGCGTACGTACGTGTGCCACACGAGTCAATTAGAGTTTAAATCCCACATGAGGCTCATAGTGAAATTAAAATGATGACAGTGTGTTTTGATTCAATGAAAAAAAGAAAAAAAAACTACAGAAATGAACAGGTGTGTATAGGCCTAGTGTGAAGACGATATCATTTAGATGAATGAATCAGATCGTAATTGCTGCATAACAGAGTCGGCAGATCAAATTGAAGATGCAACTTTGATTTTCTGTTTTCCTCTGTGTCAGCCAGGGAATTATGTTTTGAATTTCTTTCAACCTTTTCGTCATTATAGGCACAAACAATGTAACAATTCTAAAGCATTTTCACAGATTTTTATTTTTTTATTGAACACCCTTTACGTCTGTGTGTCTGTGTGTTCGAAAATATAGAACCAATGGAAAGTAGTAAAAAACGCTTTGGACAAAAACTCTTAATTTGGTTTTTTTTGTGATTCACCTGCAGGATCCTGGATGGCTTGATTCAAGTTTTAAAATAATTTATATAAATATTTGTGTAAATCTCTATGGGAAAAATGAATGTCCTTCTTATAGTAAATTGTGGCTATTGTCTAGTGCCGTCACTATATTCTCATGCATGCAAGCACTAGACTCTAGTGCTTGCATGCATGAGAACTTGAAGTGAACTAGTGAACAGAATAAAACAAACAGAAATTCTCTTTTACACTTGTGTGAACCTATATAACAGGGGTCTGCAACCTTTTGGAAACAAAGTGCCATGTTTGTATTTTCTAAATTGGCAGTGTGCCATGTCAATTGTCAACGTTAATTTTAATGACACCACATAGAAAATTCCAACATATTTTGATTGTACACAAATATAACCTTTTCCCTTCCTTTTAAAAATGTTGTCTCACATTATGTATAATGATCATTATAGTCAATAACTCGCAATAACTCGACTCTCTCCCCATGATGTCAGAGTTCAGAGTTTTAATGAATGTAGAATTATGTGCAGGATGTAATTTACATACAAATGTGAGGGACTTTATTTATTTGACTCTGTTTTTTTTTTAAATAGTTTACCAAAAAGCCTGTCTCTCACACTTATGCCAGTGTGCCAGTGAACACCATCCTTGGTGCCAATGTTGGAACTGGTGCCAAAGATTGCCTACCCCTGCTATATAATATACTCTTGATGCTAAAATGAACTGCTCGTTCTGGGTCTAGAATGCTTGCTGAGCGTTCGTTCCTCCTCTTCACCTCATAACCGACAATCACGCTCAGAGGCAGCAAAGGCCAACTCTTCACTCGATGTGTCAATGCAAGTGGTAAAATGGCCCTCCTATAAATGTCAATCCACCTTGACAAATGTGCCGTGATAGACTCGGCGGGGGGGTCGGGGAAGGGCAGGCCGGTTCGAGGTGGATCTCATATTCAGTTCATTTTTCACCGTGATGGACAGTGAACCCACGGCAGAATGGTAGTGACCCTGCTGTGATAACCCGTTAAGACCGGCCCGAGGCCCCGTTCGACAAATCTCCTCTGTCGGGTTCATGCCCCAAAAAAACGTTTACATTTCAGGATTCAAATTCAAAAACGGCAAAAAGCCAGCAGATCTTATACAAGCTCGAAGTGTGTCGCTTCGTGCAGGGTTTCGAGGTGCTGCCCTTGGTGCTTCCGCGTGACGCTGTAGTATGATCAAGTAGGGCATTCATTTAAATTACGGGGGAAAAAAACACCAAACGTTAGAATATGGACTTACGAGATTTCTGCAACGACAGCAACGAAATGCCTTCTAAATCCTACGAGTTTTCTGAAAAAATGATGTCGCTATATATAGTTAAAATCGGAAAAATGACACAGAGGCTTTCCCGGTTTGAATGGGTTAAAAGGCAATAAGAGGTCCACTTTATTGAAGACGTATTCTGTGGTTTTCATAGAGGAGAGTGAGTCACCCCTCACTGGACTTAAAGGTAATAACGTTCCCCCGAAGATCAAACAGTGGAGCAATATATATATATATATATAAAAAAACGATATTTTCATCTAAATTCACATTGCGGGGATGACGATAAAACAAAAGCCACTCCCCGGCAAAACCGTTGATCGACATACCAACCGACTCCTTTTCGTTGGCCCGTTGACAAAGTAGACTTGTCCTTTGAGAGGAGGAGGTGGCGGCGGGGGAGGAGGAGGGGGTAGGGGGTAGGCGAGGATAAGCACAGATTTATCTGATGTCTCCTTTAAGTAAAAAGAAGTAACATCATTAAAAACTGCCTTTATCCCCACCTCATATAGACCACATCCTCTCCATCGGGATGGACCCGAGCGTCCGGGAGTATAACAACAACACCACAACGAACACACACCACGTGGGTTAGAACATTACAACATTACAGGCAAAAAGCATCATAGTTGGTTAGACTCAATGGCACTGTACATTGATACCAATAACAATGAAGCCAGCAGAGATTTGGGACAGAATATTTCAGAGTAGGGTATACAATTGAAAATACAGGAGTGAAATGGGACCTTTTTGTGTATGTGATTGGGGGGGGTTGGGGGGGTGAATAGAGGTGGGTCAGCTGCAACAAACATCAAGAGGCAGGTTTTGACTGATTTGGCCTAGTTTGGTGCGTGTAGGTTTTCACATCGGTCTCACAGGCCCAAAGCAATTAAAAGTGGGCTAAAAGGGGTTCTAAAGTGATGTGTTTTTCTGTTGGAAATAAAAAACATAGAAACGTAGAAATCATTGCTATAGGGCGATATGTTCAGGAACAGCATCTCCCCCATGCAGCTCTCCAGCTCTTTAGTAAACAAAAACAAAAAAATATTCAAGTTGGAATTTATCCAACACGAGAACCCCACAAAGATCATTTATCAGCCTCCATTTTACAGCGTTCCAGTTCTAATTGTGTATGCTAATATTCTTTTGTTTCATCACTTCCAGCTTTTATGTTTATCCCGTAATCCTGTATGAGTTCTCCCTCCTGGTTCGATGAAATTGGTACCCCGGCCTGACAAAAATACATTTTCTTAAAGATGGAGTGCCGTGATTTTTTCTGTTCTGCATGTGTCTATGGAGCTAACATTACTCAAATAAACCCCCAGGTGTGGTTATAATATTCAAATATGTCTTGTGTATTTTTGGTTTCTTCCTGAAAGCTGAAAGCCTTTGAGTCAAAAGGCCCAATTGCAATAACACCATTTTAGTGACATCATAACCCTAACCCCTCCCCCATTATCATACATCATCAACAGCTGTGGGCGAGGCTTAAGTTCAGGTGGGTGGTGCTCAGGTGAAAACCAGGTATACTTAATGAACTGGTGGGTGTGGCCACATAAAAATAACATTTTAACACTTTCTTTTGAAATAAATCTTCCTCCTAGTATAATCATAATACCTGATGATCATGTTTTAGGGGTGAAAAAAAATCACAGCACTACATCTTTAAGAACTAAGAAGGAGATATGAGACTCATGTTACTGAATAAACACTCTAGTATTGAGCATCGGAATAGAGTCATTTACACTTATTCTTACTGTACATACTGTATAGAAATATCACAATAACACAAGAGATTTGTGTTGTGCATGTATATGTGCTATACAGCAGGGGTCTGCAACCTTTTTGAAACAAAGTGCCATGTTTTTAGTTTCTAGATAGTCAGTGTGTCACTTTAACTTAACACCACACCACGATTCCAACATGTTTTGATTGTCTACTAGTACGAATATAACCTTTTAAGTTTTAACCTTTTTAAATATTCTTTCACATTGTTATAATGATCATTAGACTCAGAGCATAGACCTCCTATCTCCCTCCCCAGTCAGAGTTCAGAGTTTTAATGAATGTAGAATGATGTTCAGGATGTAATTTACATACAAATATATTAATTGTTTATTTACCGGTAATTGTTTTTTTTATGCCAGTGTGCCAGTGATCACCCTCCTTTGTGCTAAGGTTGGCACCAGTGCCAAAGGTTACCTACCCCTGGTATACAGTATGACTGAAAGCACCTCTTTGCTATGTTTCGTTGCAGGTGACCCCCCACAACAACAACAACAACAACAACACATCACTGCCTTAGATGAATTCAACGCACACAGGCAGAACGCACAATACCATACTACTAATCACACAGATGGAAGGTCAACAACGATCGCGAGGGCAAGATACAGAGGTTAGATTGGCAGATACAAGCGAATGGAGGTAAGGAAGGCGGCGGCGCCACAATGACAAACACTCCAGACATAAGCTGCCCCTAAACGTACATGTCAAATCAGATCTTGCGCCGAATCAAATCAACACCATTATAGGTTAATTGGTTAACCACTTAAACCCTAGAGAATGTTTGTTGACCGGGGTCCCCCAGGTGTCTGTATTTGGCCCCTCCTATATTTCCCGTCCATTTCGAATCTCTTTTTCCAAAAATACCCAATCTACAGCGCTGTGGCCGGGCTTGTAGATTGGATATTTTCAGCGAGTGTTCGCCTATAGAGCGTCGCAGTCCCGCCCCCTTTCATGACGACGCCAGGCCCAGGAAATAATTCCCAATGCATTTTCCCCATAGACATTTCAAAAAGTATTTATTTAAAGAGCTTTTAAGCGTCGTACGAAGCCACCTCGAGTCGTGACAAATCATGACAACAAACACAATATTTTGGACCAAACAAATAATTACAAAGAAGAAAAACAAAACAAAAAAGTGTTGTAACCTGCCATTTTTTTTCCTTCTTTCTAATTATTTGTTCGGCCCAAAACATTATGTTTATTGTCACGATTTGTCACGACAAGAGTTGGCTTTGTCCGCGGCGTAAACGTCTTTAAATAAATACCGTTTGAAAAGTCAATGAGGAAAATGAACAGGGAATTCTTTTCCGGGTCTCTCGAGGGGGGGCGGGACTGCGACGCTCTATTCATGACCAGAATAGGGATGACAGGGTTAATTTGGTTAACACGAGATCTGATCCTTAACACCTGCGGTTAGAGGCGACTTTGACCCTCTCCACAAAGAACAGCTAGTCCTACCATGGTGACTCAGGGAGCGGAGCGGCCAGTGGTTGTCCCCTAGAAAAGAGAACCATGAAGGCACATTGAGTGGTTGTATAAAAGTATAAAAATGAGCATTTGAAGGTTAAGCTTCTTCTTCTGCAGCCAAGTTTCGCCACGGTCACAATGAACCGCGGCCGGGGATGCATGTCTGCATTTCAATTATTTACAACGAACGGTCACACAGCAGGATGAATGGATAATGTCTCTGAAAATGGGCATTGATTGGCGGTAGTCCAATGTTGGACAATTAAACAGGAGAATGGGTTCATTTTATGAACAACAGAATTTGTCTTTTGACACAATTGCCCATAATACTGTACAGTATGACACCATAAACCCGAGGACACGGTGTTGGAGGGAGAGGACTGTGGAGAATGAGTACACTATTAGTGCTGGAATATTGATTGTGTTACCTTTTATTACCTCATAAGCTATTAGCTGACAGGACCTGATACTAGAAGATATTTCTCGCTCTTTCTATTAATCTCTCTCTCTCTCTCTCTCTCTCTCTCTCCACGTATACACAAAACACAAAGTGGCACAAAATGGCAACAGGGCTCTCAAAGGTGGGGAGGACTTTGAACGGCCAGTTGAAAGAAATAATCGGGGGGGTATGGCGGCAGAGGAAGATGAAAACGAGAATAGGGGGGAGGTGCAGAAGCAGCCGTTGTTCCCCACGCACCCTGATACCAGAGGGCTCCAGCCATGCGGCACTTTGATCCATCACTATTGATTTGCTATCAGATCCTCGTTGCTGCTGCTAGCCTCCCACACAGCAACAGACAGATGCAGGGATGCCTTCCCAGGCTCTGGGTTCAGATGCATCCCGAACAGCATGAATGATTTCCACACCGTCTTTGACCTTAACTCCCACTGGCCACAGTAACCACCACCACACACAGTTTGGGGTGTGTTTCAAGCAAGATAAAAGGGGATGGATGGGTGTGTTGGAGTTCTTACAACTCAAAACACAACGTTGGCGGCGGGCTAGGGGAGCATGAATTGCAGATGTATCCGGATATGTGTGCTCATGCAGACACACTATGCGTATTGATAACAGTGGGAGTTTATGCTAAACCCCCCCAGTGCACGAAACCTGAGTAAACGGCACATCTCGATGCCAGGATTTGTACACACACACACACACACACACACACACACACACACACACGCGTGCGTGCGTAGTATCAGCTGCAGCAAGAACGGATAGCTTTGCAGTGCGCCGTTCTATCTGCAGTACATTCTGTTCCTTGCTTGCTCTGCAGTGCATTAAGTAAATCCTCCAGCCCTGCGACTGCAGCTGAGTGGCTGGTGGTCGTGAACCTTCAGGTATAAGTGCAGTTTGGCCCCACTCTTATCGATTTAGGAAAAATGCACTCGCATCAATACAGTTTTACTATTATAATTTGAACTTGGGGGATATAAAGGCCAACTTGTAGACGTGCCTCAGTGCTCAGATAACACATCAGATAGCACTGATTAGCTCCATCTATATTTCGAAATTGTTCCCGGGAGTTCCACTCGACTGATTTGTGTTCTGCCTGTTCATATCGCAGGAGTCAGCCGGGGAATTAATATGTAATTGTGCAGTATACTGTTGCCAAGCTGGGATATATCATGGCACGGAGTTAAGGATGCTAGAGATTCCTCAAGTACAACCTTCTCTGCATTACAGTCAATAACTAATCAATGGCTAAACAGATGCACCTGACAAGTACAGAAAGGCTGACTTATTGAGGGTTTGATGGAACGTTATCTCCAGAGGTGGTACAGTAAGCCTTCAATTCCCCTTGTCTTCTTTTTAGTTCATATCTAATGGCATGCACTTGTTGAGGAGGGATACACTTATCATTTTAGAGGAGGGAACTTATGATACAATTATCCACGCTGCTGTAATCATATCTGTTTCTGTAGCTGCGGTATAGCATGCATATCCCTTTCTCTGCTGTGCTCTGCCAGGAATAATGCATACGTTTTATCTTATTGTTGTCAACCGTGATGTTGTTATGAGCTGTAAAGCTTTTATCTAAAAAATGAGATATTCACACTCATTTACATCTCAAGCTGTCAAATTTCAGGTCAGACTATTCTCCTCGCAGCATGGAGTCAGAATGGAACTATAAAGACAGATGCACAATCAAACATACGTAAGTTCCATGTCTGCCTGCATTGTGTTTATCGCGTATTATCACACTACACGGCTGTTGCTAGCGGGAAGATGAAAGTTGAGAGAGAGAGAAAGAGAGAGAGAGAGAGAGAGAGAGCACTGCAGTAAGGTTCAGACTTTCACTTCAGCTGCAGCACAAGTAAACAATGGTCTCATTTCACAGTGTTCCTGGGTAAAATTGTCAATTATTTTGATGCACAACTTCCCTGCAATGCCGTGAGAAAGATATTAATCAGAAAGGGTTTCTACCTGACAAAACAGTGGAGGAATACAATTCATAATACGAGACAACTTAAGTAGCGGGTCATACAGATTACGTGGAAGATTGTTGGCTTCCCGAACAATAAACACCATCAGCTGCATCCTCTAATTGGATCGTGACCAGGCTCTCAAGAAATCAAGCAGCCACTTTGCGGTTTTATAGCCTACATGAAAGATGTTAAAGCCCCTTACCCGAGCATCTGGTCAAACACGTACAAACATCTAACCCTAACATCTGGGCTTTGTCTTCAGTGGGAAAGGTTACAATATTGGCCTTCATTCCAAGGATACATATCTCTGCCGTAGTTGCGGTTGTGCGTCAGCTCCAGCTCCCACCGGCAGTGATGGTAACATGACACAGAGGTACAGTTGGAGGCCATCGATATTGTCCTTTTCTTTTTGCTGAGGTTTGCGTGATCTGCGCAAAAGGACAGTTAACCCATTTTGGGCGGGAACCCCTTTTGGTGTTTTAAACATTATGTTATAATTTAGCTATTGAAAAATAGCAGATCTACAAGCTCATAGCGCGCCACCGAGTGGCGCGCTACGAGCTCGTAGGTCTGCTATTTTTTTAAAAATCGTGAAAATATTTATTTCAGAAAACTGGAGGATTTAGAAGGATTTTTTAAAATTTTGAGGTCAGGCCTAAATGGGTCAAATGATAAGGGACAATATCGGTGGCACCCAACTGTAGACGTGTTTCTTTGAGCCCCCTTTCCCGACCGTGATGCTTTGAGAGCGCTTCTCCTGATTTGAGGGGAAGATATAGTCTCGCGTAGCCAGACAACTATTCCACAATCTCCGAATGCTATAGAGTCTGGAACTACACCTCACCCAAATCCGACTAAGGAAGCTGCCATTTTCGTTCACGAAAATATATTTTAAAATATAATTATTTTGCATTTCCTTTTCTGCTAAGCAACAAGCTATATGCGCGACTGTAAAGACTGTGTCTTTACTTTGTCTTTACAGTCGCACAAATGTATCCTAATATAAATGGGGAAGTGGGGAGGAGGCTCCATGCACTTCCGCTTTATATTTTACTCATGATAGAGCTTCCGTTGGTCCAGACTGTATGACAGAAGCATTTGGTAATTGCGAGAGGCAACACGAGACTAAGGGGAAGAGGAAATTAGATCAAATCAGGGCTCTAAATGTCAATACTCACACTTTTGCCCCTAATAATAGTTATGTGCAAACCCAAAAAACAATTTACAAGCACAATGTGCCAGTACGAACCAACTGTAATCTTTTCAATTCAGATGAGAAGAGAATTTGTTCGAAATGATTCAAACTTTCTTGTAATCAGAAACCTCTATTATAACTCACCCCACCCACCCACAGCCCCATTCCTTTTCATAATCACAAGCACTCCCAATTCCCAAACAATTATTGTCATCGGTTTGGATAGCTATAATTGCGTATTGCCTCCGGACAGCACTCACCCGAGAGAGAAAGATAGAGAGAAACAGAGAGTGCGTGGTGTGGTGTGCGCGTGTGTGTGTGTGTGTGTGTGTGTGTGTGTGACTGTGTGTGTGTGTGTGTGTGTGTGTGTGTGTGTGTGTGTGTGTGTGTGTGTGTGTGTGTGTGTGTGTGTGTGTGTGTGTGTGTGTGTGTGTGCGTGTGTGCACGAGAGAGAGACAGAGCACTATACTTGCAGGCACTTCACGAATGCTCTCATTTTTTGCCGTCTATGGAAGGAACTCAAAGAACGCCACGATTGATAAGATGACAGACATCCTTTTATTCGTAATGGTGCATATATAGCTCCTCTAGCAAGTTGTATGCCCTCATGATTTGGCACATTTGTGACATCAAATCTGACACACCATGGGGGGGGGGGAACAGAAAGACATACTTGTCTAGTGGTGGTGGGAAATCAGTCAATCAACTTTTTTCCCCCCTTTCTTTTTTTGTTGGTTTTTCCACATTGGTCCACAAATCCCATATATGACTTTGACTTTACAATTTGCCAGCAGATATTGTCACTATTGAGGCCTGTTTGCCTGTTTTCATTGCAGCTCAAAAGGCTTCAGACCACACAGAGAAAACTCCAGACCACAGAAAATACACTGAATGTTCAAATTTCATGTGTAATTGAGGTCATAAAACCTAAAATAAAAAATAAATGAAACCTTTAAATCTGCGTAGAAGCATATTGTGTCCAACTGAGTGGTAGCTGGCTGATGGGAAAATGGCTGGGCATGCATGAACCCTGGTAATGAAAAGGGGGGATGGGGACCAGGGCTGACACTCTCCCTATAGTTGGAGTTGGATATGGTCCCTGGTTTGGCTATACAGTACATTCTATAGTGAGCTGGAATTAAATTGACAGTCATAGCCAGAAATTCCCAGTCTTTCTATAGTGATTGAATAGCTGTTCACAAAATAGGAAAAACAGTCACCACGCTGGGGAGTCTGACTCGGCGCCCATCAGTGCATGTCCATGTTTTACTGAGGTTTTCTGCCCAAGGTAAATGACTCAACAAGGGCTGCATCTCCAGTCAACCAATGAATACACTTGACCTAACCGCCGTCTCCTGAAATCAGCCGGATATGAGACATGTTCACAATACCAACAGACATTGCAAAAATAAAGATGTACAAAGACTTTCTTTTCTGGTGGTGTACTGTTCATCAACTGCTCAACAACACGCCTCACTGGGCCGTGGCTCAGCAGTCCAGGCACCTTGGCTGGTAATCTGGTCTGGCAGTGTGCCGCGGGTTCGACTCCCGATCCCGGCGGCCTTTGCTGCATGTCACTCCCCCATCTCTCTCCCCATTTCCTGTCAGCCTACTGTCTGTCCCTCCATAAAAAATATAAAATAAAGGCGAAAGCCACAAAAAAAAAACATAAAAAAAAAACAACACGCCTCACTCCTTGGTCAATAATCCGAAGAATAAAAGTAAATGAAAACAATAATTTTAAACTGCAATATCGCCACATTTTGTTACAAGAAAAAGGGTCAAAGACATTTGTCTTCAAAGTGTTGTTGTTTTCTGTTTCTCTCAGCCTCGGTTTGTTGATTTCTTTCAATCAACACCTCGCTGGGTGAGGGTGTGTGCGTTGATTTGTTCCTCCTTAATCACCGAACATTAGCATATTAACCCATTCAGGCCTGACGTCGATATTTAAAAAAAATGTTTTCTAAATCATGACAATTTTCTGAAAGATTTGAGGCACATTTTAACGATTTTTCAAAAATAGCAGACCTACAAGTTCATATCGCGCCACTCGGTGGCGCGATATGAGCTTGTAGATCTGCTATTTTTCAATAGCTAAATTATAACAATGTTTAAAACACCAAAAGGGGTTCCCGCCGAAAATGGTTTAACAAATCAACTTGCACGAAGGAGTGCATCTCTGTGTCTGTGGCAAAACATCGGGTGTAATATCATGTACTGTACTGTATGTGTGACTTGTTTCACACCCCCCAATGTTCTCCTGCTGGGTGTCTTGGATTGCTATCGTTCCCTGCAGAAAGCTGCTTACATAAGAGAGCGCTGCCAACACCAGCCCACGTCTGTCTCCAATCCCTCCATATTTGATGATATCATCTCTTAAATGGCTTTTTGGACAATGTTTTTCTTCTCATCTTGTGGGCCGTGGACTGAGTCAGTCAGATACGTATGCGAGTGAGCAACTGAGCATGGTGTCATGCATCTGTGATCGTACCTTTAAGTGTAGTGAAGTATTGTAAGATATTGTAATACTCATAGTTTGCATGTGGGTGCGTGTGTGCGTATGTGCGTGTGTGCGTGCGTGCGTGCGTGCGTGCGGGCTAAAAGATAATTTGCAACGACCGGAGTAAAGAAACATCAATTTAGTTATTATTTTGTGACGTACAGATATGGATACGATTTTTCTTATACAGCCCTCAGCTGTCCACACAGTGAGTGACTCAATGTGCATATAAAATATGTACAATTGCACATTAATAAATAAATAAATAAACACAACTGACTCATCTCCACAGTAGCATTACTTACAGTTGCCTATATAAAAATGATGTATGTTCCCAGGGGTTTAACAATGTAAACTCTATAGTTGACCAGAGTCTATACCAGGGGTATAGGTAGGCAACCTTTATTATCAGAAGAGACATTTTTGGCCCAAAAACATATTACAATTCTATCTGGAGCCGCAAAATATGTTTGCTTTAATAAAGCAAACTTTAAGTATTTGTGATTTTTCCGGTCTTTCAATATTACATTTTATTGTGGCATATTGTGACATTCTTCTATTCTTCTATTTCCCTTCATTAAATGTGATTCTTATTTTTATCTGGTGTATAGGCAATATCAAAATGAAAGAATAACTTTATGCCTACTACAAATTCAATAATAAATTATGATTAAATGTAAGAAAATAAAATAAAATAAAAATAAAACCTCTTATTCCTTTTCATACTTCTCCTCCCACCCCCCCCCCCCCCTTTCCCCTCACTGTATATGTTTATTTTCCCTTTTTACCTCCATTATGATGAATTCCTGTACTGTTCTTTGTCTATATAGAAGTGTCTATTTGTACGTCTCTAAATGTTTTGATGAATTGAACATGGTGGACCATGTTGTAAACAAGTGTAATGCTTAATTGGGTCGTCCACTCACAGTTAACAGCCTTTGTATTGAGTTTGTGCTTGAAATGTACTGTAATTCTGCAAACTGTTAATACAATTTTCAATCAATCAATCAATCAATCAATCAATCAATCAATCAATCAATGCCGTAGCAACTGGGAGCCACGGGAGAGGACCTATAAGAGCCACATGTGGCTCTAGAGCCACAGGTTGCCTACCCCTGGTCTATACAACGCCCCCCACCCCCCTTTTTACTCATGTCTTAGTAACCCAAGCTTGTAGATATGCTATTTTAAAATAAATGGTAAATGGTGCATTTATATAGCGCCTTTATCCAAAGCGCTTTACATAGATTGTGCATTACATTCACCCATTCACCCACCCACATTCATACACTGACGGTGGCGGAAACCATACGAGGCACCAACCTGCTCATCGGGAGCAATTAGGGATTCAGAGTCCTGCTTCGACACTGACTCTGGGGGAAGTCACTTTGAACCTTGCGGTTCCCATCCAGCTGCTCTACCGGCCACTCTACCCCTGAGCCACTGCCACCTATTATGAAATGCCCAGAATAATTAGGGACGCTAGGGATCAAGTGGTTAAATGAAATTGCACCACATATTTTCTGTTTCAACTTTGGTGGGCAGTGGGCACTGGTGCCGATCGTGATTCGACTAGTAACAACAGCGAGTTTACCAGTCTCTCCTGCATGCAAACGCTGCCTTCATTAACCCTGCATCTCATAACCCGGCCCTAAGCACAGAGAGCACGCAATGGAAAGACTGAAGGATGAAGAAGGAGAGCTGACTCGATAGAGAAAGACCTCTGCTTTGCATGTTTGCTTAATGATCAAAGCAGAAAATGCCGTTTTTATTCCAGGAATCATAATGTCATCTCCTGTGCGCAAGTTCGTTATGAAGAATTATGCTGCGGGTTAGAGGGAAAGAAAGAACGGGAGAGAGAGAGGCAGAGAAGGCTGAAAGAAAGCGAATCTGACGGACCATCTACAGTACATGACGCCAGCTCATGGTTTTGGGGCATTGATTTATAGAAACCTCTCTCTGACCTGTGCAGAATGTTAGACCTTATGTCCCAAACCTCAGCCATATCTCAAAGCTATTCATTCAATCTTTTGAGTGACTGTACAGTGCTGCCAGCATGTTATACAGTATGGCAAAACATTGTGCTGCTTACTGATATATTTTATTAATGGGCTAACAAGAGCTGTTTAATCATAATATATGTTTATGTAAATTAGTTTACAGTGTGATGTGCTCACTGCTCACAGATTTTCAAGATCTGGTCATTTTTTAATCTAACGGCTAACTGGCATTAAGAATAAAAAATATAAAATAAAATAAAGAAAGAAAATATTATGGGTTTGTGTTATGTTGCTACACTAACCAAACAAGAACATGCACAGACACATAATTTCAGACAGGTGCACTCACACACACACACACACGCACGTGCACGGGCATGTGCACGCGCACGTGCACGTGCACACGCACGTGCACACACACACAGGGGGGTTGATCGCTATTTGACACCCATTCAACAGTAGAGTAGATTGAGACTCGGCAGGGTCCCCTCCCCAGTCTCTAACCAATGCGTTGAGTTAATTCCAAACTCATTAATAAAAGAAATGCAACAATAGAATTCACGAAAGGTTTGTGTGACACGAGGGGCGGGTGGGGGGATGGGGGGAGTCAGGGGGGGCAGGCTTTTCAAAGTTGGCTGTCAGTCATTTGCTAAGATAAAGGCTTCTTTAAGTTTCCCTATGGGAGAGAAGCAATTCAATTACCATATTTGCTAAAGTTTTACAAAAGATACATAAGTATGCAGTGTCATGACTAGGGAGGATTGGCTTCCTGAATAGAACATTTCTTTCCACAAAAGACAGAGGAGGGAGTTGAACTAAAGCCTTGACATATTCATCGAAAGTTTAAATTCTTCTATCTCTCCTGACCCGTGGATGAATATGCAGAAAAAAAACGATTTAGATGAATGTGAATGAATAACTTGTGTACAGGGAGAAAATTGAGAAAATGCTCAGCAGCAATGCTACAGAGGCTTAAATCCCATTTATACATTACACGTACATTCCTTTTGTTTGGCTTTCAAAAATGCTTCAATTATCATACGTTCAAAAGTCAATTTGATGATTACGAATTTAAAATAGAACCCTCAAAAGACAAATCCATAACACTATAAAACATTCGATGGAAGGAATTAATATCTCATTTTATTTCAACAGTGGCATGCTAGTGTTTCTTTTGGCACACTAAAGCCGCAAATGTCTACAGCATTTGACAAGGTGTTCCACAATTGTGCTGTAGGCACAAGGTGTTAGTGAGGCAAATTTGAATATTGATTGAGGCCATGTAATCCACCTCGGCACCTATTGATATGTCAATCATCCTGGTAAATCTGGTAAAGCCCGTCAGTCTTGGGAGCCGAGCAACCGTCCAAGGACACTGCTCCTTTCTGTCGTTATTTAATTGCTGCTGGCACGGCGCTCCGTGACTCATGGTAATGAGTTAATGAAGTCATCGAGATTTCACGAGCAGCCAGGGGCTACGGACTTCCTGTTGAGAACGGTGCGCCATTCGAGGAAACAACATCTTTATTAACGTTCGGGGGATCGTGCTGTTCTAGCTGCGTATAGACCGCCTTGATGAGAGCCACGCCAATCAGCATGGATAAATCAAATAACAGGAGGTGGGTGCGCTGTTTGCATCTATGATGAACCGAATATGCTGTTCCATTCCATGAACATCGGAATAATTTACTGTAACCTAAACAAAGTATACTGTACAATGCTGGCGTGTTCCTTGCAGAGGAACAAAGACGGCATACTATCTCTGGGCAGAATATTCCAGCACAGTGAAAGACCAAACGGGGAACTATTTGACATTGTGAAATAGTTCCCTGTGGTTTATGGCTAACTAGAAGAAGTGCCCCTCGGGGGCACAGCTAGGTCTCCACCAGGATTGATATTTGGATAATAGGACTAATATAAAAAAAGAGTGTTGCACATAAATGGGCCTTCTGGTGGCGCTCGAAAAGGCAGAATTGAAAAATGCAGGCCAGATGTTTTCCTTGGGCTGTATGTAGAGAGTGTGCACACAACGTTTTGGGCATACAAAGTTGTATGCAGATCGGTGCGTGTAAAGAAGTGACTTGGCCTGTTATAGCGCCACCATGAGGCTGATTTGAAAAATCACTAGGCTTCCTCAGCCTAGTGGGAACCTGTGTGCACAGTTTAACTGCACTCGGGCCCTGCGTTCATGATTTGTAGCATTTTGTACAAAACAAGCCACTCCTGAAAACTTTGGAAGGCAATCTTAGCCAATCAGTGTAGAATCTGAGAAAACCAACAGACTCGTCTTGATCACATGACTACAGAGATCATGTGTAACGATTTGCGTGAGATTTAGATGAAATCTGTGCGACTAATATAAACAAATGTGTTTTGCCTCATGGTGGCGCTATAACTGGGAGATGTGGAAAATGCAGGGAAAATGTTTTGCCATGGCCTCTAGGGAGTGCGCATACAAAGTTGTACACAGATCGATGCAGTTATAGGTAAAAACAGGAATTGGCCTGTTATAGCGCCACCGTGAGGCTCATTTGGAAAAATGAGACATGTCTTCCTCGGCCTAGTGGAAATGTGTGTGTTTAATTTCACAGAAATTGCACACTATGTTTGTGATTTGTGGCATTTTGTGTGAAACGGACCAATCATGCCAGCTTTGGAAGCCAATCTTAGCCAATCAGGATGGAATATGGGAAATGGTGAGATCTGTGTTGATCACATGGAATTGCATGATGTATGGATAAAATGTGTACGAGTAATCTACAGAAATGTGTTTTGCCAAAATCGGCCTCATGGTGGCGCTATAACACTCCGTTGGATTTGGGGCAGAGGTTCGTCGTTGGCATCCAGGGAGTGTGTGTGCACAGGTTTGGCATGGATGGGGCCAATGGTGCCAGAGATTAGCTGGTAACGGACGGACGGACGGACACACACACGGACGGATGGACGGAGTGCAAAACAGACTCTCTCCCCATGCCTTCGGCCTGGTGGAGACAACAAACCACCTGGATAGTTGCTATAGTCCTAGATACAGTCGATACAGTTTGACGTAGGACAGGACAAATAAGTGGCAAACACCGAAAAACAACACTAAGTCCGCTAAACACATTTACCCTCGGGTTCAATTCCCGCTGGGGATGCTGTGGGGGGCGTGTTCTCTCCTCTGTGTCATATCAGCGCCCATACTCAAGGTGTGGTTGGCGAAAGGGCCTTTCTGTGTGGAGTTTGCATGTTCTCCCAGTATCCCCTAGGGAAGGTACCCTCACAAAAAAACGTAATCCTAGTCACTAATTTGCCTCCTCCTGGCCAGCCGGGGCGCCTGATGGAGGGGAAAGGAACTGGTTGGAATAGCATGTTCCTTCCACGTGCTACGGCCTCCCGGGGGAAAATCCCTGTCAGGTGGAGTGCTCACTCCGTTCAGCTCATGTCATGATGAACATTATACTGTTTGGTTTATTTTTTTATTTTACTATTCTTTAATATTTACTATTGGTCTATTGGTTTTTTCTGTTTGTGTTGTTGTGACCTTGGTGGTGGGGGGTTGAGGAAATAACAGGTCAGATGTTTATTGTCTGTTGCACTTGGGAAAATCATAGGCACGCAGCCCCCATGTTCTCTTCAAGAGATATTTGAGAGTACAGTGAGGAAGCAGGGCCTCAAAATCACCCGAGACCCGAACCACATCCTCCATAACGGCCGGGCTCCACCGGGCGCGTCAGCGTCGCGTCTCCGTCACCGTCAGGGAATGTTCCCTTTTTAATCAATGAAGGGTGGCTCCACTGCCCGCGTTGACGGAGACGCGACGCGTGCATTAAAATTGAACCGGTGCGTTTTTTGACGCGACGCAGACGCAACGCAACGCGTCCGGTGGAGCCCTGGCGTAAGGAATATGAGTTGATGCCGTCTGGCAGACGGTACAGATCACCATTCTGCAAGCTAAACAGATATAAATTCTCTTTTGTTCCACTTTCAATCAAAGCACTCAATAACAGATAACTAACTACTGGGAGAGTGCAATACTGCAATACTTGAACCTTGATATATCTGCACAGTGTGGGTAGGATAATTATTTATTGTACTATGAACTGTATTTTTTGTACTATGAACTGTGTGTGTAATGTATGTGATGTATAACGCTGTCTCTTGGTGCCCAAGACAAATTTCTTCTCGGAGACAATAAAGGCGATTGAATTGAAATATAAAGTGTTTTTGTTTTTAAACAATTCTAACTTATCAACAACATCGATTTAATCCAGTTACCTAATGGTAATATGAATGGAAGGGTTGCTGCTGTAATGTGCACAAGGTTTATTAAACCGTTCCAGTATCTGTACATGATCTTCTAACTATACTTAATCACTCTTAAGCTGTGTAACCCTAATCATAAATGTGTTTGCACATGTGCGTTTGTCCTTGTGACATATGTCTGTATGCCTATAGCATACAATTGTACTGCACTGGCTGAATGCTTAGTGTCAATTGAACTCTAATATAGAGTTTACAAATGGAAGCAAATCCATTTGCACACTTTGTGGAGTTAATTTAACCCATTTTGACATGAGATCAGATTCTAAAAATGTCTTCTACATCCTGACAGTTTTCTGAAAAAGCTATGTTTCTATGTCAGTGGTTCTTCGATTTTTCAAAAATAGCAGACCTACAAGCTCGTAGCGCGCCACTCGGTGGCGCGCTATGAGCTTGTAGATCTGCTATTTTTCAATAGCTAAAGCATAACATGATGCTAACACCAAAAGGGGTTCCCGCCAAGAATGGGTTAAACTCTATAAGGATTTGACTGTGCCGTCGCCACCTTGCTAGAGGATAGCTTTTAGTACCAAAACAGAGGACTACTAAATTACAACAGTAAACGCCTGCAGTTGTACGACCTCTGCATATTGATGAGATTTAATTATGAAGCATTCTAAATCAATAACATTTTCTCACAAGCAATTAAAACCAGCCCTGACATAGGTCACGCACAATCATAATCTTTTTTGTCCAACTTTCCTAAAGCTGTGGCTTACTCCTCGACAGGAACATTAAACGAGGACTTTGTGGAAATGTATTCATGTATTATTTTTTTAATTTCATGTCAGGTAATTGGGTGAAGCATCTGCCAGCCAATCAATATGCATTGGGAAGTGAGAGAGACCGGGTTAAGCTGAGTCGCAGTCGGAGACTAGCGAGGTATATTTGAGAGAGCCTTCTCCGGATCTAATTAAGTAATAACCCACGCTGAGAGAAACACAGAATGAGCGGAGAGGAAAATCTATAGAATTCATTTCCACAGACCCGGGTGCCAATTTGTTTTAAAAATGACTAATATGACATTCTGTAAACGCACAAGATCATAAATCACCCTCGGTATTTGCTATGGAGGAAAATACGTTTTTCGGGGTCATTTTGCTTTACCGAACTGCCGCGTCTGAGACTGAGCCGAGTTGATGTTGTAGTGTGTCACTGTGGCTTAAGTTGATCTACGTTGATCTATGTCTCCTTGTAACCTTTTGAGCACCATGTTGAGACTGAGGACATATAAGCACACACAAATGCCACAGGCAGCCGAGAAAAGTGTTTTAGAGAATCGAGGAAGGAAAGCGGGGTCTGGGGGGGGGGAGGAAAGGAAATGTACCATAAAAGCCTGCCTGCCTGCTGGCTGCAAGGGGTCTGGGAGAAACAACTCCTGTGGATGAGATGGAATGTCTCCCCCTTAACTGAAAAGTCCAACTGTGTGAAAGCAAAACATTGGCACTGCACAAGCTGTGACATAAACAACTCCAAATAATGTGTAAATGATACCGCCAAATCACTCGCAATCCCTCCTTGAGTTCTATTAATGAAACGCTTTAAAGGATTGGTCGGTGAAGGAAAAAGCCCATTAGGGATTTTAGGGAAAGACGGAAAATGTAAAGGCAATTGAAATGGAAAATGATTTCTGGTATACTGTAACTTATCTGTCCATATAAAGAGTGATGCATTGTGACTACAGTATGTATATAACCATCTTGCCATCACAGAAATCACAACACATAGGTGTCAGTAGAATGAAATACGTTGTTTATGGGTACGTTTAATTATTACATTTTGCTGAGCAACACTCCCGAGCCAACATGCTCCTTTTCTACTTGACAAGGTGTCATATTTTACGCCGGGCATGCAAGCAGTCAAATGAGAGGGAGGCAGGTTGATAGATAGGGGGTCTGGAGAGATGATGCATTTCCCCTGCGATTGCTTTCATAGCCATTACTCACTCAGTCGGTGTGATTAGTAGCTAGGCCAGCGGCTGACATCGCTGTTTGGGCCTCTGTGAGGGAACAGTCCCTTTGGAGGGCCACACCTGCCACAGCCACAACGCACGACTGTTTTGTTGCAGAGTGCATTGGTGCGGTTTGGCCTTCAGGATGGCTGTCGGTTAGTTGGTCTGCCTGCCTGCCTGCCTGCCTGCCTGCCTGCCTGCCTGCCTGCCTGCCTCTTCCTTAACCCATTAAGACCTCAAGGACTGTCTAAAGAGGACGGGACGCGAAGACCGTACGGGCGACGCCATGTTGCTCCATGGTGCTCCATGGAAGGAAAGAAACATGCGCAGTTGAGACCAAGGAAGCTGAACGCGGAAGTGTTGGCTGCACATAGCCCATTGCGCATGTTTCTATCCTTCCATGGAGCACCATGGCGTCGCCCGTACGACGCCATGTTGTCTTCGCGTCTCGTCCTCTTTAGACAATCCTTGTAAGACCTGAGGCCGATTCTACAAATGTCTTCTAATCTAAAACAGTTTTCGGAACAATCACACCCGTGTGAGGAGAGGTGCGCTCTTATGATCATACGTCATCATACATACATCATCTCATTCTCAACCAATGTCACATCTCCCACCCAATCACAATTTGCGTCCTCACCTTTGTCTTCAATGTTTGTGTTTACACAATGTTTGTGTTTGCACAAACACTCAAAGCTGGGCATAGGAGGGGCTAGCGCCACTCAGAAACCTATGTTACTATATCAGTGCATGGTGCTCAACACGTTTCCATATCAAGGACAAGATCAACGCTGCCCTGTGGTTTTTATAGCCTGGTTTCCAGCCCGATTCCCTGCATTCCATGATTTGATTTGATCTTATCAATGGGAATTAAATGTTTGTACGTATTTAATGTTTGTATTTTGAAGAGCCAAAAATCTGCGGCCGGATGTTATGTTGTCTAACTAGTGTGTGTGTTGTCGCATATCACTTCTGGTGAGCTCCCGATCGGGGCAGAGACAGCATCATCGCGACCACCACGGCGTCGGCTATGGGCCGTGGAATAAACCTTGTTTTGACCAGAAATGCCATCTGGGACAAGGAATTGGAGATAAAATGGTAAATGGTGCATTTATATAGCACCTTTATCCAAGGCGCTTTACAGAGATTGTGCATTACATTCACCCATTCACACACACATTCATACACCGATGGCAGCGGAAACCATGCAAGGCACCAACTAGCACATCAGGAGCAATTAGGGGTTCAGTGCTCAAGGACACTTCAACATTAAGGTGGTGCCATAGAAACCAGCTAGTCTTCCTGGGGTCCATATAAATGATTTGTTTTGTCACTTCGCTACTCAGTCTGGCCAGCCTCCTGTTTGACTCGTATTTGATAACGTCACCTGTTACGTATAGCCAGGTTGTTGCTGATACTTAATCAGCCATGCAGCGCCTGTCTGTCTATGATTTTCTCAACGTTGAAAAAAATAGCGTCAGTTCGAGACTCGAGAGTTAAACCTAGGGTAAAAAGTAAACACTAGTTTGATTCAGTAGTCCACTATGTCAGATTCAGTAGTACAAAAAAACTGCCGGCTGTGTGGGGTGAGCTTAGTGAATGATAAGGGTAATGATAATGATAACGATAATGTTGCAGGGTAACAGTAGCCTGGCTAATAAGCCAGACCGAATGTTGTGTGATATTAGTCTGGCTTATTAGCCAGGCTAGGGTAACAGCACAGTAGGCGCATTGATACGTCAAACTGGTGCGTTTGTCCTAACCTGCACCACAGACCAATCAGAAGCCTCGGGTCGATTCTCAGTTTTGCCATAGCCTATGTCTCGCATGTCTCGAGTAGCGAAGTGAAAAAACGAATCATGGAACGCAGCGAATCAAGCTGGAAACCTGGCTTTTATTAGCCTCGGAAACCCAGACGTTGTATTTCCTGGAAGAAAGGAAGGCCTTTATAGACTCTATAAAAGCCTTCCTTTGTCCTTCCTTTGTCTATATTCCAGGAATATAGACAAAAGTATTGTTTTCTTCTGAACATCATTGCACTAGTACCCACCTGTCATGCAGAGGTGTTTTTGAACGAAACACATTTTGTCCTGACAGTGACCGGTCTGTCTCTGCAGTTTACAACATACTGTATGAAGCAACAATGGAAGAGTGTTTCCTGTACAACAGCTACACTCTCTCACAGCAACCAGTTTAACCAATTTTGACCTGAGATCAGATTCTATAAATGTCTTCTACATCCTGACAGTTTTCTGAATGTCAGTCGTTCTTCGATTTTTCAAAAATAGCAGACCTACAAGCTCGTAGCGCGCCACTCGGTGGCGCGCTATGAGCTTGTAGATCTGCTATTTTTCAATAGCTAAAGCATAACGTAATGCTAACACCAAAAGGGGTTCCCGCCCAGAATGGGTTAATACTCCATTAAACAAACATTAAGCAAAGACATTGTGTTACTGTCCATAATAAACAACAGTACATTAAGCAATAATGTATGCAGACTTATTTCAATTAATTTGTGGCATGCATTTTGCGTGATTCACAAACAAGGCTGCTTACAATATCCACCTGCTTAGTGTGCCTATTGTAGTATACCATCATTTCTGGACCCAGTGGACAGTATGTCAAGTTCTAATAAGGAAAACTAGTCAACCAGTCACTCCATTGTAATTTGTAGTGGTGTAAAGTAACTAAGTACATTTACTCAAGAACTTTATTATTATTATAAGTAGTAGTAGTAGTAGTAGTAGTAGTAGTAGTAGTAGTAGGCCTAGTAGTTTGGTACTTTTACTTTACTGGAGTATTTCCTATCTGCAATACTTTTACTTCTACTCCACATCTCATAGACACATTTTGTTTAACTCCACTACAATTATTTGAAAACTCTAGTTATTGTAGATTATTATTATAAAACTTGTACCACTTCAGCCCTATTTAAACTTTGTCTATTTAAAAAAATAGCTGAAATGAAATGAAATGAAATGAAATCTATATTTACCCAGGGTATCTGGGCTAAGCTCAAGAACTTGTTTCCAGCCAGGCCCTGCTCATAGAACACATTTCATCGTAGTGGTTGATGCCTTGTTCAAGGGCATTTCAGCGGTGGTAATTTTAACGTGTCGGACGGCTGGTTCGAACTGGGAACCTTCCGGTATCTAGACCGCGCCGCTATCCGTTCGGCCACCGCTGCCACGCATAAGCCCATATTTTAACGCCAATACTTTTGTACTTTTACTCAGTACATTTGGATTACCGGACTTTTACTTGTAACAGGGTGTTTCTGCATTGTAGTATTGGCACTTTTACTTAAAACCCACTTTACAAGCTTGTAGCGCGCCACCGAGTGGCGCGCTACGAGCTTGTAGGTCTGCTATTTTTTTTTAAATCGAAGAACGACTGACATAGAAACATAGCTTTTTCAGAAAACTGTCAGGATGTAGAAGACATTTTTAGAATCTGATCTCAGGTCAAAATGGGGTAAAAACTGGTGGTATAAAGTGTAAGATGTCCTGCTGGTGACTTCAATGGAAAAAAGGCAATGTATATAAACAACATTATGTGGGTATAATGAGCATATACCAGGTGTGTGATTCTGTGATTCTGTGTGTTTTGTTTTGTTTTGTTTTGTTCACTGGTGATGAATTTGGCCACCACATGCTCATCTGCCCTAGTCAAACTGCACGGTTCAAATTCAATTAGAACACATTATGAGTTACATTAGTTATGCCATATTAAATTATTAGAGTGGAATGTCACTTGAAAGAAAACAGTTATATAAGACCTGTTTTTCCAACAAAATTGTTTGTTCCCAATCCCCTCAAAACGCATGGCAAGTCGAGCTGAAGGATTTCACTTAAAAAAAGAAATACCCACTTCATCAATTAGTATTCTTAAAATAGCCTAGAACTCAAGAGTTCTGCCTGAGGTGACTGGAAAGGAAAAGGATTGATAGCTGGCGCTGCCATAATAACACCCTCAAAAATAGGACGTATAGCCATGGTTGGTCCCTTTGCCTGAGTGGCTCAGCCAAAACAACCCCTCTTTGGGGGGGGATTATGAATTACTTAGAGTTAATCACCGTCGATTTCTATTATATGTCATAACAACACACATTGTGGATTCTGATATAAAGTTGTCAGGCCATTAATTATAAGTTAGATAGTGTGGCCATCAACACCGTGCGACAGTTAAGCCATTCAGGCCTGACGTCGAAATTTAAAAAAAAAAAGTTTTCTAAATCATGACAATTTTCTGAAAGATTTGAGGCACATTTTAACGATTTTTCAAAAATAGCAGAGCTACAAGTTCATAGCGCGCCACTCGGTGGCGCGCTATGAGCTTGTAGATCTGCTATTTTTCAATAGCTAAATTATAACAATGTTTAAAACACCAAAAGGGGTTCCCGCCCCAAAATGGGTTAATGGTTAATGTGGTTAAACGCTAACGTGACATGGATGCGTTCCAGGTCTCAATGGGTTAAGCCAACAGGGTTCTATGAAAAGTGTTCTAGCTAAAAAAGCGAATGAAGTAGAGCTCTAACAGGCTTGAAGTCAATGAGCCGCCAACGCTACAGATATTATCCCCCTAGAAACACTTTCCATTTTTGACTATATTTCCCAGGGGGCATTGTGGCAGCTGCATGGTTGATTCCTCACGGTTTAATTTAATACCTTCATGCTTCCATAGACTGCTGTATCTGCCAGGGACCACAATATGGTTAATCCATTGAGACCTGGAACGCATCCATGTCACGTTAGCGTTTAACCACATTAACCATTAACCCATTTTGGGGCGGGAACCCCTTTTGGTGTTTTAAACATTGTTATAATTTAGCTATTGAAAAATAGCAGATCTACAAGCTCATAGCGCGCCACCGAGTGGCGCGCTATGAACTTGTAGATCTGCTATTTTTGAAAAATCGTTAAAATGTGCCTCAAATCTTTCCGAAAATTGTCATGATTTAGAAAACTTTCTTTTTTAATTTCGACGTCAGGCCTGAATGGGTTAAATAAAAAAGCTTGCCCTCAAAATGAAACCTTGGGTGGAGTTGTGTTCTTTCCTGCAGCCATAGACAAAACCACCACGGTCCATGAGACAGGTGGAAAACGATAAACGTCTTGAGCAGGAATGGGAAATTGAGCTTTAATTTTTCATTTCTCAAAACAAATGTGATTATTGTGAGATATTAATGCTTAAGCTGCAGGGCCAGCTAGGGAACAAAACATTTCTCATTACAGACAATTACTAAGCTAGTTTGAGGTGATAAATAATGAATACCGGTAAATAAATCTGCCATTGCCCCATCTAAGCTCTTAGTATCAAATGAAAAGAGCTGTGAGTAATATTCTTCTAATCTTAAAAAATTCCCTGATGCAGATTTGGATAAATCATAAAGTATAGCAGGGTGATCAAGACCCCATGTGACTTCACTGGCCTATGGCTGTGGTTCTCAACCCGTGGGCCTTTCATCACAATGATGACGTCTGATGATGTCAACAACATGATGTCACGGACGCTCCGTGCTCAAACGGACATTACAGACAGACAGACAGACAGACAGACAGACAGACAGACAGACAGACAGACAGACAGACAGACAGACAGACAGACGGACAGACGCTACAAAAACAGTAATTACAATTTCATAATGGAAGTCAATGGGGCTCTGATCGGGCTGAAACCTTGCATGCTTGCCCAAATGTGGATGTCATGACATATAGAAGACTGACGTCACAGTTTGGCCACATGAAGTCTGAGATCCACGTCTGAACCATGCCGTTCCCATGTGGACCCTGAGAACCACATTTTTATGACAAATAGTCCCTTTAAAACGTATGTAAGATGAGGAAAAACAGGAAGGATAGCAACGTGAGCACATTAACCCATTTTAGACATGAGGCCGATTCTAAAAAAGATCATGCCGGCTTCTAAATCCTAACAATTTTCTGAAAAACCTATGTTTCTATATGTCAGTGGTGCTGAACCTTTTTCACGTCAAGGACCCCCAGAATTATCTGTATTTGGCCGCCGACCCCCATCTGAAAGATCCAGGGACCCCCCGCAGAAGCAAAGATTTGAGTTAAAAACGTTCGCTCTGAAAGAATATATATATTCAAAGATTTGTGCCACGTTTTCACCATTTGTCCAAGCCCCCATAATGGCTGGCCAACGTTGAAGCCGTCAAGCCTACTGGTCAAAGTTGGAACTGCAGGCGGACCCCTGCATATAGCACAAGGAAACCCTGCCTGGGGTTTAACATTGAGCGCTCGTTTGCACTTCCGCATTTGACCACCAACTGTTGGTGGTCCAATACGGAAGTATAGAGGGTTCTTCCGGGTGCTTCAAAACGCCACTGAGCAACTTCCATTGAAATGAATTTCAAACATAAAAAGACCATAGACTTGGCTGCCACATGACATCACAGGGGGCACACACAAAGTCAGGCGTCGAAGGGGCTAGCGCCCCTCAACAACAAGCAACCTATGAATGCTGCTGACCGAAGCTGAGTCGATCACGTAGCAGCCATCTTCACATCTAGCATGAGGTCATGTAGCTGACCTGTAGCCGACTGTGGTTTACAGTATCATTGACATCACTCACCAGTGCTATCATTATAACACTGCTGTCATCCGACACGAGCAACAGAGAGTCGGCTCACTGTTAAATACAAGACCATAAGCAGACATATATAGGCTTGGATGACAGTATCTAAGTATCTAAGACAATAGATAATAGAGAAAATATTGGATCTACAAGCTCAGCTCACATTTTGAACGTTTTTATGTCCAGCTTTGAGGGTGCGTGTAAACACAAACATTGTCCCAACACAAACATTGAATGCCATTGACAATGAAAGGCCAGTTTTGAGTATTTGTCCCAATGCAAACATGAAATGCCATTGGAAATGTTTTGAGCTTTGTGTAAACACAAACATTACGTAAAACACAAACATTGAAGACAAAAGTGAGGACGCAAATTGTGATTGACCGGAATGAGATGATCTATGATGATAAGAGCGCCCCTCACTTCACACATAGGTGTGATTTTTCGAATTCTTCACGCCTATATAATTGGCATGCCCCCAAAATAGGGAATTCAGGTTGAAAGTGGTTATGCCCCATTGGCCTATATTCAAGTCATTTATTTCCACTTGGTACTCCGAAAAGAACTGATTCTTGTGTTGCAGTGTGACCGTCACACCCAGACTTCAGATGCCGATATGAATTGTTTTTTTCTTACACTAGCACCTCTGGTGCTCTGTCTGCTGACTGGCTTCGAGGGTCACTGCCCTCGGCCGTGTGAGTGAACTCTCTCCACAGATCGGCGCTCAGACTGGAACGCTTCTGGACTGCCAGCCAGCTCATAGAAAACCCTGCCTGGGTGTTGGCCTGTGTGTTAAGACACGAGCAGATGACCATCCATCACTGTCCGTGTTTAACAATGTATAACACGAAACAAGAAAACATGGGTACTGGTACAGTACACATACGCACACACGCACGCACGCACACGCATGCACACTCGCACACGCACACAAACACACGGGCAGTAGGGCACCCATTCTCAGATGTAAGCATACACCGGCACGCTCGCATCTTGTCAACAAACAAATCACAATAGCTCCGTCCGTCCGCACACTGTCCATGACATTTCTGTCCCCGGTGTATCAGATATTGTATAGCCGCTCTGTCTGAGCCCCTTGTCTGGCATTCCTGGGGGACGTGTGGGGTGTGTGTGTGTGTGTGTGTGTGTGTGTGTGTGTGTGTGGGGGGGGGGGGGCTTAGCACAAAATGAAACCGGCCAATAAACAATGTATCCGGAAAAGAGAAGATGGGGGGAAAGAGAAAAGAGAAGATGGGGGGAAAGAGAAAAGAGAAGATGGGGGGAAAGAGAAAAGAGAAGATGGGGGGAAAGAGAAAAGAGAAGATGGGGGGAAAGAGAAAAGAGAAGATGGGGGGAAAGAGAAAAGAGAAGATGGGGGGAAAGAGCAAAGAGAAGATGGGGGGAAAGAGAAAAGAGAAGATGGGGGGAAAGAGAAAAGAGAAGATGGGGGGAAAAGAGAAAAGAGAAGATGGGGGGAAAGAGCATCAACATTCTGAATAGCTTCTTCTATTTCACACTAGCATATGAATGCTTCAACCCCGCCATATGCACCTTAAGGGATTCTCCCTTGAGCTATCTCTCTGACTTTCTACTGCTCCTCGGGGCCCTCTCTCTCTCTCTCTCTCTCTCCCCCTCTCTCTCTCTGCTGTCATTCTAGGCGTGCTTGCTGTGCGTACTCCCTTGGCTCCTGTCACCAACTGTCTGTGTATGTCTCAGTTGAGTCCCCCATCTCCCCGTGGCTCCAGCTCACTCTGCAGTGCAGCGGGCCAATTGCAATGTAATTAAGACACGGAAAATCCTTCACTTGGCCAGGAGGAGGATTACTGTTAGACGACGTGGAGCTGCATGATGTGCGGACGGAGCTGAACTGTTAATTTGTCTGGGGCGGTGGTGTACTGTGTACTGGTCTTAACCCGTTAAGACCATAGACCCATTCTACAAAATGTCTTCTAAATCCAACCCTAGAACCTTAAGAAACCCTGGGGAAAAAAAACCCAAAATCCATACGTATTACACTGAAATCCTCCCCATGGACCGTGACGGAGGGGGCGCCGTCGTCTCTACCGAATTTAAGCCACGGGAGACACCACCAAGCTCGCTAAAGCGCACAAGTTGCTGTGTCGAGCGTTGGGGAGTTCGGTAGAGCCGACTCAGCCCTGTCCGAGTTGTAACCCAATAGCACAGAATCCTAAATGATGTCAAACCCGATCTCACCCAAACAGGGTGAAATAGCACGGATTGGCAAATCCCATACATACAATACTAGTGAAAGCCACGCCTCCATCACGGTCAAAATGGTAGCAGTGTAATAGGTACGGACTTTGGGTTTTTCTAGGCGTGCATGTGCGGAATTCCCAATCCGTGCTATTTCACTGCGTTAGGGTGAGATCGGGCTGTCGAGAAAAAAAAACAGTTTCTTGAGTGGTAATGTCAATGAAATTATAGGTATTTGGCCGCTGACCTCCATCTGTAAATGTTTTGTGTTTAGAACAACCAGAAGCAAAGATTTGAGTTAAAAATGTGACACAAGATGCACAAAGTGACGCGCTATGAGCTTGTATATCTGCTTTTTTCTTTGAATAGCCAATGTATAAAATAGTTATTTTTGCCGCAAATGGGTTAAGCTGACATGTGACTACAGTACAGTATATGTCCTATGGCCGTGAATCCATGACGCACATTTTTTGGGGAAAAGAAAAATGGAGAATTACAGTATATCACCTCTGCCAGTATGCAGCAAGTTTGAGGCATTTCATATCACTCTCCATGAGCATGAATGTGATTCTCTCTCTATTATGGATTCATAATACAGTACAACATCCACCCCCTTTCAGCAGGAGAACAAACTGCAGACTATAATGTACTGGCCGGCCACACAATAAAGTCTGTTTATGACCATTATTGTAATAATGTCGACGCAATATACCAAACATTCCGTTTGGTAACTACAATTCCATTTACAACACTGACCTGTTCCGGCTTGATTCATAATGAAGCAGAGTGAATGACCCCCCCAACCCCCCACACCGTGTTTCTACGTCCGTATAATAATATCCCCCACCATGACTCAATGGGAGGTTAACAGGCTGCCTGTGTGTGTGTGTGTCTATGCGAGAACCCCTCCCCTCTATGCCATGCCATGCACGCACGCACGCACGCACACACACACACGCACACACACTCCCCTTCCAAGCCCCTAATGGCCCCTAGGGAAACTTCATTATTTATCGCTATTGAAGGGGACCTTTCAATTATAATACCTCAGCCCCTATGTCTATTACCCGATGGTCCCGGGGTTGGAGATTGAATACCTGTAGCCTCCCTCAGCGATAATTCAAGTGCCGTTGTGTGTGATGTGAAAAGTTCACGGGATCTGGGGCCGTCGTGCCGGGCAACAATGCAGAGGCAATTTGCTGATCTACTCCAGTTTGGTGGAGTCAATAAGGCCTTGGAATGCCACGCCACGCTAATGTGCGGTGGGGGACGGAGGGGGGGTGGGGGAACGGTGGGGGAACGGAACCTGTAATAACGGATAAAAGATGTACAACAAGGGCTTGTGTTTTTTCCTCCTTAACCCATTTTGGGCGGGAACCCCTTTTGGTGTTGTATACTTTAAGCTATTGAAAAATAGCAGATCTACAAGCTCATAGCGCGGCACCGAGTGCCGCGCTACGAGCTTGTAGCTCTGCTATTTTTTTTGAAAAATCGTGAAAATGTGGCGCAAATCTTTGAATATATATTCTTTCAGAGCGAGCGTTTTTAACTCAAATCTTTGCTTCTGGGGTGGTCCCTGGAACAACATATTTTCAGATGGGGGTCGGCGGCCAATTACATGTAATTTTTGGGGTCCTTGACATGAAATATTGAGCACCACTGATATAGAAACATAGGTATTTCAGAACATTGTCATGATTTAGAAGACATCTTTTTTAAATTCAGGCCTAAATGGGTTAAACAAACAGCTTAGCACGTTGCGGTATTTCAGCCGGGCGGGGGGTGCCGCCGCCGCCGCATTCCCCTCATGATGTTACGTTTTGAACATTCTGTGTGAATGCAAATTGGAGACCATCGAGTTACTGATTTTTCTCACTTTCCGAGTCGTAAAGGAACTGCAGAGTGCTTTTCCAGATAGGCAGGGGAATTTGGCATGCTGTACTTGTACTTGTTGGCTGTACATTGGTGAGATCATGCAGATGTATATTTAATGGTTGGCTCGCTTTGGGCAGACCTCGATGATTGCACTAATTCCCTGACATTGCACGTGTAAAATGTTTCTCGTAAACAATTTATCATCTGTGAATGCAAAATTAGTGGATCGTTAAGGTGCTCAGCAAACAATCGCCCTGTGTAAATTATAATGATTAATAATTATCACAACACACAGAGTCATTTGTCTGACTTTGCAGAACTGTTTATACCGCCACTCCGCCAGGGCTGGTGAACAGGGTTTATCCCATTTTGGGCAAGAACCCCTTTTGGTGTTAGCATTATGTTATGCTTTAGCTATTGAAAAATAGCAGATCTACAAGCTCGAGCTTGTAGGTCTGCTATTTTTGAAAAATTGAAGAACCACTAACATAGAAACATAGCTTTTTCAGAAAACTGTCAGGATGTAGAAGACATTTTTAGAATCTGATCTCAGGTCAAAATGGTTTATGGTGGTTTGGACTGCCTTCCTTTTAGGATAATGAAGTCAGACCTGCCCTGTCATACAGATGACCACACGTGTGTAAGGGATTTATCATTTGAGATAAATTGTAACGCCGAATTCAGTGGCGCAAAACCATGGTGCTAGCCATGACGCTAAGCATAGCGGTAAAACAAAGCAATGATTCGGCGTGTCCGAGGTTATGAGTGACAGCTGTGTGCCTGCTTATTGTGGTAAACAAGTGCATTTTGAAATAAAAAATCACACCCGTGTGAAGTGAGGGGCGCTAATATATTAAAGTCTAACTCATGTTGATAGGTGATGTAATGGTGATGTAAAACAAACGGTGCCAACACAAACATTAAATTCTCTTTATTGTTAATGGCATTTAATGTTTGTGTTAAGGACAAGATGACGTAAATTTTCCATTCATTGTCAATGGCGTTTTTAAAACAAACTGAACTAAAAACAAACATTAAACCTGTATATACGTAGGAGGGGTTAGTGCCCCTCAAAAATGTAAACTAGCAGCCGTAGATGTGACAATATCAAGCAACTATACATGACCATCAGCTAAAATAAATAGATTGTGTATTTATATGCTGCCAAATGACCTGAACGAGCTGTCAGTATACTTCTCCCCCGGCTCCCACTGCCTGCCTGCTGTCTGGGGAGTCTCTCCACGACCAGCGGGAGCCACTGTGCTCACTCACAGACAGGCAGGCAGGGAAAGGACACTAGTGACGTTAGTAGGGGCGATATAGCCCCTCCAATTCATGGCTTTTGAAGATAATGTCATATGGCAGCCAAGTCTATGGAAGTTTGTTTAGAGCCCTTATGACCTAAAGTCGTAAACTGTTTGCCAGCCAAGTGTACAGTATGGACGTTGAAGATATTACAATGTTTGTTGTATAGCACTTATGACGTAAATCGTTTGCCAGCCAAGTCTTACTGTTTCGACAACGTACTGTATGACGACATGTGGCCGATATAAATACAGTAGGCGCCCGGCCATCACTTCACACGCGTGTGATTTTTATAATATTAGCAAGTAAGCTAAAAACCAACTGCTTCACAAGAACAACGTTGGTGTAAGTATAAAATATTTCATTGAGCTGCTACTTAAAATCTTTTACATAAAAAGTTGGATTCCTATGTCCGGGGACCCCTAGGGGTACTTGAGGGAGTTCCAGGGGGTACCTAGCTCAATTAGAGATAGTTCGTTAGGAACCAAATGGACCCTTATGGGTCTGTAACTCTGAGAGTGTACAAATGGAACCAAATGGACCCGTCCATTTGGTTCCATTTGTACACTCTCAGAGTTAAATTAACAGTGGTTTTACGATATAATTGTACCAGAGATAGAAATAGCCATTAAATCGGGGGTCCGTAGCATAATGCGTGTGAAACTGGGGGTCCATGAAATTAATGTTTCGAAATCACTGCTAGAGCCGTAAAAATCCTCCCTTATCGGGGTCACTGGCATATGTTTTCAAATGGGGGGTCCGTGGCCTAATAAATGTTGATTTGGGGGTCTTTGACACGAAAAAGTGTGGGAACCACTGCTATACAGTATGCTGCAAAGCAGCATCTGTGGAAAGCAAAGTACCCACTGGAGACGTAGCTCCGTGGTGGAGAGCCTGCTGTCAAAATGTCAATGACACAAGCAAGCAAACTCCAAACAAGCACAAACATACGGGCTTCACAAGAACAATGTTGGTGTTGGCGTTGAAACTTGAAGCTGTGGTTCTCAAACTTGAAGCTGTACAGTGTACCGTATGTGTGAGTGGTGTGGTGGTGTAAGGATAGTGTGTATACGAATCCATGGAGCAGTGCCCGTCTGGCCAGGTGTAGCTAATCAGTGGTGCGGCGTAAAGCTGCGCTAAATGGTACAGCGCAGTAATGGCGTGCACATAACGAACATCCACATGTCACATTTCATAGCAGTAAATAACAATTAGGCCATGTCTTATTCATTAAAATAACATGTACTATATTTGTCCAATTTTATCTTTTCACAAGATTGTCAGTGTGTACTTCAAATGTAAGATTTCATCCAGCCATGCAGATTTGTATGTCTTTATAAGAAGACACTTCAAAAATACACTTCGCATCAGATGTGGAGATGTTGCCAACAGCAGGCTGTCGAGCCCAACCTGTAGAAATAAATAGCTTTGATTGTGTCTGAGTTTAAAAGCAGCTTTAGATCAAAATGCCGTCTGCACTATGCATAGAGTTAAAACGCAAAACTTGGAGATAATAGACTGTCGCTTCTGAGTGAACTGAAGAACCTCCAATTACAGTAACAGGGTTGCAAGTACAGTAACCAGTGCAGTGTTGCAAATCAATGCCAATTTGCGCTTTTTCTCAGGAAAATAGCAGTAATACGGTAATGTTAATATACTGCTGTCAAATGTCAAGGAATGATTTACTGTAGTTATATAAAGAAAGAAGATCACACCATTGTCATTCACCATTGTCTTTGTTATAGATGTGGTGTTGACTTGCCATCTCCCAATGTATGAATGAATGAACCATTGTAAAGCGCTTTGAGCACTTGGAAAAGCGCTATAAAAATGCAATTCATTATTATTATTTGGATAAGGATTTGTAAAAAATAATACTATATCTTAGTTATCGTTATGGTGCTTGGTGTGAACGTCACTGAAGTAAAGGTGATGCGCTGATTAGAGTGACCCCCTCAATCAAGGCTGAAACAAACATTAAACAAAATATTCAAAGTATTCAAGAACTATCTGATATTAACCCATTTTGACCTGAGATCAGATTCTAAAAATGTCTTCTACATCCTGACAGTTTTCTGAAAAAGCTGTTTCTATGTCAGTGGTTCTTCGATTTTTCAAAAATAGCAGACCTACAAGCTCGTAGCGCGCCACTCGGTGGCGCGCTATGAGCTTGTAGATCTGCTATTTTTCAATAGCTAAAGCATAACATGATGCTAACACCAAAATGGGTTAAATATTAAATACCATTTGGAAACCACTCTTTTTCTTCAACTATATTTAGATTTTGTCATATGACACAAGTGCATGATTTAGTAATTTGTAGATGGATTATTTGAAATGTTATGTGTGGGGAGGAGGGGGCCAACTACATTTTGACTGTGTTTTGATTGACATCAAACGCAGTCCAGTGACAAGACAGCCACCCTGTCTTTACAGACTTTGGATAAAAGCCAGATTTTAGAAAAGCACCTGTCCTGCAGTGGTTTGACCTACCGTATGAGCAGTGGGGGAAATTGTATACTTCGGCAATTCGAAAATAGCCAGTCAACAAGCTGACACCACTATAGGGCGAGGGCATTTACAATGCGAGGGCATTGGAATAAATCTGTCATTCTTTGAAAACAAAGGGACGAAATATTTAAAATGTTGTCTTTTACTTTGGCACATGTTTTTGTACTTTTACTCAAGTCAATTTTTGGCCTTTCTCTAATGAGAGAACATCCAAACGGGAAGCACGCACATCTCAAAAATGTTGACGGGGGCAGGACAAAAATATACATAAGGTAGGACGTCCGCACACCGTTCTTTAAGCTCCCAGTAGTTTTATTTAGGAATCAGGAATCAACGCTTCGACCCCTCCGGGTCTTCATCAGGAATGAGTATACAACAAAGTATAGGCGTGTTTTATATACAGGTCGACAAGCTGTCTTTGCAATGAAGGTAATCAGAGTAGTCAAATGACACCCCCCCCCCCCCCCCCCCCCACATCTACTGACATAAGCTAACATACTCTTATGGAATTGACAAAAACGATGGTGCTTGTACAAAAAATAATTTCACCCACTGTGATGTGACAATAAAGCTGATTCTAATCCAGCAATATGAGCATATTGTGTAATTGATACTTTTAAGTAACTAATTGAAAACGTTGTACTTCTTCACCACTGCTTATGAGGCAATCAAAATGTTCGACATTAACTTATTGTGGGATGTGGAACAAGGGATAAAAATGCTTTGCAGTCCCACATCAAGTGGTTCTCAAACAGTGGTCCCCAGCCAAATGTCTGCGACGTGCGTCAGTGTTGTGTTTGTTTATTGAGGAAGCAGATATTAGACGATGCATCAAGGAATCAACATACATAGATATACCACATAGCACCTTGGCCTCAGGATCAATGGCCTGATAGACTCACCGCACACAAGCTGTCATTTGGCTGGAAATAATGAACACATTCACACACACAAACACCAATGTGCCTTGCTTTTTGCCTCGTTGCCTTTTCAATTTTTAATCTGTTGGAAATAGATTTCGAGATGGATGCCAAACCTGAAGCTGATACATTTTAATTTGATCCTTCCCAATGCATCATTATTTGCACAATAGCAAACGGCGGTCGGAGCTTGTGACTGTGTGCGTGGAATGGCAAGTCCGTACGTGGCTTCAAATACTGCACAGAATACAAAACGTCCAGTGCACAACAAAAGGCAATCATTCCGTTTATGTTCCCACACAATGGCTCCTGGATAACCCATTCTGACCTGAGATCAGATTCTAAAAATGTCTTCTACATCCTGACAATTTCCGGAAAAAGCTATGTTTCTATGTCAGTCGTTCTTCGATTTTTCAAAAATAGCAGACCTACAAGCTCGTAGCGTGCCACTCGGTGGCGTGCTATGAGCTTGTAGGTCTGCTATTTTTGAAGAACGACTGACATAGAAACATAGCTTTTTCAGAAAACTGTCAGGATGTAGAAGACATTTTTAGAATCTGATCTCAGGTCAAAATGGGTTCATTTGTATGATGGATGGTGAAAATAGCTAAAGCATAACATAATGCTTACACCAAAAGGGGTTCCCGCCCAAAATGGGATAATGGGCTATATCAGGTGGGGGTGGCTGGTAGAAAAACGGACCGACTTTATCTGCCTCTCCCAGTCTTCCTCTCTGCCTCTTCGCTATGAATAATAGATTGCAGATGAGAGCTGGAGTTTGCCTCGCAGGGAGGCAGGTATATATGTGCTGCTTGAGGTCGACATTGCACAGCCAAGATCACTCCCTTACTCTTGTGTATCTAACCAATTTTGACCTGAGATCAGATTCTGAAAATGTCTTCTACATCCTGACAGTTTTCTGAAAAAGCTATGTTTCTATGTCAGTGGTCGTTCGATTTTTCAAAAATAGCAGACCTACAAGCTTGTAGCGCGCCACTCGGTGGCGCGCTATGAGCTTGTAGATCTGCTATTTTTCAATAGCTAAAGCACAACATAATGCTAACACCAAAAGGGGTTCCCGCCCAAAATGGGCTAAAGCACTTGAAGAGGTATTCTGCAGATGTCCTTTGAATTCATTAGTTTAACCATTTCTAATTGCCTTTTTATCAGGGCCTCAGCGGGTAACTTTGTGAAGGACAAAGCTGTTCAATATTCAGAGGTATCCTCTTCAGTATGATAAACAGCTTGGGCCAGCTATATTTAACGCATGGTGGTGCTATGCACGCTAAATATTTTTGGTTTGCCCAAGCTGTGTGGAGCATTCTGTGCAGCTGTGCACTCACTGACTGCACTGAACATCAAGTACACGCACCGCCAAATCGTCTGTGTTCATTTAATCGCAAAGAGTGTAAAAAATGGACCCAAACGTGATAAATGTTTACAATTAACAATGAGACGGTATTAGAACCAGACTGTCTACAGTTGTGCGGGACTGCCAGTTGTCAGAAAATTAAATTACAGTACCATCTGTTATAATATTCCAAGGTTAACATCATTCCATGTCTGGCTGGGATGTACCCTTTTGTATTTTTTTTTAACCCATTTTGGGCGGGAACCCCTTTTGGTGTTTTAAACATTATGTAATTTAGCTATTGAAAAATAGCAGATCTACAAGCTCATAGCGCGCCACCGAGTGGCGCGCTACGAGCTTGTAGGTCTGCTATTTTAGAAAAATCGTGAAAATATTTTTTCACGTAGATTTTTTTAAATTTCGACGCCAGGCCTAAATGGGTTAATGCAATCGTAATAAGGCTAAAAGGGCACCTTTATAGAAGGGAAGGATGAGAGAAAATATCTGTCAGTTTCAAAGGCCAAGCACTGTCCTTTCAAGCAGCGGATTAATCCATTCTGGGCGGGAACCCATTTTGGTGTTAGCATTATGTTATGCTTTAGCTATTGAAAAATAGCAGATCTACAAGCTCATAGCGCGCCACCGAGTGGCGCGCTATGAGCTTGTAGGTCTGCTATTTTTGAAAAATCGAAGAACGACTGACATAGAAACATAGCTTTTTCAGAAAACTGTCAGGATGTAGAAGACATTTTTAGAATCTGATCTCTGGTCAAAACGGATTAACCGTGCTCAGATCGCTGCCCATGTTTCTAATGAGCATTCACTGCCCATGTTCACTCATGGAAAGAATCAATTAAAAACCAAACATCAGATTCAATTCCCATATCTTACGTTCTTTTTTTTTCTTTTTTTTAATTTTTATCCCGCGATTTTGTAACCCATTTTTCACCCCTGTGTCAATTAGCTATTGTGATCCTGGGCTCTACACACCCTCCGCCAACCTAGTCCCCATATATGGGGGACATGGGGAGAGCAACGGACTCCTTTACACCTGACAGGGGGGAGTTTCCCTGGTTGGACGTAGCGCGTGGAAGGAACACGTTATTCCAACCAGTTCCTTTCCCCTCCATCAGGTGCCCCGGCTGGCCAGGGGGGGGCAGTTTAGTGACCAAGATTACTGCATGTTTTTTGTGAGGGTACCTACCCTAGGGGACACGGGGAGAACATGCAAACTCCACACAGAAAGGCCCTTCTTACGTTCTTAAAACCCCCCCCAAAAAAGCCCAAGTGAGGCAAAAAAAAAACTTGAAATTGAAAGACTGGGACCCAGAACCCAATTGGTTTATGTGGTTTTGAACAGATCGCCGATGTTCGGAGGTCATTTCTGATTATCCGGTGATCGCGATTGGAACATTGGCGTTATTTAGAGTAAGGATGGACCTCACTTTAGCTGGCTAGCATTGGTGCTATTGCTTTAGCATCCAAGATGGCATCCAAAACCGGACGTGCATCATAGTGGAATTGCTTCTCGTGCATGTGACACCCTTGGCCACGCCATCACCGCCGCAGAGGTCTGGGTTCGATTCCAGGTGGCTTGGCCGGGCGCTGCATTGTGTTCACCGGTGTGGGAAGGAGCTTATGTTGACTGTCAGGAGAAACGGCTGCATGAGTGATGGAGGTGGCATGTGGAAAGTCCAAACCCTCCCCAGGCCAACAGTAGGGGGTTTGGCAGGCAGTGACAGGGAGTGCAGTACACATGGAGGACTTGGCGGCGAATAAATTGGGCAAAAAAAAAAAAAAGAGAGAAAAAGGAGCTGAATTGAATTGAATGAACATTATTTATTTTTGAGACTCTGAAGAATACTGCTGTTCCTTTGTAGATGCGGGTTTGGGGCCGTAATACATATTATGCTTTCATTAAAGATATGTAAGACTCCTGCGCTTGCTAAATAGACTCTTAACCCATTGAGACCTGGAACGCGTCCATGTCACGTTAGCGTTTAACCACATTAACCATTAACCCATTTTGGGGCGGGAACCCCTTTTGGTGTTTTAAACATTATGTTATAATTTAGCTATTGAAAAATAGCAGATCTACAAGCTCATAGCGCGCCACCGAGTGGCGCGCTATGAACTTGTAGATCTGCTATTTTTGAAAAATCGTTAAAATGTGCCTCAAATCTTTCCGAAAATTGTCATGATTTAGAAAACTTTTTTTTTTTTTAATTTCGACGTCAGGCCTGAATGGGTTAAGCTGCCATATAGAAAAGATGCGAGGCTCCAGCAGCATGGCAGCCCAGATTCATCAACCGCAAAGTCTCCTCTCCGCCTTATTTGTGCACGGGACCCGCTAGCCTCGGAGATGATGAATAACAAATCTAACCCATTCAGGCCTGACGTCGAAATTAAAAAAAAAAAAAAGTTTTCTAAATCATGACAATTTTCGGAAAGATTTGAGGCACATTTTAACGATTTTTTCAAAAATAGCAGACCTACAAGTTCATAGCGCGCCACTCGGTGGCGCGCTATGAGCTTGTAGATCTGCTATTTTTCCATAGCTAAATTATAACATAATGTTTAAAACGCTAATGCTAACGTGACATGGATGCGTTCCAGGTCTCAATGGACTAAAGCAAGGGGAAATTACCATGAAAAACCCCTTGCAATTCAACCGGTGCATAAAATATCTGCACTTACTTTAATGAGTGGCGATAAAAAGTTGCCACGCGGTGCGGTGGGCAACGTCGTGATTGATGTTGCACATTAAGAGTGTGCAACCGTGCCCAGGCAAATATCACAGCAGAAAGCCTCCATGTCGTCTGGCCATTGTCCCCGGCTGCCTGCCTGCAAAGGGCTTGTTTCTTTCCTACCATTTACCTGCCTCACTGTTGCTCCAAATCTCTCTAAACAGTCCTTTTCCTCCTTGCTTTCTCCTGCCTCTGGAAAATGCTGCCTGCAGTACATTTTGCGTATATACCCCCTCTCTCTCTCTCTCTCTCTCTCTCTCTCTCTCTCTCTCTCTCTCTCTCTCTCTCCGGCATAGATAAAAGCCATGGGCTCTCTCTTTCTCTCTCTCTCTCTCTCTCTCTCTCTCTCTCTCCGGCATAGATAAAAGCCAGGCTCTCTCTCTCTCTCTCTCTCTCTCCCTCTCTCCCCTCCAGCGTGCCTTTCCTGCCAGACAAATAGCTCCCCTTCTTTCAAAGTGGCCACAACAGAAGGACAGTGATAAGAGAGCTGTCTCCTAGCTGTCACTTCCTCCCTCACGTCACTGTAATTGACTGCAGTGTAACTGGAAGAGTTCCTGCAGCGACACCCAGGGAGTGTCGCCATGGAAGACGAGCAGGACAGGTTGTTATTCACTGACCTTTTGCATAATACTATAGCATGCGCTGCCTGGTGTTTTGACGGGTAATGTGACGGAGCGCTTTGTCCTGCGTTAATCTTTCGACGGCCTCCATATACGCAAACCCGGCGTCGGTGAAACACAAACGCCACTATTACATCTCTCAGGATGACTCATCTAAATTGCTCCCTTGTTTAAAGAGATTTTCTTTCCCGCATGCGCTCATCTCCTCTTTCCACCTGTCTCTTCATGTCACCTCAATTCCTCTTCCCTTTCCTCTGCTCTCGTTTCTCCTCTTGCCTGCAGAAGCAGGCAAGAGTGAATGATAAAGATAAAGAATGTCGCACCTGATGTAGCCACTTAAAGCTTAGAGCGCACACACACACACACACACACACACACACACACACACACACACACACACACACACACACACACACACACACACACACACACACACACACACACACACACACACACACACACACACACACACACACACACACACACACACACACACACACACCAGGCTGTGGATGTTTTTTTTGCAATTAACAAGGTGCTGTTTCTCGCCATTAGAAAAAGAAAACGTCTTCTCAGCTCTAATTGCGCAGTGTCTTGCATATTCAGACGAGGACGACCCCAGCGAGGGACAGTGATGCCTGTTCATGGTTCCCTCGTTGCGTGTGAGACCTCTGGATGGATCTGCATATAGTTGCTAATGAGTGCTGTGGCCCCCGGAGCCGCTCTCTCTCAAGGACCTTATTAACAACTTCCCGATTGGTGATTCTAAGGAGCGATTCTTGGCCCGAGCAGGTCAGCCATGCCACCTCCCCTGGCCTGAACCACAGCACAAAAATGTCAATGGGCTAGCTGGGTAGTACCCCAATAGGCCTATCTCACAGCCCGCTTTCCACGCCCACTTCCGGTAAATAGTGGTGTCTTTAACATTAGCATTTACACGTTTTTTTCTCTGGAGAATCTAAGTACATTTTCTAATGTAAAAATGTGACAGACCAATATTATTATGAAGCAAACAAGATGGTAAATCAGCTCGAACAGATAGAACAAACCTTACCTTGAGAAAACAAAAGTTGTAGACTTCTTAAATTACCTCTGTTAACATGTAGCGTCTATGGAGTGACGTCACGCTATCACCACTAACCCCGAAAGGGGGCGTATTAAGGGGGGCGGGGAAATTCTGTGAGATAGGCTTATAGGATCGCAATGTCAATCTGAAATCAAATTGCCATGCTGGCTGGCTGCATGGGGGCACCCCAGTGGCCCACCAAGTAAGAGTGCATACCACAGAAATAAGGCCCTTGTTATAGGCCTTCCCGCAGCTGGCCTGGGTTTGAATCCGACCCCGAGGCACTATGCTGCATTGTCATTGTCATCCCCTCTCTCATTCCCACCTGTCCTGTCTCACTGTCACCATCAATAAAAAGAAATGCAGAGGGGGAAAAGAATTGACATGCCGGCTGCAATAAGAAAAAGAAAAAAGCAGAAATGCCGAGGGAAAAAAAGAAAATGTATACATGCCGGCTGCCATAAAAATAAAGCAGAAATGCTGAGGGGAAAAAATAGAAAATGTATACATGCCGGCTGTCAAACAACTTCCTTAGTTACTTTGGGGGCGGAACTTTTTAATCAATCAAGGTGAGCAAGAGGTGTAATCTTCACATTACAGCTGTGTGCTTTTTCCTTTCAGACCCCGAGAAGCATAAATATGTGTGACACGTCTCAAAGACTCTGAAATAATGTGACAATGATTTACAGCGCAGTGTTTTTGCTGTTGACACTGAGTGCATAAAAATGACAGACAGCGTAAGCCCCTATATGACAAGGACAATTAATACAAGTCTGAGATTCATCTCCAGTTGCTGTGTTGTGTTTGCAGATATACGTTGCGTCAAACGGAAAGATTGCCAAACAATTGCCAAACAAAAAGATTTCTCAGAGTCTCTCTCTCTTTCATCCATCTTGTGAGATGTTTTGTGAGGAAGTTTTATACAGTACAATTACTGAGGACTGTGACACTTTTAAACGGAATGCGGCGTGCGTGCACAGTCCCGATGAGACGTGCACCCACGCAGCAGATCAGTGTGTCCTCATTAGCTGAGCTCAAAGGCGGCCGTGACAGGAAAATCATCTTTACTGATTCCTAATTTTTGGACAACATGGACAACAGACTAGTAAAAACTGCATATTGATCCAGACAGATGGTTGAGGGAACGGGAGCGAGTCGAGCAGCAGTATACGACACGCACCAAATGAAAAGATATGCCCGTAAGCACCAGTAAATGTTTCTCAGCCTGTCAAGGAGAACTGTTGCGTGTGATATTATGTGCTTTTCCACAGAATTGGGCAACGGCAACGCCATGGGGTGTTAGGACACCAACGAAATGAAGGGAGAAATTAAACATTTAAGATTGTTTTTGCGCGTCTGCTCAATACACTCATTCGGGACAGTGTATTAGCACTTTATATTTAGGGAGACAACTGTGGCATCACACTAAACTAACAATTTACTGTCTCGAATGGGTAAATCCGCCTGGGATGATAGAAGATTCAGTTGCTAGATTGTTCAGATCACGGAGCGGATCTTCTCAGAGACAACACAAGATAATTTTTCAAAACGAACCGATTTCTTACCCATTACCTTCTTTACGACTCACTTTTACAGATGAAAAGGGTTTGCAAAAATAATCACTGCATACGAAATACTGTAACTATTCCCACATTCCCAATTAGAATGAAAGAAAACACGCAAAACAAACAGACCAACCCATGCAGGATTCTGAACAAAGCGATATCTTACCTATTATTACCTTCTCACAACTCACTTACAGAGAGACTGACTCTTTACATGAAACAGGGTTTGAAAAATAAAGAGCACACCGACCAACTATTCCCACATTCCCTCACCGTATTAGAGAAAACATGCAGACAGGTGAACCTATAGGGTTCTGAACAAAGCCGGATCATACAGGGAACAGATGTCCACCTGCCCTCATCAGTCCACACAGCGTCTCTACACGGCTTGGGGTGTAGAGACACATAACGTCCTAATGATTACATGAGCAACTGGCGGCCTGGGGGCCACATGCGGCCCCCACCTTCACTTAACACGCCCCGTAGGTTGATTTCAGCTGTTACAATTCCAAACATGCAAACATGACCGCTTTAATTACTTCAGTAGTAGCTTAGTGACTAGTAATACAATTTGATTGTCTTTTTTCTTTTAGCACTGTGGCCCTCTGGAATGAGTGTGGAACTATAGTGGCCCTCTGGAATGAGTGTGGAACTATAGTGGCCCTCTGGAATGAGTGTGGAACTATAGTGGCCCTCTGGAATGAGTGTGGAACTATAGTGACCCTCTGGAATGAGTGTGGAACTATAGTGGCCCTCTGGAATGAGTGTGGAACTATAGTGGGCCTCTGGAATGAGTGTGGAACTATAGTGGGCCTCTGGAATGAGTGTGGAACTATAGTTGCCCTCTGGAATGAGTGTGGAACTATAGTGGGCCTCTGGAATGAGTGTGGAACTATAGTGGCCCTCTGGAATGAGTGTGGAACTATAGTGGCCCTCTGGAATGAGTGTGGAACTATAGTGACCCTCTGGAATGAGTGTGGAACTATAGTGACCCTCTGGAATGAGTGTGGAACTATAGTGACCCTCTGGAATGAGTGTGGAACTATAGTGGCCCTCTCCATTTTCAAAGTTGTCCTAATGCGTTGTACATGCATCTAGCTCCATTTCCAAGCCATATTGTGCAACATTCCTCATCGTGGTGTTATCCACTTAAACTCTGGCCTACAGTATATCATTAATTTACTACTGTATATTGTCTTGGTCCGCTCTTTTTTTCCGTCCACACCAATTAATGTCTTTGCTGAAAACAAGCCATGTAACAACGTGCGTGTGTCGCAACGTTTCTGCCGAATGTTTGCAGTTCTTTGCAAAAATGTTTGCCTATTGTGACAACTGGGATGCTAATTCATGTGGTTAAATCTCCCCCTGATACTGAATAATTATGTCAGGAACTTCACTGAAAGGCTGAATTTCTGCAACATTAAATATTTGGGTTCAGCACGGCATGTTCCTTCTACAGTACAAGGCCTACAGACTTCGCTACATCACTAATGATGCATTATTTGGCCATTGCGCCGTGTGTATGTGTGTGTGTGTGTGTGTGTGTGTGTGTGTGTGTGTGTGTGCGGGCGTGCGGTCTGTGTACGTCACCTGGGGACTTTTAAATGGCCGTTTGTTTGATATTCTGCAGTGCTCTGCTGGTTGAACTCTCTTTGCGGTCGTCACGGGGTTGCTGTGAGAGCCCCGGCAGGAAGACGTGGAGCCATCCAGCTGCTCCCCCCCCCCCCCCCCCCCCCCCCCCCCCTCCCCCCCGTGCTCCGCAACAACCCCGTCGACCTCACCTGTCCGGCCCAAGGGCCTCAGCGCAAGTAGCACGCACAAACGCTCATGCGCGAACAGAAAACACACACACACACACACACACACACACGCACATATAAACACTGCCATATAATTAAAAACCACACATTCTGTCTGTATAATTAAGCTCCTGCAACAGACGCAACGCCTGCATGCTTTCCCAACAACAGCCTCGAGAAATAGACCAGGCCCTCTTGGAAAAAATGAAATGTTTTCTCTCTTTTAGTACAGCAAAAAAACAACACACACACACACACACACACACACACACACACACACACACACAAAAAAACATGAATAAATAAAATAGCGAGCGATATTGGATGCAGAAGAAGGAAACAGCAGAGAACCATATAGCACTGAACGAACCAAGCTACAGTATATGCAAACTTTATAAATATAAATGAGGCCCGGGTATGATTTACATTAAACTGCAGTGTTTGTCTGTAGAGAGCATTGTGCCTCTGTCTAATATAGGTACGGTATACTGGATACTGTGCATGGACCCCGGGCTGCCCTCACATTGCCTGTTTATTAGCATATACAGTTGGGTGCCACCGATATTGTCCCTTATCATTTAACTGTCCTTTTGCGCAGATCACGCAAACCTCAGCAAAAAGAAAAGGACAATATCGATGGCCTCCAACTGTATTCAGCTATTAGTGTAGATTTTCGTCTTACACAAACATTAAATTCCCATTGACAATGAATGGAGAATTTACGTCATATGTGTCTGTGCAAATCGGCATGTTACGTCATGATGATATTATATACGATGATAAGAGCGCCCCTCACTTCACACGGGTGTGATTTTTAATTCACGCCCTACTTGATCATATTACCACAGCGTCACACAAAAGCATCAAAAGTAGCAGATCTATACAAGCTGGAGTTTGTAGACGTGCACTAGCCATATATGGAGCGTGTCTTGAGTGTACAGGGTTTGATGAGGTCAGATCAACATATGGAATGTCAGAACAGGTCAGTTCCATATATGGAGATCTAAGGGTAGCAGTGGGGGCAGTCTTGAGTGTACAGGGTTTGATGAGGTCAGATCAACATTATGGAATGTCAGAACAGGTCAGTTCCATATATGGAGATCTAAGGGTAGCAGCGGGGGCAGTGTCTTGAGTGTACAGGGTTTGATGAGGTCAGATCAACATATGGAATGTCAGAACAGGTCAGCTCCATATGTGCCATATATGGAGATCTAAGGGTGGCAGTGGGGGCAGTGTCTTGAGTGTACAGGGTTTGATGAGGTCAGATCAACATATGGAATGTCAGAACAGGTCAGCTCCATATATGGAGATCTAAGGGTGGCAGTGGGGGCAGTGTCTTGCGTGTACAGGGTTTGATGAGGGCCCAGGTAGGACTGGGCCTTAATTTCCGGGCCTGTTGAGAACTCTAGTTTTCGTCGGCTGCCGGGCACAGCTGCACTAATAACTTTGGGGCAGGCCCGTCTAGAGTTTAAATGGACAGGTATCAGTCAAAAGGGAGACATGGAAGAGGAAGGATGGATGGATTAGGATCAACATATGGAATGTCAGAACAGGTTCTGACATATATCCATATACTAATATTGATGACATCAGGGATCTCCATATATGGGCTTAATTGCGACAGCAGGTCACATTTACTATGATCCCTGATTTACTATCATCCCTGATGATGTCACGTGATGTTACGAGACCTGGGAACCATACATGGGGATTTTGAGTGATACACTGACTGACTGACTGACTGACTGACTGACTGACGGGAAACATGATTCCATGCGTGTGTGTGTGTGTGTGTGTGTGTGTGTGTGTGTGTGTGTGTGTGTGTGTGTGTGTGTGTGTGTGTGTGTGTGTGTGTGTGTGTGTGTGTGTGTGTGTGTGTGTGTGTGTGTGTGTGTGTGTGTCCATGGCTAAATCGATCACTGAGACTTCTCTGCTCAATACTGGCCTGCAGTCACTGCACTCCACTGTTCATGCTGAGGATAACATTCAACTAAACCCCAAATTCAGACAAGCAGTCCATTGATTTTGCTATGCCATCCACGGTAATAACCACCTCAAGGCACAAGACCCACCAAATAGAGATGAGGAATCCATTAGATTAACTCATTTTGGGCGGGAACCCCTTTTGGTGTTAGCATTATGTTATGCTTTAGCTATTGAAAAATAGCAGATCTACAAGCTCATAGCGCGCCACCGAGTGGCGCGCTACGAGCTTGTAGGTCTGCTATTTTTGAAAAATCTCAGAACCACTGACATAGAAACATAGCTTTTTCAGAAAACTGTCAGGATGTAGAAGACATTTTTAGAATCTGATCAAAATGGGTTAAAAAAAAAGAAAAAAGCAGTGGGGGTTGGAGGCTACTTCATGTGCACAGTGTTGTTGTGCTTCATTTTCCGCCGTTCATTTTTATTGTAAACGTTCCGCTCTGAGAGCTCAGTCTGTCCGTTTAGATTTGTTCGTGGAGCGGAGAAATCAAAGAGGACTTTGGAAACACAGACTTGACCACCACCCCACATTGATATGAAAGGCTAAAGCGAAACATACACCCATGACAGGGATTACAAATGTTTTGTTTGTTGTTTGTATACAGAGACGGGGTGAAAAGGGAATTACAAATAACCTAGGATTCAAGACATTTTATCTGCTTTTTCCTTGCATCTATAATCTCTGGGAGATACAAAGATTTTTTTTTCTTCCTTCCAAACATTGCGTGCATATGAATAGATTTGTGAAATGGACCCCCTCGGGGGATGAATACAAACAGCGAGGAAAGAGCAATGAGGAAATACAGCTAATTTGGTGTAAAAAAAAAAGAGAAACAAGGCAGTGTTTCCTCATTAGAAACGTGACAGGGAAGTAGCCTGTATACTTCCCTGCTGATGCTTGCCTGAGGCTACGTCATCTATACAGAATGACTGTGTTGACCGCACGACAACCAGCTGAATGACTGTGTTGACCGTCCGCACGACAAACAGCTGAAGACTGAAATAATGGGAAATACAGGGCGTTTTTGCCACCTGGATGTTCGACAAAGTAAAGCTTTGCCGCTTTCAACCTGTCAAAGTCTTCAAACCTATTCTAACAATGTTCGAAAATTGTGAAAATAGCAGTTCTATACAAGCTTATAGATTGGGCATACGTATGGGCTATCCTTGAGCCAAGCTCACAACACTGCATGTTCCCAAAGGGGAAGAGACTGGTGGTGCAATGCAATCTACACCCTTTGGCACCACCCCGCCGAGGCAAAGAGCCCGGTCCATCTGGAACCGGGCATAAATCTGAACTTCCTATATAATCAACGGCATGTTCCTCAGCTGTTGTAATTAGAGCGATGAATATGAAATCACCGGGTTTTGACAGCGCCGAGGCAGCTTGGAAATGTACGGTTCTAAATGGCCCCCAGTAGGGGCACTCCTGACGTGACTGATATTGCTCTCTGTGTGTCGTTCGTTGCAGGTTTGCCACGCCGCATGGCAACACCACTCAGCTTAAGAGGCATTGGCGCACATAAAAAAAATAAAAAATAAAAGCAACCGCCTCCTCCGTCTTCTGCTGGAGACAGACGGAGAACAATGCGGTCATAGTAGACGATAGACTGTGGGGACTCGAGCGAAGCTTACAATTTGTGCTTGGATATTGATTGGGTTATATTTCGTCCCTCTCATTAGCTACTGGGCTACTGATACTATATAGTACAGCAAAATGAAGGTGGTGAGTTCACTTAATTCCCCGTCCGCTCAGAGAGGCATTAGTAATAGAGTCTGATGTAGACCTATTATGGAAGACAGATGGTTTGTCCAGCTCCAGTTTGTCTCTCTCTGCACAGTCTGCAGCCGTGGAGGCATGGGAGGAGGAGGAGGAGGAGGAGGAGGAGGAGGAGGAGGAGGAGGAGGCATCGCTACACTCGTTTACAACACCCCAACTAGGAGATTTACTTAGGCCAGTGGTTCCCAAACTTTTCCATGCCAAAGACCTCGCAAATTATAGCCATATAGCCTCATCATGGCTGCCAGGCTGAGTTTGTAGATCTGCTATTTTAGCTATATTTTTATCGACATTTTAAAACCTTTGGGGAATAATTGCATGCCCAAAACAGGCTGTGCCCCCCCACAGCCCCCACTTTGAAAACCACTGACTATTGGTCTGGAAACCAGGTGGTCAGTAGTTTCCACCAGGCTGATCCTCAACGAGTGGCAGCTGGAGGTCCCTGACTGTACAAAACTCACACACAGAGAAACCTCCAATGGGAGAGCAGGGCAAGAGGCCATGGCAAAAAACCAGACAACATGGCACTTATAGATCCTACAGACAGTTCACAGATCTTATTTAGTTAGTTATCTCCCAGCAAGAGGAGACCTTATGATCTGGATATGGTGCCCTTAAACCTTCTGTTTGCACTGGTGCAGGGATGGATTCTGTAATAGATTTGGAGAGGAGCTTAACAAGGTAGAATTCATCTTCTTTGGCCAAAAATACAAAGCGTCGCAAAGGAGAATGTTTTGGCCAACTCGATATTTTTGTTAGGCTATAGGTTAAAAATAAAATGTGTATCTGCCTGCCAACGAGGAACAGAATCGAGGGAGCAGCTATAGGGTCAGTCAAAGCTGAACTCATCGATGACAAAAATATTGATTTTGTCTTTCTAAGAAATGTACAAAAACAGAATGTAAACTCTGGTATATATGGTATAATGGGTATACGTGTGTTCTGTTGTGAATACTACTGTATGTGTCTTTTGTTTTGTTGAATAATTGCTAGTGTCCTGATGTGTTAAACGACAGTAGAATTCTTATAAAAGCTCAGTCAAAGGTCTCTCTTTATCTCATATATTCACTTTATAGCAGTATCAGGTAGAGGAACCCGCCTTGCAAATCCCTCGAGGTGTACTGATGTGAAGGCAAAAATGGACGGAAATAAATCACAAGAGCGTGGCTAACATGCTTGCATACTAATATGTATATTACCCATGGGAAAACTCTATATCTACTAATGGAAGGGTGTGTGTGTGTGTGTGTGTGTGTGTGTGTGTGTGTGTGTGTGTGTGTGTGTGTGTGTGTGTGTGTGTGTGTGTGTGTGTGTGTGTGTGCGTGTGTGAGGGGGGGTCACCTTCTCTACTCTGACACCATCAGTTGCAGTAAATGTGTTTTGCATGCATTTAATTGTAAAATGCAGAGGCGGCAGGCAAGGAGGTTCATGGTTCATGGAACGGGTGGAATGAAAATTAAATGTGGAAAGAGTTTGTGATTCCTCTTTCTGTTATATCTCTTATATTACAAGTACAACATCACAGCAAAGCTGTCGCCATTTTGCGTGCCGTGCATGGTCATTCAATGAGCCTGGGCGAAAGTGAACTATGAGTCAATACTATTCTTGATCTTACGTGGACTTGGAATAGATTGATGGGGGAGAGAGATACAGAGGGAGAAGAGAAGAGAAGAGAAGAGAAGAGAAGAGAAGAGAAGAGAAGAGAAGAGAAGAGAAGAGAAGAGAAGAGAAGAGAAGAGTTTTGCTGGTCCTTTCGGTGTGCATGTAGGACAGGTGATGGCTAGATATGAGCCATTATATTAGATGTAGATGTGGTGCACGGGGAGCTGCCACTGTACCTTTCTGCTGATGGCCTCGACCCAGCGTCACAAAACCAGAGGAGATGAAGTTGTGAAGGTCATGGCCACCGCCACTGCTGCGTACACTCTCCTTGCCATAGTGGAGACCTGTTCACACATGCGTAAAGACAGACAGACGCACGCACGCACACACGCACACACACACGCACACACACGCATTCACAAACACACACACACACACACACCGCTATGAACATCTGCAACAATGGGCAATAAGAGGATTTGACATCTTAGTTTCGACATATACAGTATATATATATTTGAAAACCTACTATCATGTTCAGATTTTTGAGCCTCCGCTCTATTACGCAGCTATGTGTCCGTATGTGTGTCCCTGTGTCTGAGCACCGTATGTGTGTCCCTGTGTCTGAGCACCGTATGTGTGTCCCTGTGTCTGAGCACCGTATGTGTGTCCCTGTGTCTGAGCACCGTATGTGTGTCCCTGTGTCTGAGCACCGTATGTGTGTCCCTGTGTCTGAGCACCGTATGTGTGTCCCTGTGTCTGAGCACCGTATGTGTGTCCCTGTGTCTGAGCACCGTATGTGTGTCACCTATATACAGTACGTGTCCCTGTGTCCGAGCACGAAAATCTGCAGCACGGTAACTCTGTCATTTCTCGACCGTTTCAGACGCGGGAAGGCTCGCCGGAACCGGGCCGCCCCCCTGGGCGCGTTCCTGCGGGTCTGGATGTTCCGGGGACCCCCCCCCCTCTCATCCCGGGACCCCCGCACGGTAATTGTCATTTATCAAATATTTTTGTCCAGAAACAATCAAAGTACAATAAAGAGCACAGCCACAGTACACTACAATACAGTACATAGCACAGTACAGTACAGTAACTATAACAATAAATGTATTAGATGCACCGCTCAGTTCACACAGGTGTGATTTTCCCCCTCCAGAATCATATAAAGGCTCTCTGCGGTGTCAGCTCCTAATTGTAATGGGGACAGAGAGGGATATGAGAAACAACAAGCCGACAAAGGGTGGTGATCTGAAAAGCAATATGTTTCCTTCGCCCACATCCCAGAGCACTTTGAACCCAATCTACACTCTGCCCACACCGCTTTCATGACTGCAGATGGAGCACCTTATATTTGCCACTAAGGTTACTTTCCCATTCCATTGCAGCGGTAATTACGTGTGTGTGTGTGTGTGTGTCTGTGTGAGTGCGTGCGTGCGTGCGTGCGTGCGTGCGTGCGTGCGTGCATGCGCTTTAACACTAGCATGTACCTACATACGTTAGGGGCCAAACACAAACACACATAAATGGTAAATGGTAAATGGTGCATTTATATAGCGCCTTTATCCAAGGCACTTTACATAGATTGTGCATTACATTCACCCATTCATACACCGATTGCGGCGGAAGCCATGCAAGGTACCAACCAGCACATCGGGCAATTTGGGGTTCAGTGTCTTGCCAAAAGGACACTTCGACATGTAGACAGGAGGAGCCGGGATTCGAACCGCCGACCCATGGATCATTGGACGACCTGCTCTACCTCCTGAGCCACAGTCGCCCCACATACATACTGTAAGCACACACAAATACACTTGCCTAAGCAGTGAGCACACACACAAACACAGACAGACACACACATGCACGTGCATGCACACGTGCCCACACACACACACGCTATTGTCTTCCTTTGTCACGTATGTCATTGGTAGGCACCGCACTCCCTACATGACAACCCTTGAATTCTGAAAGACCCTTCAAGCTCAAAACCCTTTCCTTCAGATTGCCCCCCCTCCCCAACTCATTAAGACAAGCTGCAGGGGAAGGCTACGCATTATGAATTTATTGTCCTTGATGGAAGGAAAATCGTGACTTTCAATTCAAATGTTATAGAATACTTACAAAAAAAAGGGGGGGGGGGGAGAAAGAAAAAAAGGGGGGAAAAAATCAAATGCTCTCTCTGGTCATCTGTGTCTCTGCATGCCATGTGTGGGAGAGCAGAAAAATGTGAATAATCAGATAATTACATTATGGAATGCGGAGGATGGCGCAATGCGAGGCATGGCCACAACTAGGAAGGTTATTCGGTAACAAGGTCGATTAAGCCTTAACACGGCCAGGAGGAGGTAATTTACATGGTGTACTGATTTTATGGCATGATCAGATGCCGATCTGCTGTAGTGGACATGGTGTCTTGCACATCATCTCAATGAAGTCTCTCAGCTGTATTAATACATTTCTATATGTGTCTGACTGCTCTCTCTGTCTCGCTATACGTGAGATAAATGCAAAGAGCAAGTAAAAGATAAGTTAATAAACCACTTAGCCATGAGCCCTATTCTGTCCATGTCATAATATAGGCCCAACCTCGTGGAATGAACTTCAAAACTCCTTAAAACTGAGCTCCCTGCCATCCTTCGGTCAGTTCAAAGGAATGCTCCAGAACATTTTTCACCGTGATTGCTCCTGCTTCAATTGATTTATTTTACTGGTTGTTCTGCATTTAAGTTCCTTTGTAATTTATCCTGATTTATAATGTTGTGTTGATGTATTGTTTTGACTGTATTTGTGAAGTGTAACCTCGGCTACATTGAAAATGAGGGCTTGCCCTCAACTGTATTTCCGAGTATAAATAAAGGTGATGATGATGATGATAGGAAAACTGGACAAATTGCCATTATTTTGGAACATCCTGCATACTGTCTTTTTTTTGTCTGGGCCATAGACCCAGAAGGCCTCACCGGTGTTCTTATGTTGAGCTTTGGGCAATTTTAGTAGAAGAGCGGAGGAAGACCCGAGTGTTCTAGTTGGAACATAAAAAATGTATGGAATCCTTAATATATGAAGACTAATGTGTTCTTGTGACCTTACTAAAAAGGAGAATTCAAATTTAGGTCTGAGTCTAAAGTCACACGCAGGTCTGTGACCTCTGTTTGACATGTCATTAAAGATGGAGTGCCATGATTTTTTTCCACCCTAAACATGATCAGCAGGTCTTATTATTATATAAGTAGGCAGAAATGTTTCCAAAAAAGTGTCCAGTATTTGTTAAAATGTCGTTTTTATGTGGGCACCCATACCAGTTCATTAAGTATGCCTGGTTTGCCTGGTGTTGGGTGGTGATGGGTGGTGATCCACCTGAACTTAAGCAGCTGTAGTTGTATGATAAAGGGGGAGGGGTTAGGGGAGGGGCTATTTTCATTGGCACGTTTGACTGTCAAGGGTTCAGCCTCCAAGAAGAAACCCTAAATACAAAGGGAATACATCATTGCACATAAAATCGACTCCAGGGTGTCTAATGAAGTATACTGTCACCTCATAGACACATGAAAAACTGGAAAAATTGTGGCACTCCATCTTTAAGTTTTAAAAAGTTATCGCACATCCAAAGATGGATGTCCTTGAGACAGGAAGTGAGATCACTCAGGGCATTGGGGTCGTCTGGTGAAACAGATAACTATAATGTGTAATTGGGTGTCGTCTGCATATAGTGATAGTTAACAAATAAGTATAGACCCGTGGGGGAATAAACATTGGTCAACTTAACCCATTTTGACCTGAGATCAGATTCTAAAAATGTCTTCTACATCCTGACAGTTTTCTGAAAAAGCTATGTTTCTATGTCAGTCGTTCTTCGATTTTTCAAAAATAGCAGACCTACAAGCTCGTAGCGCGCCACTCGGTGGCGCGCTATGAGCTTGTAGATCTGCTATTTTTCAATAGCTAAAGCATAACGTAATGCTAACACCAAAAGGGGTTCCCGCCCAAAATGGGTTAAGATTTAAAGTAGCTATAAGCACCAATATCTCACATTTTTAATTCACTTTTTATTTTTGTATTCAGACAGCCAGCAATCAGTAAAACGCTCAACCAAAACATTTGTCTCTGTGACACATCTATAGGGGCTGCAATCTGCATTCAAAGATTTTCCTAGAAGCTTCGTCATTGGTCGATTTGCCTGTCTACTTCCTGATTGGTCCAATGACAAAGCTTCTAGGAACATCTTTGAATGCAGATTGTGGCCCCTAGATGGAGTGTGGCCCCTTTGGAGTGTTTTACCATTGCTGTCTGTTTGAATACCAAAAAAAGAAAAGAAAAATAGGTCATTAAAATGTTGAGATAATATTGCTTATATCTACTTTAAGTCCTCAGAGACTGCATATTTCTGTCATAGGAACTCTCTATTAACCCCTTGAACCGTTGCATTGCATATACTCTGGGGGGATCATTAGCCCAAAATAGCAGATCTACAAGCTTGAAGAAGAAGAAGAAGCACAATTTGATCAGTTATTGACTATGGCAATATTATCTATACATGCATGCAACTCCGTCGTCACTAAAACCTGCACTCGACAATCTATATCACTTTGCCCTCCGGCTTATAACTGGAGATGGGTTCCTCTCCCATCACTGTAGGCTGTATGAAAAGGTCGTTTGGCCATCATTGGCTAAGAGACGAGAACAGCACCGCACTGTTTGTATCTATACAAAGCCTTAAACAATTATATCCTAAAACTGGCCGTCATCATCACACCCGTTCCCAAGACTATACTTTGTTTTAGAAATCCCCAATGTTAATTCCGAACTGCAAGGGTATAAGGTAAGATAGCTTTTCATTTCATATGCACCTCACATGTGGAACTGTCGATTTCACTCTGTGCTTCACAGGGCCAAGGACATACGTTGCAGAAGGAGGAGAGATCACTGGAGCAGCACAGCCTTCTTTTAGGTGCTAGTATACAGGAGAACGACTAACGTTTCGACCTATGCGGTCTTCATCAGAGTCACTTGTAAGGATTACTTTGAGTTGATCCAGCTGTGTACTTACTTGTTCACTTTTGAAATGTTTATTATCTTGTAATGAATTTGTGTTTAAATTGTATGTTATGTTTACTGTAATCAGGGCGTCATTGGAAAGTAGAGCTTGCTTCTCAATTGACTTCCCTAAATAAATAAAGGTGAAAGAGGGCAAAGGTATGTGGCCCTTTATCTCCTAATTACTATTGGCCTCTCGCTAAAGTAACGCTGCTGAGATGATTGATGACTATGTTACAACGTCCTGAGCAGGGCACTTTTGGACGAAAACAGAGAAAATAGCTGATCTACAAGCTTGTAGAGCTTGTAGATCAGCTATTTTCGGTATTTTGTAGTGTGGTTAGAAAGCTTTACACCGCTCCAGGTGGTTCGGTCAAGAACAACAAAGCACTTGGGTTGAGGGTTTTACTGAAGAACGTTGAGTTGTACAGAAAGCATGTGTGTGTGGTTCTGCAAACACACACAAAACATAAACATAAAATTACAATCATTTCCATCAACAAATACAACTGGCTAAACATACAAACATCACCTGCCTAAAACATGCACACATTTCCAAACACTTTTACAACAGCACATAAAGAAATCAAATCAGTACTCACAACAAGGAGACGCACACACACGCTGCTGTGGTCTGTACAGAATGAGCAGAAAACTAGGCTTGACAAACTCTAAAGTGTGCTGTGCTGATTGCAGGGTGGATACAGGTGCTCACTAATTGAGAATACAGCAGTGATAGGCTAAGGTCAATCAGCCCTGTGCCAGCCAACAGTTCTTAATTGAGGTCAGCTGGACCTCAGCTCAGTACTTGAGTATATTTGAGCTGGCCTTTTCCACATGCGGTGTATACGACATGGATTTGTAAACACATTTTGTTCAACGCAAAATGCTGCGTTCAAGTTCAGGAGACTTAGGAAAAGAAAGCAATTCTCCTGAATGCTATGCCTTCAGGTATGGCATGGAAAGGAGAGGAGGGGCATGTGCATTTCTTTCACCATAGTAAATGCTGCATTCGTGGTCTGGAGAGGGACGTTGTTTTACAGACGGGTAAAAGGGCAGGGGCTGAAGCCCCCTTTGATGTCTATGTGTGCACGTCCCTGATCCATGATGGTTTAACGCAGAGGGTGTACACATGGAACCATTTTGTATTGTATTGTACACTCCAGAGTAAAGTTAACACTCAAAAGTGTCTGCGGCCCACCCATCTGACCACTTAACATCGCAGACAGAGGTCTGTCTTTATTTATTTATTGCTTTTTCAGAGCATGTTTTTTTTTTTAAATGATCAATCAATCGTTTGTAAAAAAAAAAAAAAAGAAATCACACCCGTGTGAACTGAGTGGTGCAAGGTCTTATATAGCCTGATCAGCTGTGGTCTGACGTAATGTCAGTGACCATAGTAACCATGCTCATTCTTTTGGGCCCCACGTACAGGTACACACAAACACGGATACAAACAAAGCTGGTTGTTGGAGTGGTTTGCACCACTCAAAAAAGAAGTATGATACCAAGGCACTCTTGTAGAAAAATAAAAAGCCTTTAATTTGAAGTGACTAATGCATTGCAGGAATTAAAAATGCGCGTTGCGGCGCAACTGCCTTCATCAGGGTGACTCATCTTCTTCTTTTTTTTTGCATCAATTCTGTCACCCAGATATACCAAAGAGCACCTGGTTGGAGATTGCTATACTCTGGCCAAACAGATGCACTCCTTCCTCTCCTTTTTCTCAATCGTTTGGATCAATGGAACGGACGTAGTATACTTATACGTAGTATGAGAAACCTTTTCTCCATCATTCTTTAATCCTTCAAATCTTAGTGTTTTGTCAATTATTTGGGGGCCCAATCGCAATATGCATTAAACAGCCCCCCCCCCCCCCCCCCCCCCCCCCCCCTCCCCCCCATTCCACAGGGTGAGAATCGCTGCAGTAAAGTGTAGTACAGACTGTGTACAGTACATCCATAGTGTTCATTTATTATTATCGTTTAACTGAACGATAAAAAGCATGTTATACTTCAGGTCGGGGGGACTATATGAAGATGCCCGGAACACCTGAACCTCTCCCAAATCACCTTCCCCGCACACACACACGCACACACACGCACGCACACACACACGCACACACACACACACAGGGGGGCCAAAGGTTGTGTCTCATAATAAGCAGCCATAATGAGAGGTAACACCGGAGTCAATTAGGTGGGTCTCTTATATGCTGAGGTTTGACACAAGTTGCACTCAGGAGGAAGAACACGTTGATGCGGTCAGCACAGAATCACTGCTTTAAACACGGGGATGATTATTATTGTGCCAAATGGGTGGTGGGGGTGGGGGGGGGGGGGGGCAGCAAGGTCACCGTGGAGATGTCGAAGCTACACACTTTTTGGAAGTCATTAGTGGGAGGTTTTTTTTAGGGGGGAGCGAGAGGATTTTGTTAAAAAAAAAAGAAAAGTTACAGATTTACTGAATATGATTACAAGAGTGCCTGTCGGCAAATCATTAGAGTAATTAAATCATTGTTTAATTATTCGGGGGAAAAAACTCATGCGTGCTGCACGGGGTATATAAGTCATGTCAGGGAATACACAAGAGCACGCACGCGATACAAAGAACACACACACACGCATGCACGCTCACCAGAGTCCAGAAGTAGCCTGTGGTCATGTCAAAGTAGGCCGAATAGTCGTAATTGTGATGTTATTGTCAGGGCATTTAATTGTGCCCAGCCACTGACCTTTACGCTTATAGAGGTTGATTGTTTAAGCTCACTGGAGTAGTTATGCTCTAAAAGACGCTCGGAGCAGTTGAGGCCTTTCAAGAGGCAGCAGGGAATTGCCAGGAACCAACATAGCCATGCATATTCTATACCAGGAACCAACATAGCCATGCATATTCTATATACCAGGAACCAACATAGCCATGATGCATACTCTTTTACCAGGAACCAACATAGCCATGATGCATACTCTTCTACCAGGAACCAACATAGCCATGCATGTTCTATACCAGGAACCAACATAGCCATGCATGTTCTATACCAGGAACCAACATAGCCATGCATATTCTATACCAGGAACCAACATAGCCATGCATATTCTATACCAGGAACCAACATAGCCATGCATGTTCTTCTACCAGGAACCAACATAGAACATGCATATTCTATACCAGGAACCAACATAGCCATGCATATTCTATACCAGGAACCAACATAGAACATGCATATTCTATACCAGGAACCAACATAGCCATGCATGTTCTTCTACCAGGAACCAACATAGAACATGCATATTCTATACCAGGAACCAACATAGCCATGCATATTCTATACCAGGAACCAACATAGAACATGCATATTCTATACCAGGAACCAACATAGCCATGCATATTCTATACCAGGAACCAACATAGCTATGCATATTCTATACCAGGAACCAACATAGCCATGCATGTTCTTCTACCAGGAACCAACATAGCCATGCATATTCTATACCAGGAACCAACATAGCCATGCATATTCTATACCAGGAACCAACATAGCCATGCATATTCTATACCAGGAACCAACATAGCCATGCATGTTCTTCTACCAGGAACCAACATAGCCATGCATATTCTTCTACCAGGAACCAACATAGCCATGCATATTCTATACCAGGAACCAACATAGCCATGCATATTCTATACCAGGAACCAACATAGCCATGCATGTTCTTCTACCAGGAACCAACATAGCCATGCATATTCTATACCAGGAACCAACATAGCCATGCATATTCTTCTACCACTTTGTCCTGTCATTTTCGCTGATTGGGTTCCGTGTGTGTCAAGTGACTCGGTCGAGAAACAAAGTATGAATTGTCTCTTACACTCCTGATGCACTATACGTCAAGCACCGTGCGTGCATCAATCCTATTCACATTGTCTTTGGTACATGGGAGTATTTAAGAAAATGTCAGGAGGAGGAGGAGGAAGAAGAAGAAGAAGAAGAAGAAGAAGAAGAAGAAGAAGAAGAAGAAGAAGAAGAAGAAGACTTTTCCTGTGTGGTGTACGACTGTACGGTAAAATAAATCAACTTCATGTGAGGAGCGCTGTGGGCCAAACTGCATTACTCATCGAAAATGGAAACCAGCTATTGTTTACTTTTACCACCGGCAAACTCTGCTTAAAGGCATCCAACTCAAGGTCCTCTCCTTGTTGTGGCTGCAGGGAGCACTATGTTTACACTCACACCTAAACGATGATGTGAGCTTGGCAACAATGCAGAGTGGATGGGAATAGAAACAGAAACAGCAGTCCTTGTGCCCATATCATATTATGCTGTCTGCAGCACCGTTTTTCCTCAGGGTCGTTTTTTGTATTTATTTATTTATTTTTTCCTGCATGTTTCAGAGAGAATATATCACTCTCAGAATGCAGAGAAGAGTTTTGCAATGCACCAGGGAGAGCGCCGTATACAGGGTCTGCATTCGGAGACACTCCACAGGTAAGTTTAGGATTATGCCTGAATTAACACATTTTGGGCGGGAACCCCTTTTGGTGTTAGCATTATGTTATGCTTTAGCTATTGAAAAATAGCAGATCTACAAGCTCATAGCGCGCCACCGAGTGGCGCGCTACGAGCTTGTAGGTCTGCTATTTTTGAAAAATTGAAGAACCACTGACATAGAAACATAGCTTTTTCAGAAAACTGTCAGGATGTAGAAGACATTTTTAGAATCTGATCTCAAGTCAAAATGGTTTAAGCTTGCGGAAAGGAGAAATACAGTACATTGGCAAGGAAGGCTGCTATTCCTGGCCCTGTATGCAGCAAGTAGCCCAGGCAAACGGGTGTTATTCCAACTCTTAACTCGGGTCGATGGGGAGCTTGTGGGCCCTTTGCCCATGCACTTTATGAGGACTCTTTACCTGATTTAAGACCATCTCAAAAAGAAAGAAAAAAAGGTGCTCGGGTAGTGAAGTGCCATTCGCCTCAACAACGGTTTCACCCGAGAGCCTATATGCACTCCTCCGGAGAACTGCATACCCGTGCATACTGTGCCAAATGTGCATTTGTGCGGCACATGAATATGCATTTTCTATGTGAGTGAGTGGGCTCCCTCTCTCCACTGCAATACCGTCGAGCCTGTCAGGGCATGGAATGGCACTCCCAATTTACACACACACATTACCCACGCTTCTCGCTTCTCTGGCTGTCACTGGCTTTCATGTACAAACCCCCGGTGGGACTGCCAGGGTCCCTGATGAAGGGCTTGCTTGGCTTGGATGGACCCGAGTGTTGAACAGAGTTGAGCCAAGCCAGGCCCAGTTATGTTTCTACTGCACTGACTGAGCTGCGATCGCGTGTGCGTGCGCGTGCGCGTGCGGGCAAATATCCAGAGTCAAGCCGAGAGAGAGAGAGAGAGAGAGAGATAGAGAGAGAGAGAGAGAGAGAGAGAGAGAGAGAGAGAGAGACACACACACACAGAGGGCCAGATAAGAGTGATGCCCGCCCTCTACTGAGGATTGAATACACACAAGGTCATGCAGAACACAGTCTTGCGCGCACACACACACACACAACAGTGAAAGGCACGCCCCCTGCATGGCTGCCCACTAAAATGAACACTCATGGATTGTGCGGTCGGTGTGGCTGCTTGGCCCCGGATTAACCAATTCTGACCTGAGATCAGATTCTAAAAATGTCTTCTACATCCTGACAGTTGTCTGAAAAAGCTATGTTTCTATGTCAGTGGTTCTTGGATTTTTCAAAAATAACAGACCTACAAGCTCGTAGCGCGCCACTCGGTGGCGCGCTATGAGCTTGTAGATCTGCTATTTTTCAATAGCTAAAGCATAACATAATGCTAACACCAAAAGGGGTTCCCGCCCAATATGGGTTAAGAACAGATTGATATGGTGACTGAGCCAGGTGAACAGTTGCACTCGGCAACAACACATACTGTACGGCTGAGCGCCAAGGTAAAAAGGGTCTATGCTGCTGTAACCCACCCTGCACACTCTGCACAGCCTCTCTCGGACTCTCTGCCTCAATCTCTTTCACCCCCTCCAGGTGTTTCGAATATACCAGTTAGATCGCCACCTTTCCCCCATTTTCTCTCGCCGTCTCATTGCTTCTGCCTCTCTCTATCTGATAAGGATAAGAACCAGCTTTGCCCTGGAAACAGTCTGTGCCCTGTGTGACTCTTTTCTCTTTTCTTTCCCCCCCACCGGCCCTCTGCAGAGAGAGAGAGGCTGCATTAGAGATTTATACCCCCTGTCTGCACTCTGAATCGCCAGGGTTGAATCATGCCGCGCGGTGCATCGAGAGCTGTGCCCGCGCGCCTGGTGAGTGAGCTCTGGCGGATTCACCCACTGAGCAACTGAGAGGCCATCACTTCCATGCTGTCAGAGACGTTACCTCGCCAGCCCATAATTATCTCCGCTAGCAGGGGGCCCCAGCTCTCTTCCCCTCTATCTTTATCTCTCTCTTGCGCCGTGCTCCCCCCCCCCCCCCCCCCCCTCAAATCGCATGATTACTGGATGTTAACATAGGAGATTACTCTGCTGAAACAGTGTGCACAGCAGTTATGGACTGTATGCATGCATACACAGCTGTACACACAACACACACACACACAACACAAACACAACTTGATTGACACACTGACTGAGGAATATACAGGCACGCACTGTAGGAAGGAATACACTTAAAGTTACTTGCAGCTAGGCTGAAAACCATCATACACACTTCGCCAAAGGGTTTTTTTATGGAACGCTGCAGCCTGCAGGCATCTTGAGAAGGCATCAGAGTCATATATGTAGACCTGTGTGTGTGTGTGTATGGGTGTATGTATGAAAGTAGGTACATGTGTATATGTATGTAGGTGTGTATGTATGTATATGTATATGTGGAGATATGCATATATGGAGGTGTGTATGTATATTTTTCAGTTATTTACCTTTCTTTCTTTCCGTGATTTGTTTTGATCTGATGTTATGCTTTATTAATTCTGATGTTCTTGATTGTTCTTTATGATTGTTGTTTTTTAATCCTGTCTGTAAAGCACTTTGTAACTTTTTGTTTGGAAAGGTGCTATATAAATAAAATTCATTCATTCATTCATATGCAGAGATCTCACTCACCATGGTTGGACTTGGAGGCGTGAACAGGAGTGTAGTGGTTCTTGGACGACGATCTGACTGGCGTGTTGTCTTTTGGGGAGCCATTCATTGCCGCAAAGTTCTCACAGTCGTACTGTGAGATGGGTATGGGCCCCTGCTGCCTCAGAATGTCCGCCAGCGCCCTGGGAAAACAGCAAAACTAAATTGAGTCAGGAATTGTGTTCCTCGCAGAAAAAGGAGTGTTTTTTATGGGTATGATAAGCATCTTTGTAAGAGTTAATGCAATCATGTGATGACGCCTTGCTTTCTACACACGTTAATGGCTCCAGGACGGCTTTATTTAACCAAATATTGTGTTATTGCAAACGGGTAGGCAGGGGGGGTTGGTCTGGGTTATTTTTTTCCCTGCGAATATGACAGTTCTCTTGCGAGAGAGAAACAGCGTTGGGGTTTTATGATTATCTAGAGTAATTGGGTTGAATACGAATGCTTTTCCGACCACACCAGGTGCATATGGAAGTGTGATGAAGCCCCCAAGGGGCCAGAGGAGAAGTGAAGGAAAACCAAGCATGATGAAAGAAGAAAGAAAAAATGAAAAGAAAACAAAAGGAAAGCTGTGTTTATTTGCTTTTCTCTCTGGCATCGCTCCTGATGAGGAAATCAAATTATCCCGTGTTTCTGCTGCAGGGAGGGACACACAGTACGCTTGTATGACAAATGTATCAGCAGCTTAACCCATTTCGGGCGGGAACCCCTTTTGGTGTTTTAAGCACCACGTTATACTTTAGATATTGAAAAATAGCAGATCTACAAGCTCATAGCGCGGCACCGAGTGCCGCGCTATGAGCTTGTAGGTCTGCTATTTTTGAAAAATCGTGAAAAAGGGGTGCAAATCTTTCGCTCTTCTTTCAGAGCGAACGTTTTTAACTCAAATCTTTGCTTCATGGGAGTTCCCTGGAACTACATATTTTCAGATGGGGGTCGGCGGCCAATTACAGATAATTCTGACATGACATGAAAAAGGTTGAGCACCACTGACGTAGAAACAGAGGTTTTTCAGAAAACTGTTAGGATTTAGAAGACATATTTTAAATCGGTCTCAGGTCTAAATGTGTTAACCTTTGCAACAATGTATATATTTTCTTGTTTGCCGCGGCCCCTTATGCGTTTCGGCTTGGCGTCCTGTAATTGAATTTGTTCTGCAGCCGGCTGAGTTGTATATGACCTTAATAATAAAATAAAAAAACCCCGACCTTACTGTTATCCATTACTCACCGTCTTAAGATCACTCAAGTGTTGAATTAAGCACCCAATATAAAAAGAAAAACTATTTAATCTAGAGGACATAATATGTGTGTGTCAGCGTTTGTTCACTGATGTGGCCCACAGCGGCGCCACATGTGTTGTCCAGCCATGTATGATGATGATCACCCTCGTATGGCGAGGCCACGGCCGCCCCCGAGGGGAAAGCAGGAAACAGCCCAGGAATCTATACACAATATCTATAGATGGTATCTTGTGTCTTTAAAGCATTCAATTCCAGTCTCAATCTAGCACGCGCACACGCACGCACACATGCACGCACGCACGCACGCACGCACGCACGCACGCACGCACGCACACACACACCTGGATGCCGCATCATCATGTGTTGATGTGCGATGGGTGCATGGCAGAGAGAGGAGTACAGGATGTGGGAGTATAGAGTGTTCATTCTTAAGGCTTCATTCTACCTGCACACTTGCACAGGATTTGAACTCAACCCACGTCTCCTGAACGAGCAACCACATGTCTGCCACTCGTCCCATGCAGGGCAATCCCCGCTTGACTTGAGATATTGCGCGTATGTAAGCAAGTAATTAATGAGTAACGCGTGTGAGCTTCAGGAATTACTTGTCAATACGACTATACCCAACAACAGAGTCTACATTTTTCAACTGAAGAGCAGGGAGACCACCTCCAACCACTGCAGACTTACAGTATAGATACTAGTTACATTATATGGACATACTGTACCATACAGATTGGTTAACATATAAGTTCTGATTGCATCATTATAACTATGTGAGGAACACAGAGGTACACAGTTCAATTCTCAGTGTTAATTTAACTCTGAGAGTGTGCACATGTCTTACATTTTGGAACACTCTCTGAGTACTAAAAGGGTATACATTGATGTGTGTGTGTATACCTTAGCCTGATGTGTGCGTTTCATGTGCATCACGTGCATCTTTATACTGTGTCTGGGCTATTGCTTGTTTCCATTTCAAAGAGGGGGGCCATTTTAATCTCAATACAGCAACATCCTCCATTAACTCGGGAGAAATGGACTCTTACGGGTCCATTTTGACACCCTCGGATAAACCAAGGCTGAGGATTTAGAAGTCAGTCGTTCATGCGATATTGATTAAAAAGACAATTAGACAGATTACGACATAAAGAGGATACAGTACAACGCATCAAACGTGACACGAGCCATCTGTCTCTCTTTATCTCTCTGACAAACACACTTTAAACACACCACACACAGACACATATCCAGGGTTAACTAAACTGTGTTAGAAGGGATCATTTTTAAGCCCTCTGTTAATGCTGCAGTCTGTATAGATTCCATGCCCTATACTGGGATTGAAACACTGGTTTCCAGCGTAGGAGACCAAACTTCGACCTTAGACCGTATCTAACAACATTTGGGGAGGGGGAGATGTTGCACTTATGAACTTCATGCAGGGCTACCTGTCAACCAGTCAATGCGGTACCCAGCTAAATGATGTTAACTTAATTTGCAAGAAGTCTGCACAATTAGACAATGTAGAAGAATTGTTGCTTTGATCGTTTGCATGTTATCTCTCCTATACCACATCAATGCACGGAATTGTGGACAAAATCGACAACGACAACAAAATGGTCTTTAGTTTTGGGTCCGCAAGGCTAAATGTCATCAAATGGTGGTCCGTGGCTCAAATGCCAAATACATAATGGGCCTTGATATGGAAAAGGTTGAACGCCTCTGCTTTAGGCCTACACCATGGGGTCTAAACCCCCCAATGGAAGAGTAGGAGGACTACCTCCTACACTGCAGATTATTTAGCCCACTCTACCATGCAGATCATGGTTAAGATTGTCATTGTATCCATTGAAATAAGTTTTGGGATTCCGGTTTCAAAATAACTGAATATTCTACTGTGAAACTACACTATACCAAAAATCACTTTGATATTTCCCTTTGAACATTTTTCTGCAATTATTTCGGTCTTTGGAGAGAAGCCACACAGAGGGACTCTGTGTCCCAGTATCTGCTGTGAATCTAATAGAATGTGAGCTGAAAGGCATTGTGGGTATCAGTTTGGCTTTAGAGATGATCATCTGTTAACCCATTCTGGGCGGAAACCCCTTTTTGTGTTTATAGCATTGTGTTATACTTTAGCTATTGAAAAATAGCAGATCTACAAGCTCATAGCGCGGCACCGAGTGCCGCGCTACGAGCTTGTAGGTCTGCTATTTTTTAAATATCATGAAAATGTAGTGCAAATCTTTGAATATATTCTTTCACTGCAGCAAATGTTTTTAACTCAAATCTTTGCTTCTGGGGTGTCCAACAACATATTATCAGATGGGGGTCCGCAGCCAATTACATATAATCTGGGGGGTCTTTGACATGAAAATGTTTGAGAACGACTGACATAGAAACATGCGTTTTTCATAAAACTGTCAGGATTTAGAAGACATTTGTAGAATCATCCTCAGGTCTAAAGGGGTTAATTAATTTCAGGCACAGCACGTTGTGGGAGACAAACCACAGCATGACATTAAGCCCCTTTGGTGGTGATGGTTTCTGCATGCATTTAGAGTTAGACAACCTCCAATGCATCACTGCCATTCTGGAAGGCATATAGTGTAGTGTTCCACCCTTGTGTGAAATGGAGTTCATGTCATGGTGTTGAGTCATGGCTGTCGATGGCAACATGTCGTGGCCTGTGACACACATAACGCCAATACAGCGTTCTCTAGCATCCCCTGTCAATATCTGCCCAGCATGCGTTCAGGTCAAGGTTATACATAAGATGGAGCTCTTGGTGGGTTTCCGCATACTGTATAGCCTACTGCACATTGTGTATAGGATGGACAGTTTACACAGGAAAACCCTCCATGTTAATTTAACTCTGAGACTGTCACCAAGTGGACCAGTAAGGGTCCATTTGCACACTTTCATACTTACAAATTGATAAATTAACTAATTAACTGAGTATTTCACTATATGGTGCAGATATTTTTCTATTATCATGACTTTTATAGGCAGATATTTCGAAAGGCCATGGTGCACCTGATTAATTTCCCCCCCCCCCATTATGTCGTGTACAACTAAAGTATAAACACCACATAGACTCACCTATGAATATTCATCTCTTGAGGCGGCTCCGTGGCTTTGTCGTAGGCAACTTTGGCCGACACTCCCAGCACTATGATAAAGGCTATGATCCCACAGGTGATGTACACGGCGGTGTTCGTCTGGTCCATGCTCGGGTCGTACGTCTCGCCCGTGGGGACGGGCGACGGCGACACGGTCTTCACCCAGTCCGGCGTGTGGTAGTTCTTGCAGGCTTGCTGGTCCAGGCGGTCCTTCTTGTACTCGCAGCAGAAGCGCAGGTAGCACGTCCCGCAGCAGAAGCGGTGGTTCGTGTTGTTGCACTCGAACATCTTGTCGTACTGTCCGCTCACGTCGTAGTAGCCCAGGCAGGTGTCGTGGTTGCTGGTGGCCGGCGGGGGGACCTGCGGGGTCTTCTGCGGGACGGCCGTGGGCACCACCGCCGTGGCGTTGAGCATGGCTTCTTTGGGCTTGGGGGTCTTCTTGGGCACCTTGGGTACCTTCTTGCCTCCCGCCGTGGCGGCGCCCAAAACGCTCAGCGGGTCCAGGTAGATGAGCAGGAGCAAAAGGTGCCTTATCCCCATTGCGATTAACTTGTCGACTCACTTCTGGTTGCCTATATAGGCGTGAACGTGGTGTCTTTTGGACGTGGAGTGCGGGGTTCAGTCCTCCAGGGTTTTCGTAACCCCGGCGTCCCCTGCCAGCCCGGTCTCTGGTGCCTTTACCATACTCGATAATACAGCAGCGGGTATTGCCGACGCCATTTGTGCGGTCAAGCAGCAGCTAAATTGCGATATTTGTTCAAAAGGCGATGGCAGTGCATGAGGAACAGCATGTTCTGTCAATGGCTCTGTGCGTGAGTGTGAGAGAGCACCGTGCGCTTTCCTCTGGGCGAGGGGTGCTGAACTGGAGGACCGTCGCGCTGTCCAAGGTGCTGATTCTGGAGACAGTGCTGTGGAATCTGTTCCTTACATCTTGTTCAAGTAAAAAGTTCTGCTGGAGCGGAGAAACACACGGAACGGTTCATTAAGCATGATCCTCACGCAAGGAGTGTAGGCTATAGGCTATACGTGCGCATTGACTGCGAATGTAATAAAAACCTACACAGGACTCGGACTACTGCTCCGTGTGTGCGTGGCTCCCGTGCACGCTAAGACACACAGTATGGTCTCGTTTACAAACAATTTCCCTTTTCTTCGGTTATGTCTACCGTTTAAAAATGGAAGTAACCACGACGTAAACTTAATAAAACTGTTAGTTAATTGTCTCACGTGCAAATAGGCTTTGCAAATTGGCTTCGAATGTGCATTTGTCCATGTCTCTCTCTATAGCTTCTATCCTTATGCTTCAAATCCTAACGTCGATCAAAATAGCCAAAGCAATATTGACAATTTAGACGGGAGATATACAAAAATAAAATCGGTTCAGATATCATCATGGGGTAAAGAAAACAACAACAACTGATATGATGTTTACATTATTGATGCTGATGTCCATGTGTGTCCGGCCGGGTGAATAATAATACAGCTGCAGAATTCATCCTACCTCTTGTTAAGATTCCCTCTGACGAGTTGCTCTCTTAGCTCTCTCTGTCTCTCTCTCAGGCTCTCCGAAAGTGAGGAGAATATCAGCGCTCTGACCGAAACCCCTCTCTCCACTTCTTCTCCTCCTCCTCCCCTCTCCCCTCCAACTCCTTACATCACTTTAATGCTGGCGTCACAACTCAGCCAAAGGGTCGCTAAATTACATTCTCTCGCTCGCAGTCTGCCTGGTTATTGGCATTAACACTTCTAAATGAAATGCCTGCACGGCGCACTCTGTCTGCATAGAACGAACAGTTGCTGCCCATATACTAGTCCACGACTGGCACTTGAGGTTTGTGCAGCAATTTGTGACCCTGTCCTGTGCGTCTTTGCTTTGGGTTTACAGGTTTGCATTTAGCCCCCGAACAGACTATTCAGATGACAGTCCCACATCAACTTTTTCGAATGATAGCCTAATCGTTCGGGGTGAGCTCGTTTTCATTTGCCCCTGCATGCACGCCACGGTCTGCCGCCGGGGCGGCTTGCACTGCCAACTATATCGTTTCCAGGATGAAACACATGAATTGATTTCTTAATCTCCTTTAATACAGTCTTTTCAGACAACAATCCCTAAATAAATATTTGCCAACCTCCACCATGCGGTGTTTGTTGTGTGTGGAATTGGCAGGGCTAAATTGCCGCTGAATGTTTTCCACTCTCCTGCACCAAACTGAGACAATGAGTCGTGCACGGCTGTCTGCACCACGGGACTCTGGCCATATAGGTATAGCCTATATCTCTATTCGTAATTAACTAGAGGCCTCTAGGCCTATACGTGTGCAGAATGACTCGATCAATTGTCAGTTGATATGAAATTCACACAAACAAATGTACTGTATGTTGCTGGTGGAGCATTGGTGGACATCTCATGTTCACAATGTGTGCATATAGTGATGCTTTGTGAGCCTGTAGATCTATTTCTAGGGGGGGGGGAACAATAAATATAACTGCAAGCAGCAATAAGACGGGGTCAAGCAATACAGAATAAATCACACCCGTGTGAAGTGAGGGGCACTCTTATCATCATACACATCATCTCATTCCGGCCAATCACAATTCGCGTCCTCACTTTCCCGTCCTCATTTCCGTCTTCACTTTTCTGTCCTCACGTTTGAGGCCTATATGTCCAGCTTTTATAGGGTTTGTGTAAAGACAAAAGTGAGGACAGGAAATTGTGATTGGCCAGAATGAGATGATGTATGGTAATGTATGATGATAAGAGCGCCCCTCACTTCACATTTGATTTTTGTTTTATCCTCAATAAGTATTTGCTCAGCCAACAAAGCTGGGAATAGGAATAGGAGGGGCTAGTGCCCCTCAAAAAAACAATATATATATATATATATATATATATATATATATATATATATATATATATATATATATATATATATATATCAAAGGCTATTGTGACAACTATTCCACAATCTCTGAATGCGTATTAGTATTTCAAAATTGTGTGAGGCAACAGTCTGGCCACGCAAGATGTAGCAATGTGGGTCAAAGTCTTCTAGGTCCAAGACAGCAGTATATACTGTAGGCATATCACAGTCCTCAGTACAGCATACAGTGTGTAGTCATTTTCTCTGGATGGTTCAAAAGACGGAGCGCAACAAAAAGCTGACCAACATGATTTGCTCATGTGACATCTGCAGAGTAGTATAGAGAATCTAGCCCATTTTGACCTGAGATCAGATTCTACAAATGTCTTCTACATCCTGACAGTTTTATGAAAAAGCTATGTTTCTATGTCAGTCGTTCTTCAATTTTTCTAAAATAGCAGACCTACAAGCTCGTAGCGCGCCACTCAGTGGCGCGCTATGAGCTTGTAGATCTGCTATTTTTCTATAACTAAAGCATAACATAATGCTAACACCAAGATCAGATTCTAAAAATGTCTTCTACATCCTGACAGTTTTCTGAAAAAGCTATGTTTCTATGTCAGTCGTTCTTCGATTTTTCTAAAATAGCAGACCTACAAGCTCATAGCGCGCCACTCGGTGGTGCGCTATGAGCTTGTAGATCTGCTATTTTTCAATAGCTAAAGCATAACATAATGCTATAACACCAAAAGGGGTTCCCGCCCAAAATGGGCTAGAGACCACTCTCAAACTCAAGTATATGAAATACTGGGCTAGGCTGGATTCTTTTCCTGAGCCTGGCACTTTTTACTGTTGTCATCCTTTCATGTCTTGACTTGCAACCATCTCTATACCCCCAACCCCGCCGCACCAAGGAAGCAGTAGAAAGGTGGAATGCCAGTTCTCATTAGAGGAGGGAGTTTGAAAGATTTCCATGACAAGGAAAGTCAGGGAAGTATATACTCTTTGCAGTCATCTTCTCCCACAATCAGCATTTGTGTGTCCCGTGGAGTAAAAAGATATGCCCATTGAAAGTGTCAACCCCTCCTAGTGAACATACACTCTAAAATCCTGAATGTTACATTGACTCTGGGCTGTGTAGAAATGGACCCTTACTGATTCATTTATACACACTCTCAGAGATGCTTCCTTGAGATGGCGCATTCAAGCATATATAGGCATTCACCTTATCAGCATAAAAATGGACTTACTGACTTCCCTTAATGGTAAAGGTAATGGATAGACACAAGTGAAGGTCTTATTATGTTCATCTAGAGCAGGGGTGCCCAAAAGGTAGATCGTGATCTACCAGTAGATCAGAAAGGCTTTGCAGGTAGATCGCATGACATCGCATCTGCCACTTGAATTAAGGTGACTTCATTGATTAACATCAAATCGGGCCTGTCAGCTCAAACCCACAATGCAATACTTTGTTTTCAAGAGTGTTGCACACAAACGTCAGATGCATTACAAAGTTAGACAAAACAAAACAGTACCAATTCCATTTCCGCCCTCTATTTCCCATTCCAAGTGCGTTTGTCTTATGTAACACCAGCGCCGCTATTCCAAAAGCCCTTCAGGTACATTTTTTAACTATTTTCAGCAATGATATAATATTTTTTGGGTGGGTAGACCTTGTTGCGCTGGTCATTTTGAAAGTAGCTCTCAAGTCAAAAAAGTGCGGGCACCCCTGATCTAGAGGAATATAATGCCACTATTGTGCACCAGTCACGTTGCAGGAGTGACACTTCAAGGACAATTGCTTGTTACTTATTTTGCTTTCATTTACACATGCAGGCGAACAGGAGCTCATGCACATGATGCCAACTGGACAAAATTGACAATCAAATAAATCAAATCATATCCTAAACAAATAAACATATATACAAGGGTTGTCCATATACCTACAATAGCTATCTATAAGATAGATAAAGTAAAGCCAGAACAAGGACGCATTTTCATGTCAAATTAATATATTTTTGTCCATGGACCCTCATCTGAAAAGATTGTGCCATGAGCACAACCCCACAGGCCCCCACGGGCCACACGGGCCTGTGGGGGTACCTGGACCTGGATAATAGTCTTAATGGGCCACTTCACCCCTTTTGCAATGTTTGTTAATATGTGTTTTTAGATATTTTAGTATTTCAAAGTGCCAGTGATGTCATGGACACTGGTCTCACTTCCTTCCTGGACTACATGTTGTCTCAGTAAGACAGCCCTCCCCCTCTCCACAAGGAGGAGCAGTGCACCAAAGCATTATGGGAATTGGAGTCCAGGAAGGAATGACGTGAGACCAGTGTCCAATGACATCATTGACATCACAGACACTTACACGTGTTACCCACATAGAACCCCCAGGAAAGTGTTTCTTGTCTCCCAAACATCATTAAAATAAGATCTGGTTGCAAAAGGGGTGAATAAGTGGCCAGAACTGAAGGCACAAGGCCTCCATCAGTGTTAAAAGAGACGTACACAGTGCTTACACTTAAGTGCCGGCCCTGAGCAATTTGGTGCCCTAGGCAGGATTTTTTTTGCTTGGTGGATGCCCCCCCTCCCCTCATGATGCCCTAGGCAACTGCCTGTTCTGCCTGATGGGAGGGCCGTCCCTAACCATTATCAAATCCACCAATAATAATAATCCAATGTCACATCCCCTCCGGCTCCCGCAGGTCTGGTAAGGCCTGCAGTGTTGGAATAAGTACACACATTTGAGGGGCGCTAGCCCCTCCTATTCCCAGCTTTGTGTGTGTGTGTGTGTGTGTGTGTGTGTGTGTGTGTGTGAATTTTAGCGATGATTTGATTGGCTGATCACCCCATAGCGATGATTTGATTGGCTGAGCAAAGTACATATTGAGGATAAAAAGTGAGGGCAGAAAATTGAAGCCGGAATGTGATGATACATGTTGGTGATGATAAGAGCTCCCCTCACTTCACACAAGTGTGATTTCTATACTAAATTATCAATGTATTATGCAATGTAGAGATAGTACTCTTACAAGCAAAAAGTCCAGCAATCAAATTTTACTTGGGTAAAAGTACAAAGGTATTGGCATCAAAATATACTTAAAAGTAAAGTAGGCCTACTCATTATGCAAAATGTCCCATTTCACAATATTATAGGCCTATCATGTATAAAATTTAAATCTTCAATTCAAAACACAATTAAATAATACCTCAACATGACCTCTTAAGTCAAGTCAAGTCACCTTTATTTAAATTAAATTAAACAATTAAAAACGTTGACCCAAAGTGCGTTCCATTCAAAATGACATCATAACGACCTCATAAAATCCAATCCAATCCAATCCACTTTATATACTTTTATAAAGCACATTTTTATACAACAAGGTTGAAACAAAGTGCTGTACACAAAGAAATACTAAAATAAATCAAGAAAATAAAGCAACAACAACAACAACAGTACATAAACAGGGCAACATAAGGACAAAGCAATGGAAGCAGCAACTCTTAATCAGTATGTTCAAATGTTCAAAGAGTACAAGTGAGTTTTCAGACGTGATTTAAACACAGACAAGGATTGAGAAGGATTGATTAAAATACAGCATATAGCAAACAGAAACAAAAGCAGCGGACCATAAAAGGGTGAAGCCGACTGATGAGTTTGAACCAACTTTTATTCATTACTCAACGTGGAAACTACTGTATGAAGAAAAAGGCATAAAATACACACAATGCATAAATCAATATGCCATAAACAAACACTACATCAAATGGCACCATAATACAATACACGTTAATACATAGGCCCGACTCACACCTTCGCAACAGATTGATGTACAGTATGCTTGTTGTATGAGACGTATTGACTGATGCAAGCTCACAATGCATTTCCAATGGGAGTCACATGCGGTTTGACACAACATTTGTGTTGTATGAGGTGGTGGGGGGCAGTCGAAACACAGCCGAAAGCCGTACAACACAAATGTTGTGTCAAACCATGTGACTTCCATTGGAAATGCATTGGGGCGGCCATGACACTTACCCTTTGCATACATCTAGCATGCATCAATGTTGTATGCTAGATGTAAAGGTGTGAGTCGGGCCTTAGCTTACATAAACAATAGAAAAACATGACCTCATAACAGATGTAGTTGTGTTCAACATAGGTTCAGGAGGAGTAGAGACCACCCTCTGCTTATCACGGCCCACTCCCCCGTTCTCAATCGCTTCCAGTGGTGGAAAAAGGACTCAATTGTTTTACTTAAGTAAAAGTACCAATACTGCAATTTAGAACTACTGCGTTACAAGTAAAAGTACGGAATTGAAAATGTACTTGAGTAAAAATACAAAAGTATCAGCATTAAAATGTATTGTGAGCTTGTAGATCTGCTATTTTCAAATGGCCGAAATGTATAGGGTTGAAGTGGTTAATGTATGTTTTCGATTCAAAATTTAAATCGCCAAAGTAACTAAAGTTTTCAAATGATTGTAGTGAAGTAAAAGTACAAATTTTGGCTCTGAGGCTGAGCTCACACGGTTAATGCAGTGCTCTATGCTTGTTGGATGAATGTTGTGTTGTGTCATGGCCGCCCCAATGCATTTCCAATGGGAGTCACATGGTTTGACACAACATTGTGTTGTGTGAGGGGGAGGGCGCAGTCGAAACACAGCTGAAAGCCATACAACAGACCATGTGACCTCCATTGGAAATGCATTGGGGGCGGCCATGACACTCACAACAAAAATCTGTGTTGCGACCGTGTGAGCTCAGCCTGAGGTGTAATGGAGTAGAAGTACGGTAAAAGTACTGGTAGTTGGAAATACTCAAGTAAAGTACAAATACCTCAAAATTGTACTTAAGTACAGTACTTAAGTAAAAGTACTTACTTTCCACCACTGATCGCTTCCCTATCTACCACCATAGACATATAAACGTAGACGCCCTTTCCAGGCTCTGAGGTGCGTGTGACAATTGAAGGCACAATTTTCCCGAGATTCCTTGCACTAGCATTAACATAAGTCCCGGAAAAGACGCGCTGTGATTGGCCAGTAGTCCACTTGAGTGACAGCGAGAGACATGGAGGAGTCGCATGAGTGATGTCACCTGGGCAGTGACGCAGTGTACCTTCAGCAAATGCCTTCAGCACTTTATATAATAGAAAGCTGCGAGAACGGTTGCTTTGTGTTCACTCTGAAATGTTTTCTGCTCCCCTGGCTCTGATGTTGTATTGTTGTACTAATAACTTTGTTGTTTGTGTGTCTTGGTTTGTATTGTAAAGGCTATTGTATGTGTCATGACTAGCCTTCAGCACTTCCGCTTGACTTCCTGCCTTCATTGGAGACACGTCGCTCCAATGAACTGCAGCTGCCAATGACTCGCCGGGCATCTATTTTTTTTAAATATCTATGTCTACCACACTTGCCCTCACTCATTAGCCACTCCGCATTCACACCTGTATCCACTACACCTGCCTCCACTCAACACAGCCAATCCTTGCTGCAATCATTCATCACAGTATAAATACACCTGTGATCTCTCAGCCAGCTTGTTGGTTCTGCGTCACAACAGACCAAACATGGGTCGTGAGTAGGCCTACTGCTCTTGTAGATCGGCTATTTCTGCCATTCACTGCTTTCAAATTCATTGTCCTCCTCTACCCCAACCTCTTCCTCCCTCCTTGATTCTCGGCCGACCGCTCCTCGAGGAGAGCAATGATGGCCATCAGCTCCCGAGACTTATCGTCCTAACCTTGGGTTCCTCATCCCGTTCCACATTAATCTCATTTTGTTTCAATAAACTGTCAAACTTAAGTGCTAGTGAAGTCCAACAATAAGACCAATAGAACAGCTAGTACCTCAACAAGAGCAGAAATGTACCTTGTCCCCCTTCCAGCTGGGTGCTAAAAACCTTCTGTAGCATCAGAGGTCCCTCTGAGGCTCTGACTGAAAACAATACATTATAACTATTAAACTCTCATCCCATTTGCATTGTAGATCGGTGATTGTTGGCACAAACAAACTCACAATCTTGTTTGATTTCTTGTCCGTCCTTTCCTCATCTGTCTGTCCGTGGCATGTACAGTATCAAACACACGTTTCTGAACCCTCCATGCTGCTACCTAGGCTTGTTCTGTTCCCTTCAAGCCTTCCCTTGAAACTGAGTTTAAACCCCCACCACAGCTGAGCTCGATTCAATCAGATTCCCCACAGCTGGTACAATTCCTTCAAAATAAATGACTTCCTGCATGTCACCACATTAAACACCCTGAATATGAATATACAAAATAAATGTATGAACTGTGGGTCTGTTACAATACCTCATACAAATACAACATTTTAACCTAAAAGAACATAAGAGCAATACAATTGAACACAGAAGTAAAAATACAATCAATCAATCAATGATCAGAAAAGGCCACAAGTTGAGCTGAGCTGAAGGCAATGGAGAAGAGGTGGGTTATTTTCCGTGTGGATTTAAGCGAGTGGAGCTGGACTTGATGTGCAGTGGAAGATTGTTCCGTGGAGTTTGGGGGCAATAACTGCAAGTACAGTATTTAACCCATTTTGGGCGGAAACCCCTTTTGGTGTTAGCATTATGTTATGCTTTAGCTATTGAAAAATAGCAGATCTACAAGCTCATAGCGCGCCACCGAGTGGCGCGCTACGAGCTTGTAGGTCTGCTATTTTTGAAAAATCGAAGAACGACTGACATAGAAACATAGCTTTTTCAGAAAACTGTCAGGATAGAAGACATTTTTAGAATCTGATCTCAGTTCAAAATGGGTTAAGTAAATGTACTTAACTTAATTTACATACCTTAGTTACTTTACACCACAGGGTATAGTGCCAACACCCTGGAGGTTTAGGTTTAGGTTTATGTATTTAGCACGTAGTACAAAAGATAGACAATATAGACAAAGAGCAAAAATACAATGCAAGGAAAGGAAGAAGCCAGCTGGCTTATTTGGAATCCTTTCCTGTATGGAAGAGGTCATTGATTTAAAACAGATTAAAAGTCCCCAATATAAAGTATATCTGGGGCGATAGGGCTGGGTACTTTTCACGCTGCCGCAACCCTGTGGAATGCACTCCCCAGAACTACCCCCCCCCCCCCCCCTCCCTCCAATGCTTCAAAACCACTCTCAAAACCCACCTCTTCAATGTGGCAGCCAGCTGACACTCTCCCTGTGTTACCGGCAGGGAAAGAACAGGACAGCCTGACAAAGCAAGATATATTATATACTTGCACATTATATACAGTCTGCTGTATATACTTCCCTCATTTTATTATTTGTTTATTATTATTTTTGGTGACATTTGTTTTGGGCAATATAAACATGTTTTCTCATGCCAATAACCTTTGAATTGAACTGCCTGCGTGCACGCGTGTGCGTGTGTGTGGTGTATGGATTCTTCTGGAATGCAGTACCAAATAACCTTCTTCTTTTAGTTTTTACTTTCTTTACTGTAAACATGCATCATCCTACCATTCAATGGATTTCATTTCATTTCATTTCATTTTATTTCACACATAGTGTAACACAATACAGTACAAATCATAATAGATAACAATGAATGTCTTTCATAATTAATTTGTCTTTCATACAGTATATCTGATACACCTATGACGAAAAGGAGCAGGAAGAAGAATAAATTCTTATAAATACCTGCCCCCTTTTCACTTAAAAGTTAGTTTACTTTAAATGAGCATGGATAAGGAGAGGCAATTAATGAAATCTAAGAAAAGGCCTTGAGATGAAAGTTTTCAGAAGTGATTTAAGACTTTGCTAAATAGTATAATATATGCCGTATGCTACAAAGACAGTAAACAGTTTGACATACAGTGATAAGGTTAGAAAAAAAATGCGTTTATTTCTGAATATCCCTTTTGTTTTTATGTATTTTTCTTTCAATCATTGTGGTACTGGGTACACAAACACACTGGGGAAGAAAAGAATATGATGACATTTACAGCAGAATCTCACGCCAACAACATTCTGCTGATTGGAAGGCTGGGAAGCAGTTGCTTAGTAACCATTTTTTTTACACAATGCCATCCATACTTGTTGTGATGAAACATTTAAACTCCCCCACTACTGAAGTGTTCCTTGGGATTTAACATGAGCAATTGATGGGCTCTGAGAGTTATGAATTGGGGCAAACACACATACAGTATGTGTTACGTGCACACACACGCACACGCACTCGCACACGCACTCGCACACGCACACGCACACACATTATATTAATATACTTATGAGAAGCGTTTCTGCCAAAAATAGCCAATCTACACTCAAGCTTGTAGAAGGGCTACTGTCAGTGCACAACACTGGCATGTGTCTAAACTCTAAACCTAAACCCAACCTGAATATTTTCCTAAATGTAAATCTAACTCTATAAAAAGCTGTTTTAATCACAAAACATATGGTCCTCGTCCTCACAAGTATACAAGTACGCACACACGCACACACACACACACACACACACACACACACACACACACACACACGATTGGCTTAGACAAATTGTTTATTTAGAAGCATACGGTTATGAATATGAGGATCTGTTTGTGACCAGCTATTGTTCTATGAATGTTTCCAACCCAGTTCATGCCTGCTGAGTGCTGGACATTCTATATAGACATGGAGCTATAGAGACCAGTGAGACCCACAAGAGAAACCCAAACTAGAGAAAATAGTTACAATGCGGAATTACAATGTGGAATTAATTCATCTTAATATGGATTTTTATTTATTTTAGTTTTAATGTATGAAATTATTTTTGAAAATGTATAGAAAGATACTTACTTGCATGTGCGTGCATGTCCCCTCCTTTTCCCCCTCTACATCAAATCTCCTCACAGAAAATATAGGCAATCTACAAGTTCAATCAAAACCCTTCACAATGAATTGAGTAGAGTTGTGAGTTTGTAGATCAGCTATTTTTGTCGAATGTTCATCTATGTTTGCAGAACCGCTGCCTATTATGACATGTGCACAGAATGGGGGTGATCAGGTTAAAATGGTTGTCTGAAGTCAGAGAGAAAGATGATACCAGATAGGTATATTAGGTGTTTATGCTCAATTGAATGCACCTGGTATTGCATTGGGGCGGCGGTGGCTCAGGGGTATAGTTTCCAGATGGTAACCGCAAGGTCGCCAGTTCGAACCCGGGCTCCCCCAGATTTAGTGTCGAAGTGTCCTTGAGCAAGACACTGAACCCCTAATTGCTCGGTGCTGGTTGGTACCTTGCATGGTTTCCGCTGCCATCAGTGTATGAATGTGTGTATGAATGGGTGAATGTAATGCACAATCTATGTAAAGCGCCTTGGATAAAGGCGCTATATAAATGCACCATTTACCATATAAATGCACCATTTACCATTGTATTATACTGTCTCTAATTATAATAGCAATATAGGCTACTTACTTTCAGTGTCAAATGTGTCTTTCTTCAGACTCACAAAAAGAAACAATAGAGCACGCACATTCGCTAACTAAACACCAGGTGCTGGGCTGAGGTAAACAATAGAAAAGAAAATAAGCCTCACGGCTCTTCGTCAGACTTCAGGTCTGACTTCAGGCTCGAAACGTCATGTCCCATGTGGTGAGAAAATAAAACTTTAAGCTTTTGGAGCTCAGTCCAGTGTGCGGACCTAATTTTCTTTTCTTCAAACTGACCCCTTGCTGCAATATGGTCCAAAAATGTTCCTGATTATATTATAATAAACAGAGGAGAAATAGAGCAATTTCTTAGTGAGGCTCTTTTGGAGCTGTTTCCAACGTGGAAAAAAGACTGTTCTGTTACATGACTGACAATGACAAAGCAACGGAGGCAACGAGGCAAGGCATGCTGCATCTGAGAAAAGGCCTCCACTGTTCTTGACTCCTCTTGCACTCTCTCCAGGCAGAGAGCAATCCTTTAGACATATGCCATGTTCTTCTGCCATTACCATGTTGGCCTAATTTCTTTTGAAAACTATGTTTCCCAAATTACGGTAAAAGCTAGGCCCGGGATTCGGGAACGAGGGCTTTTAAGGGAAAATGTCCCCTAGAGTTTAACTATGCGTGCTGCTGAGTCCAACTACAGAAAGTGCTTTGTCAAGAATTTCTGATAATGCTCCACTTGTACCCAAGGGGCTGCGAACAGACGCTGTATGCTTTTGTTGGGGAGTGTCATGAGTATTCAATGTATACAGTACAGTATCTTTATGGTGACAAAGAGATCTTTTTTCCATATTGATACGTATCAGTGTTGTGTGTGTCTGTTCATATATTCAACTGTATACTGTACTGTATAACCACATTTGTGCATAATATGCACAAACAGTATATTTACTGCTAAGTGCTTATATTATAAGCACTTAGCAGTAAATATACTGTTTACACACACGTGTGCGCGCACACACACACACACACGCACATGCACGCGCACGTGCACCCGCACACACCCCCCCACATGCACACACACACGCACATGCACGCGCACGTGCACACGCAGTCGCACACGCACCCCCACACGCGCACTCGCACGCACGCACACACGCACACGCACACGCGCGCACACACACACACACACACACACACACACACACACACACACACACACACACACACACACACACACACACACACACACACACACACACACACACAGTCACACACACATTCTCTGGAACGTGTGATGTGCTGATGCCAATTGACAGTGATTGAAAGCCTTGCATACATTTTTATAAGTGCTAAAACAATTTAACCCTGTCTCCATTTCTCTCCGAGACTGAGAAGAAGTTTGCCACGCTGTCTTCTCCTTGTTGAGGGGGCGAAATAAATGGCGTGTCAAGCCTGGAGTAATGGCGCTTGCCAGCGCACTGTCATCACTTCTCCATAACTGTCCCGTTAGCCCAAAAACCCTGTGCCTGCTCTCGTCCCTGGGACAATCTCTGGCACACTATAATACCCCGCTAATTTACAGCCACGCTTACAACTCAATGAGCCTGTTTGATGTTCAGTGTCATTTTTTGATAAGGGCCATATATTTAGTGGGCACTATAAAGTCGAGTTTGGGAAATGATGCTGCTGCTATTGTATTGCATTGTACAGAGTCAAAAAGGAATGGAGCCTAATGGTGCAATTCACATGAAGCTCAATTAACATTTTAACGGCTATATTTATTATGTTATTGGCTACTGATTATCATCGTAAAACTGTAATGAACTCTAATCCATGTCATCATTCCAACACCCAATCGGATTACTTGCTGCATTTCATTCTGATCTGTTTTGAATAACACTGTTTACGCCCACGTTAAACCATCCTTTCAAGCTGCATGAATCACGCCGCCATACAAAAGGGTCTGTAATTGAATTGAATTGGATCCAAGTCCCAAACAGTGTCTTGTCTCCTCTCTCTACCCTTCCATTCCTGTCTCTCTAGTCCTCTCTGTCCTCTCTCTACCCTTCCATTCCTGTCTCTCTAGTCCTCTCTGTCCTCTCTCTACCCTTCCATTCCTGTCTCTCTAGTCTACACTGATCTAACTTATGTCTCCTCTCTCTACCCTTCCATTCCTGTCTCTCTACCCTTCCATTCCTGTCTCTCTAGTCTCCTCTCTCTACCCTTCCATTCCTGTCTCTCTACCCTTCCATTCCTGTCTCTCTAGTCTCCTCTCTCTACCCTTCCATTCCTGTCTCTCTACCCTTCCATTCCTGTCTCTCTACCCTTCCATTCCTGTCTCTCTAGTCCTCTCTGTCCTCTCTCTACCCTTCCATTCCTGTCTCTCTACCCTTCCATTCCTGTCTCTCTACCCTTCCATTCCTGTCTCTCTACCCTTCCATTCCTGTCTCTCTACCCTTCCATTCCTGTCTCTCTAGTCTACACTGATCTAACCCATATAGTCTCCTCTCTCTAGTCCTTCCATTCCTGTCTCTCTAGTCCTTCCATTCCTGTCTCTCTAGTCCTGTCTCTCTACCCTTCCATTCCTGTCTCTCTACCCTTCCATTCCTGTCTCTCTAGTCCTCTCTCTACCCTTCCATTCCTGTCTCTCTAGTGTCTCCTCTCTCTACCCTTCCATTCCCGTCTCTCTAGTCTTCCATTCCTGTCTCTCTAGTCTCTCTAGTCCTCTCTCTACCCTTCCATTCCTGTCTCTCTAGTCTCTCTAGTCCTCTCTCTACCCTTCCATTCCTGTCTCTCTAGTGTCTCCTCTCTCTACCCTTCCATTCCTGTCTCTCTAGTCTTCCATTCCTGTCTCTCTAGTCTCTCTAGTCCTCTCTCTACCCTTCCATTCCTGTCTCTCTAGTCTCTCTAGTCCTCTCTCTACCCTTCCATTCCTGTCTCTCTAGTCTCTCTAGTCCTCTCTCTACCCTTCCATTCCTGTCTCTCTACCCTTCCATTCCTGTCTCTCTAGTCCTCTCTGTCTAGTCCTCTCTGTCCTCTCTCTACCCTTCCATTCCTGTCTCTCTAGTCTCCTCTCCTCTCTAGTCTCCTCTCTCTACCCTTCCATTCCTGTCTCTCTAGTCTACACTGATCTAAGTTATGTCTCCTCTCTCTACCCTTCCATTCCTGTCTCTCTAGTCTACACTGATCTAAGTTATGTCTCCTCTCTCTACCCTTCCATTCCTGTCTCTCTAGTCTACACTGATCTAAGTTATGTCTCCTCTCTCTACCCTTCCATTCCTGTCTCTCTATAGTCTACACTGATCTAAGTTATGTCTCCTCTCTCTACCCTTCCATTCCTGTCTCTCTAGTCTACACTGATCTAAGTTATGTCTCCTCTCTCTACCCTTCCATTCCTGTCTCTCTAGTCCTCTCTGTCTAGTCCTCTCTGTCCTCTCTCTACCCTTCCATTCCTGTCTCTCTAGCCTACACTGATCTAAGTTATGTCTCCTCTCTCTACCCTTCCATTCCTGTCTCTCTAGTCTACACTGATCTAATGTCTCCTCTCTCTACCCTTCCATTCCTGTCTCTCTAGTCCTTCCATTCCTGTCTCTCTAGTCCTTCCATTCCTGTCTCTCTAGTCCTCTCTCTACCCTTCCATTCCTGTCTCTCTAGTCCTTCCATTCCTGTCTCTCTAGTCCTCTCTCTACCCTTCCATTCCTGTCTCTCTAGTCCTCTCTCTACCCTTCCATTCCTGTCTCTCTAGTCCTTCCATTCCTGTCTCTCTAGTCCTCTCTCTACCCTTCCATTCCTGTCTCTCTAGTCCTTCCATTCCTGTCTCTCTAGTCCTCTCTCTACCCTTCCATTCCTGTCTCTCTAGTCCTTCCATTCCTGTCTCTCTAGTCCTCTCTCTACCCTTCCATTCCTGTCTCTCTAGTCCTCTCTCTACCCTTCCATTCCTGTCTCTCTAGTCCTCTCTCTACCCTTCCATTCCTGTCTCTCTAGTCCTCTCTCTACCCTTCCATTCCTGTCTCTCTAGTCCTCTCTCTACCCTTCCATTCCTGTCTCTCTAGTCCTCTCTCTACCCTTCCATTCCTGTCTCTCTAGTCCTCTCTCTACCCTTCCATTCCTGTCTCTCTAGTCCTCTCTCTACCCTTCCATTCCTGTCTCTCTAGTCCTCTCTCTACCCTTCCATTCCTGTCTCTCTAGTATCTTGTCTCCTGTCTCTCTAGTCCTGTCTCTCTACCCTTCCATTCCTGTCTCTCTAGTCTCCTCTCTCTACCCTTCCATTCCTGTCTCTCTAGTATCTTGTCTCCTGTCTCTCTAGTCCTGTCTCTCTACCCTTCCATTCCTGTCTCTCTAGTCTCCTCTCTCTACCCTTCCATTCCTGTCTCTCTAGTCTCCTCTCTCTACCCTTCCATTCCTGTCTCTCTAGTATCTTGTCTCCTGTCTCTCTAGTCCTGTCTCTCTACCCTTCCATTCCTGTCTCTCTAGTCTACACTGATCTAACCCATATAGGCATGACCTCGAAATTAAAAAAAATGTCTTCTAAATCCTCCAGTTTTCTGAAATGAATATTTTCACGATTTTTCAAAAATAGCAGACCTACAAGCTCGTAGCGCGCCACTCGGTGGCGCGCTACGAGCTTGTAGATCTGCTATTTTTCAATAGCTAAATTATAACATAATGTTTAAAACACCAAAAGGGGTTCCCGCCCAAAATGGGCTAACTTATGTGGAGTAAATCATTTAGTTATATAGGCTACAGTACTTACTTAGTTGACCGGGGTCCCTCAGGGCTCTGTACTTGGGTCTGCTTCTTCTTTTCCCCCTCTACACTAAATCGCTCTCTGAAAATAGCCGATCTGCAAGCTCACATTGTAGAATTTTTTGCAGTTTGACTATGTCTGTTTTAAGTTTGCATTGACATAAATGCATATATACATGAACATATATTATTAATAGAAATGATTAAAAAAACAAAATAATAAGAAGCTTGAAGGCTTATTGCCATTGTGGTCCTTTGAGTGCAAATGTGTGTAAACGGAGTGCCGCTTAATTGTGTGTGTGTGTGTGTGTGTGTGTGTGTGTGTGTGTGTGTGTGTGTGTGTGTGTGTGTGTGCGTGCGCGTGCGTGCGTGCGTGCGTGCGTGCGTGCGTGCGTGCGTGCGTGCGTGCGTGCGTGCGTGCGTGCGTGCGTGCGTGCGTGCGTGCGTGCGTGCGTGCGTGCGTGCGTGCGTGCGTGCGTGCGTGCGTGCGTGCGTGCGCGCGTACGTGCGTGCGTGCGTGCATGCGTGCGTGCATGCAGTAGAGTGAGTAACCATTAATATTATGGTCTCTTCTACCAAAAGGTGTCCCATATGACCTGATAACACCCTACAGTGTACAGTATGTTGTACACAAACCAGAATCACCTTTCCTATTAGGTCTATACTTTATTCCCTCCCCGAGCACCTTTAAATGCAGCTCGTTGCACCATATCCAGACATCAGGGCTACATGTTAGGGTGTGCATTTGCCCATTCAGCAGTAAGTAAGTAAGTATGTCTCCCTCCACTCCTGAAGTGACATGTAAAACGGAGTTAAACATTAATGTGCGATTATTTATACATTGTGCCGTTTCAAAGGCCTCTTTACTGTATGGCAGAGTAGTCTAACTACCTGACCCCACACACACACACACACACACACACACACCCCCCCTCCCTTCAATGTTCCTCCCATTAGCTGTGCACTTGTGCAGCCATCACTTCAGTGTTGCCATGTAGGCTTATTATAAGCGACTATGGGCTTGTTTTTTTCTGTAAAGTTGCTTGTAAATATTTGTACTGTAGTTGTCGTTTTCTTTGGGCTTCTTTATAAAATAGTTGGTTACTTAATTGGGCTTGCTGTCTATAATGTTGTTTAAGCCAGTGGTTCTTAAACATTTTCATGTCAAGGACCCCCAAATTAATATGTATTTGTCCGCATCTGAAAATAATTGTGTTTTATAGCAGATATGCAAGCTCATCGCAACACATTGTTGTGAGCTTGTAGATGGACAATTAACAAATGGCCAATGTAACTGTATAGGGCCGGTGAAAGTGTTTCAACTCGTTTTGATGCCATATTAAGTAATTTTCCTAAGGACCCCCACCCCCCTGTGTGCGTGCGTGCGTGCGTGTGTGCGCGTGCGCGCGTGCGTGCGTGCGTGTGTGCGCGTGCGTGCGTGCGTGCGTGCGTGCGTGCGTGCGTGCGTGCGCTGATCATGCATCCCGCATGTCTCTTCTTCTGCGGGCTTGTTTCTCGTAGACCAGTCTGCCTTCTTTCTCTCCCGAAATCTGGCAACGCTGGTAGAGTAGTCTACCTGCCATACCTCCCCGCCTCACTGTCCCTCCCATTAGCCTCACAGCCATCAGCTGTCAGAGCGTACCGCACAGGGAAGTAACCCAGAAGAGCCCTGCACTCTCCCCGAGTAGTTATGGGAAAACACAATGAGCCCCCGCAAATCATGTCAATGCCTCCCTGAGGACGACCATTTCCAGATGCCGCAGTTTTCCTCCTGAATGTCGTATCTCAGTGTGTGTGTGTGTGTGTGTGTGTGTTCAGTGTGTACAGTGTGTGTATGTACGAATGTATGTATGTGTGTACGTACAGTGTGTGAGTGTGTGTGTGTGAGTGTGTGTGTGTGTCTCTGTCTGTCTGTCTGTCTGTCTGTCTGTCTGTCTGTATACGTATGCACAGTAATGTACAGTGTGTGTGTGTGTGTGTGTGTGTGTGTGTGTGTTTGTGTGTGTGTGTAAGTGTGTGTGTGTACACATACATTCAGTAAGTGTACAGTAGTATACACAGTCTGTGTGTGTTTGTACGTATACGTATGCACAGTAATGTACAGTGTGTGTGTGTGTGTGTGTGTGTGTGTGTGTGTGTGTGTGTGTGTGTGTGTGTGTGTGTGTGCGTGCGTGCGAGCGAGGAAGCAGCGTAGATGTGTTTAATGCATGCGTGCCCGTGCTGTAGCTCCTCTGACTGCGTTAAAACTGGGTCACAGCTGCCAATATGACAGCCTCTTCTCTTCCTTGAGAGGGAGGAAAGGATAGCCCTGCCTGCCTAGCCCACATCAAAGTATGCATTAACCTTGTCCCCCTCACCGCCCGATTTACCACACGCTCCCACCCACAGCACCATGGAGCACCGGCCACGTGCACACATCAGACATTACAGGACACATGCTCTTTCATCTGTAAAACAACTGCCCTCTCCAGACCATGAATGAATGCATGCAGCATTTACTACGGTGAAAGAAATGCAAATGCCAAGTTGTTTATTAATTATTTCTGTGAATGTAACCATGTGATCCCTTTCTTTGTATCTTAGTTATGTACTCAACATAATTTGGTTTTATACCTGTATGTATGTTGTGTGTATCTTAGTTATGTACTCAACTTATTGGTTTTATACCTGTATATAATTTATGTTGTTTGTATGTCTGGCCTCGTGGGGAAAGATGGTGGGTGGGTGGGGAGGATTGGGAAAGGAGTTGTGGGAGAAAATATAAAAACAAAGAGTTGTATTTTCTTTCTGTGAAACTTGCATAATATGATGTCATACTCTTGAATAAAATTTGTTAAAAAAAGAAAAAAAAGAAATGCAAATGCCCCCCTTTTTCCCATGCCATATATACCCGAAGGCAGCGTTCAGGAGAATTGCCTTTTCTTCCAAACTCTCCTGAACTTGAACGCAGCATTTCTGCGCTGAAAGTCGCTCTGGATTAAGAGCGTCTGCTAAATGCCTAAATTGTAAATTGTAATTGTAAAGAATTTGTCCTCTGTGTATAGAAATCCATGTCGTATATACGCCGCATCTCCAGTAGCTAAAGAAAATATAGCTGATCTACCATCTCTCTCTTGTAGAACCGCTATTTTCGTAATGTTTTGCCAAAAGTGGCCTTTTAGGAAATTGCAGCTCTCTATAACTTTCTTTGCACGTCCCTGTGGAGAACACTAATAGGGGCATATTTGTGTCAGTGCTAAACCCCTCATCCATAAACTTCTTTGCCTTTTTTTTTTTACTATTTCGAAAAACATATTAAAATTGTTCAACTAGCCGATCGACACGTTGAGAGACGAATGTTCTAATAATTACTGGCCTAGAGACTATAGAGCGTTTGTTCAGTACAGGGGTCTCTGTGTCTCTCCAGCATTTTAATAAGCAACCCCACTTTGTCTCCACACCTATATTGTCCAACTTGTCAGAACGGGATAGTTTTATTCACATAGTTTATGTATCAGACTTTGTTTCCCGAAATCTCTTTTTTTTACCACTTAAACCAGGGGTTTTCAACTGATTATGAACCAGGGACCACCACCCTGACTGAGAATCAACCTGGGGACCACCACCCTGACTGAAAATTAACCTGGGGGCCATGGTTGTGTTGGGAGGGGGGATATGGTCGTGGTGTGGGGGAAAGAAATTAACCTTCCATATTGAACTCATGTTGTTGTTCATTGTAACTTACTCTATGAGTAAGCAGACACTTGCGATTGATTATGGGCACATTTCCTTAATGGTGACTCAACCAGGCAATCCGGTACGGTTTCCCTTGAGATTCTAACTCACTTTTCTGTGGAAGTTCTTGACATCCGACTTCCCAGTAACTGACAACGTCGACGCGTCATCATTTGTCACCAGATCATTTACTGCATATTGTTTCTCAACTTGTGGTCAATACAATAAATTCAAATACAAATCTTCACTTTCCTACATTACTAAATGCATGGTCAGGGACCACATGCAACACCTTCACGGACCACCAGTGGTCCACGGACCACCTGTTGAAAACCCATGACTTAAACCAGGGGTTCTCAACGTTTTTGGCCGGGGACCCCCGAAAATGCTTTGGCAACGTCTCGGGACCCCCGCCCCGCCCCCTCCCGACCCCCAATATAAATTGACTGCTACAATAACCTTAAACCATTTTGGGCGGGAACCCCTTTTGGTGTTTTAAGCATTGTTATAATTTAGCTATTTAAAAATAGCAGATCTACAAGCTCATAGCGCGCCACCGAGTGGCGCGCTACGAGCTTGTAGGTCTGCTATTTTTGAAAAATCGTGAAAAAAAAATTAAAAAACAAAATCTTTTTTTTTTTTTTGAAAATAATTTGGGGACCCCCTAAAATAATTTGGCGACCCCCCGAGGGGTCGCGACCCACGGGTTGAGAACCCCTGACTTAAACCATAGTCCTCAAGGACAAGGTCCCCTACTTTACTATTCTTCCTGAATGTTCACCACAGAACAGTGACATTATGGTTCATGTTCATGATTTGGCACAGACTGGTTTAACTCTCCACTGAATATGCGCCACATTATACATTCTGTCAGGCCAGGGATGTTTTTAGCTCTGCCAAACAAGATCATGTTTATTCCCACATATGTCCCTTAGTCTGTCCATCTGGCTGTTTGCCAAACACATCTTGAGTAGTTGTGAACAAATATGGTGGATCGGTCTCTGCTGGGAAGAGAAAGAACTGAAAGTATAGCAAGGCGTTACCCGTCAGAAAAATGCACACTTCTGAACAGAATAGCATCTTAATACTGATCATAGGGCCCAGTAACAATTGGCCACTTAAACCCTATACTTTGTTGATGACTGGGGCACCCCAGGGGTCTGCACTAAGCCCCATCCTTTTTTCCCCCTCTAATGTGACGCTGTTGCCGCACAGCGACATGGGTCTGTGCTCTACTGAGCACACATACATTGCTTGATATTGAATGATCTCAATGTTACTGAGGAAGCTCTAACAGAAGTTAGAAATACAATACAATACAATACAATACAATACAATACAATACAATACAATACAATACAATACAATACAATACAATACATGTACCGGTATATGCAATGCAATGCAATGCAATGCAATGCAATACAATACAATACAATACAATACAATACAATACAATACAATACAATACAATACAATACAATACAATACAATACAATACAATATCATCCATCCAACCAACCATCTTCATTAAAATGTCTAAAAGGTTCTGGGAGCTATATTTGAGGTTACTCTCTCTCTCTCTCTCTCTCTCCCCCCCTCTCTCTCTCTCTCTCTCTCTCTCTCTCTCTCTCTGCGTATGTACAGACTCCATAAGACATGGGGGTGCGTGTGAAGGTGGACAGGAACAGGAATGGAAGCTTCTACAAATTGAGTGTGTCTCCAGAACAATATTAAATATTAAGACCCACATATTCACATCATCACCCCAGCAAGGTGACGTGTTGTTGAACTTCATCAGTGTCATGCTTCAGTCCATCAATGCAGAGTTCTCAGGCATACATACTTATACAGCATGTCTCCAGAGAGTTGCTATTTTCATGTGTTTTAGAGCACAATTCTCCGCCGGTGTTTCTTGATGAGAACTGAAGCTTTTCCTGGCACAGAAAAAGTGTAAAAACTGCAGCAACTGATGCTGTCTGACATTAAAGTCAGAAGTCGATGTGTTATAGTTAATGAATGCTCCAGGCACTGTGCATTTACATCATCCGTATGTGCGGACTCATATTCACACGACATACAATGCCTCAGCTATTTCCCATAATCCCATTAGTTGTTTCTATCTGTCCACCATGGGGACTGTAAGGTCGCCTGAAGGCTGCTGTACAGAGATAGTGGAATGAGTCCAAATTAATCTCTGTACATAAGCATTAAGCTGGCTGAAAACCAAAGGATTTTCAGCAGAATGTTGCCACGACCGACGTGATATAATTCCAAAAATTGTCGATGATCTTTATCTTTGTCGACATGCTGAATGGTCACATCGTGCTGCAAGTGTCTGCTTTTCTCTTCCAAAACCCAACGAGGACGTATCAAAGCTTACGTATCCATATGCAAATGAATACGGTGCACCACTCCACCACACTGCACCTGCCACTCTTCTTTAATGCAGCCGCCTTGCGAATATTCGCTCTCAATATCTTTGTTCTTTTGCGACTGGGCCTGTATTGTGTTCTTTCCATTCCTGGAACTGGCCCCCCCTGCAGCCCATGACGGTGTTTTGAAGCCAGCAGAAAGGCTTAACCCATTTTGACCTGAGATCAGATTCTAAAAATGTCTTCTACATCCTGACAGTTTTCTGAAAAAGCTATGTTTCTATGTCAGTCGTTCTTCGATTTTTCAAAAATAGCAGACCTACAAGCTCGTAGCGCGCCACTCGGTGGCGCGCTATGAGCTTGTAGATCTGCTATTTTTCAATAGCTAAAGCACAACACCAAAACTCCCGCCCAAAATGGGTTAATGAAGATGGTATAGAATGAACTGGCTTGTGGATGAACGGGTCAGAAGACTGGGAGATGGGGGTGTGGATTCTGTATACTGTATATCTATAGTCTCGGCAAGTCTTTAGAATTCCTGCTTCCAGCTAGCAATAATGTCCGATATGACCTCTATACCAAAGACCCATTATAAACACATGTTAAACAAATGTGTTTACCGGTTGCCTCCTGTTACCGGCTCACACGTACATGACAAAAGTAAAAATGCTGGCTATGTTTAAGATGACATGCATGGGCGTGTTGGTTATGACCTGTTCTGAATGTGTACGGCTACATTTACAACATTCCTAGACATCTGCACTGGGTCTAAATGACTTGTCTTAAGATAATGTATTCTATCGGGACTCGGGAGCATACCTATAGTATTTTCCGTCAGCTCTATATCAAAGACTAACACCCTAACCCCTAAGCCCTAACAAACTCCCACTGTACCTTCGACAGGCAGTCTCTGTAGACATTTTTAAAGCACAGCTCAAGACTCACTTCTACACCCTTGCTTTTAATTGATCTTTTAATTTTTTGTTATTCATGTCCTCACTGTATTGCATTACTGCTCTTGTTTTTTAATGTTTATGCCTTGCTTTTCTTTTCTTTTTTTCTCCATTGCTCTGTAAAGCACTTTGAGCTGCATTTCATGTCATGAAAGGTGCTATACAAATAAAGTTTTATTATTATTATTATTATTAACACCCTAACTAACCCCAAGCCAAACCTAAACTGATGGAACATATAGGTATCACCAACAAATGTATGAATGGATATTTAACATACAGTCTATCAACAATTCATATTTAACAGAATGTACTTTACGCACAGTGTCAACCAGCCTTTAGCTAGTCTATTATAAAATGGTTTCGGAATGGCTGCCACTTGAGTAACATTCATTCAGTGACCTCTGAGTCCGAGTCGTCTTACTCAATAAGGAAAAGTCTATGTCTTGTCAGACTTTTGTTGATTTATAACAACAGTGCAGGGAACTATAAACAAGAACTGCTCCAGGGAGAAAAGACACAGTTTGCACTGCCATGCTACAGTAGCTACCTTCAAATATTCACACAGATAACACTAGCAATCAACTGATAGTCCAGAAAATAAGCTTTTCCACTACGGTATATGTATTTGTTATGTGGCATAACAAAACATAGTATAGGCTATGGTACAACAAAGATTGTAAAAAGGAGCCAAACATTTACTATATGCAGTAGATTCCCAATCTGTCGATAAAATGAAATGAATAGTCAGCAGGTCTCCACTTTGAGGCTGAAAGTGAAAAGTGTGTCTGAATACACGAGCATATGGTGAATGACTGGGCTGACAACACAACCCATGGGGCATTGGTTAGACTTATGCCTACAAGTACTTGTTACATTAGCAATCTAAGCCAGTGGGGGGAAAAAATGGGTTTCTTTTGAAACAGAGTACGCAAGCTCTTAATGGTGCCACTGCCAGCATAATTAGCCCGGTCAGCATGTCATTGCTACGAAGAGAGATGGCTGCAGCAGATGTAGCTCTCTCTCCCCCCCCCCCCCCCCCCCACCCCCCAAGCAATGACAATGATTCATGGCCAGCTGATCATCATCACCCAGGGCCATATCTTAAAAATACAGGATAGTGTCCCGGGCTGTTAACCCATTTTGACCTGAGAACGATTCTGTAAACGTCTTCTAAATCCTGACTGTTTTCTTGAAAAAGCTGTGTTTTCTCACTGTTCTCAAACACTTTCATGTCACTTTTCACGATTCTTCAAAAATAGCAGATCTACAAGCTCATAGCGCGCCACCGAGTGGCGCGCTATGAGCTTGTAGATCTGCTATTTTTCAATAGCTCAAAAGCATAACATAATGCTAACACCAAAAGGCGTTCCCGCCAAAAATGGCTTAACTGACCAGCATGCCTTCGGGGTGCCCCCTGGAATGTGTTATGTTGTCTTGTGTCATTCACTTAACCATTTATTTTGTATGTGTGTTTTTTGGAAGACAGCCATGACCTACACAGCTAATTACAGGCAGTATAACCCCCTCCCTTCGGTGCTTGCTCCCCGGTTACACTTTGAGCGGCATCACATTGGTGGACCACAGTGCATCGCGAGCGTCAGGTTTCTAAGCAGACCAAAGAAAAGGGGAAGCTACCACGTCGATATAAAGGGCCTGGCACTGTTGTTATTCAGCTCGCAGTCCAGAATATATTGGTCTTTCAGCTTGGCCTAGCCGACCGAGACAGTGTTCCCAGAGAAAAGGCGATTGGCTGCAATACTCAGGGGTGCCGTTAGACACGAAACAACATAACACATTAATTCTCATAACGCATTCCCCATAACAAATAATAACACAATATCACAACAGCAGAACAATAAGCGCTATAGTTTGCACCCCGAGGCATGCTGGGAAATTTTCTTCAACTAGTTAACAGCCCGGGACGCTACAGCCCCCACCTGAGCAGTTATTGGCTTGCCCTTGGTCCATGAGGGCTCTGATGCCCCGCAGTGTTAGGGCCGCTGGGGGGATGGGTGGAAAGTCCCTCGGTCTCCACCTGGTTCACTTCTTCTAAGTCTCTGTAATCGACCGTTGCAGCCCTTAAGATTAGAACGCCCACACCTGTGCTGCCCCGAGGCAAAGTCTTCTCCAGCAGAGCTGTACTCACATAGGGCTCATTCCCACCGATGTTGTCGGGGCGCGTGTGCATGCATATATAGGGTGGGAGCTTTCTGGTCGCTGAAGCGGTTCTCGTGCATGTGTGAACCATCCCGATGGGCAGGACGTATTGGACTTTGCCTTGGGGGGGGGGGGGGGGGGGCACGGTGATGGGTGGGCGTTCATATATCTGAGAAGAGAACAAACCAAGTGGGGACAGAGATCGGCTCTCCACACCAGATGACCCTAACATTAGGGCATCAGAGCCAGAGATTGGATTGGAGGCGTCCGCTTCAACATCCCAGGGTTTCGTGTTTGGTGATTGGGATACATGCGTACAATAGAACCTCTCGTTTAGGGTCTATGTAGCAATCTGGGCCGTTAACCCTTTTAGGCCTGACCTCAAAATTTAAAAAAAATCTTCTAAATCCTCCAGTTCTCTGAAATAAATATTTTCACAATTTTTCAAAAATAGCAGACCTATAAGCTCGTAGCGTGCCACTCGGTGGCGCGCTATGAGCTTGTAGATCTGCTATTTTTCAATAGCTAAATTATAACAATGTTTAAAACACCAAAATAGGCCCAGGCGGTGGCGTAACCGTCTGGGCACCCGACTGGTAATCCAGTCGCAGTGTGCCGCGGGTTCGACTCCCGAGCCCGACACGGCCTTTACTGCATGTCTTCCCCCATCTCTCTCCCGTTTCCTGTCAGCCTACTGTCTGTCCCTTCAAAAACCAATAAAAGGCGTAAGCCGCAAAAAAACCCACCAAAATAGGTTAACTGGCTGAGTAGAACTGTGGTCAGGGCGCAGATTATTGTGTTCATCTTTTAGCGTATTATGTCACGCCCTATACGTGCCAATAGGGGAAGGGAATTCTTGTGTGGATTTCAGGAGTTTGAAAAATGAAAGTTGAATATTTGAAAGACGTGTATATCATGTCATGTCACGTTTTGGGACAATATGTCAGCTTTCACCATGGTGTCCAGATACGACAGCTAGTGGTTCAATCAGCAATTCATACATTGCCTTATTCAACATAGTCCTTTACTTTACCCTATACAGAAGAGTTTTTTCTCTACATGGCGATGGTCTAACACTCTAACACATATACAAAATATTTTACAAGCACTGGAATTAGACATTCCGTAGGTGTGGAGTGTATTCAAGGCTGGATCCATAACACCAGAGATGTGTCCCTTGCCTGGCAACCGAACAACTCCGGGAACCAAATTTTGGATTTTTGAGTGGCCCGCACCTTTTCCATAAGAGTGGCTCATAAGAGTGGCTTAATTGAGTATTAATGTGCCAAATTCTATGTTTGCGTCATAAAGTCATCTTTTCATTAATCTGCTATATTGAATGCACTGTGAATGAAGTCCTGAAGCCATGATGCTGAGAGAAAATGAATCTCGCATTGATTTTGTTTTGCAGTTGCACATTATCCAGTGTACAGTGGGGTTTTATATTCTTATAGTTCTTTATCTGTGCTGAATATACAGACATTCAATACTGTATGATGTCATACACAGTATAAAATATATTTACTGTAAATTGGGATGACTACCGTATACCTATTTTTATTGCAAAAGTCCTGAATGCTGTTCAATATTTGTGACATTGACTGTGTGCGTGGGTGTGTGCGTGTGTGCGCGTGTGTGTGTGTGTGTGTGTGTGTGTGTGTGTGTGTGTGTGTGTGTGTGTGTGTGTTTGTGTATGTGAAATGAATTACTTGAACTCATATAATACCCAGGTAACTGTACATCCCAAGGTTCAACCAAAGTTCAACGTCACTTAAGGGCTGCATGATTTTTTGCAACTGAAATCGGCTCTGGTTTCAAGTATAAAATGTGTTTTGATTCTGTGTCTTTACACTGCATGAGAGTGTTTAGCTGTAAGCCATTGTGATGAGACCTCTCTACTGCATGTCGTGAGCCTTTAGCTGCCGTATCCATGGTGATGGAGACACAGAGAGAGCGAAAGAATCACAGGCCAAAGGTTGTAGCCACAAGGAAGGACCTCTTCTGCCTCGATGCGCCTGCTGTCATCAAACCATGTCACAACTATGCTGAGCGTGCGTGCGTGCGTGCGTGCGTGCGTGCGTGCGTGCGGGTTTGTGTGTGCATGTCTAGCATAATCCTATTGCCTGCTGATACTGCAGAGACAATGACCTCAGACTAACCTTCATTATGACTCCATGTAAACCCTTGCTGCCCCTGCCCCTTATGGGGACTGCACATTGACTTGGGTTGTATTATGTATAGTATATAGAAGTACCGGTCCATCATGCATGGAGGTGAAAATATTAAGAAATCATTCATAATAAAGTCCCAAGCCAGAGACAAGAGTGTATACTTATGGTTCCTCTGAGTTACATTATGCATATAACGCTGTAGGAAATTGTAATGTACCGTATAATTCTCCAAGCAAAAGAGCTGAACCGCTCTGAAAACAAGTCTTGTTATTAGAACCTGTTGTTGCTCTAGTACAGTCGTTCTCAAACATTTTAATCTCAAGGATTTCTATTTTTTATTTTTTATTTTATTTTTAGATTTTCTTTATTGTTTTTAGATTCCTTGTATCTTTTGCAGCAGCTACAAACATTGGATTCATCTTTGTATCTCCATGTCGCTGCAGGCTTCCATTGAAAATTAATGCTAGACTGTATCTTTGTATAATATGTGCCCGTGTGTGAACAGTAACACAGCATAACACTGCGCACGCCGCACACGCACTTTGGTTCCCAGTTCAGAGCAAGAAAAAACAAGGTTTTTTAAGGTTTCCAGTTCAGAGCCAACTTTTAGGGTTCGGAACCAATTCACTTTCAGTGGATACACTCTGAACTGGTTCAAAATTAGACAGGGTGGCCTGGGCCGTGGCTCAGCGGTCCAGGCACCTTGGCTGGCAATCCAGTCTGGCAGTGTGCCGCTGGTTCGACTCCCGATCCCGACGGCCTTTACTGCATGTCTTCCCCCCATCTCTCTCTCCCCATTTCCTGTCAGCTTACTGTCTGTCCCTCCATAAAAAATATAAAAATAAAGGCAAAAGCCACAGGGAAAAAAGAACCAAACCACTTCAACCCCAGTGGAAATGTGGGCTTTGAGAACCACGTACTGCTCGCTCACATATTGAATATTACATATTGTGGAGGGAGAGTATAGCAAATAAAATGTGATAAAATATTTACAGCCATATACATGTGAGCCTGCACATGAAAACATAAGAAGTAATCCCACCAGGGACATATAAGGACGTAGGAAGTGTATATATGATTAGGGCTGTGCTGCCAAACACCTGTTTAGACCTTTTTTCACAAACATGGCTCATGACACACACAGCATACTATGGGCAAAATGTGTCTTTATCATAACAAGTTGTGTACACATTATATTAACGCACTTCCATGGCGTACTACGTGCTCATGACACATACAAGCATACTATGGGCAAAATGTGTCTTGATCATAACAAGTTGTGCATGCACACATTATTAACGCACTGCCTTGGCGTACGTGCTCATGCGGGTTGCCGTTGTTCATTTTACAACCTTCTCTGAGTCATGTGTCACAGTCTCTGCTATTAACTACGGAAAGGGAAGAAAGGGTTAGAAGATACAATGCACCGTAGATATATACACGTAGATATATGGCTGCTGCTGCTGCTGCTCAATGGATTAATGCGTCATTGCGGCCGCCATGTCATAAGTCACATCTCCTATCAAGAGGGGCACGCCGTATCTCCTAATGCATGTATTCCTCGTGTACTGTATGTCTGTTGAAGTCAACATCATCATTTTTCGACCGCGGTCGAGATCATGGATTTCACAATGCCATGCCAGACTTCCCGGTCCTTCATTGCAGCCTCCAGTTCCTGCCTACTGAAGCACCGGTCCTTCATTGCCACCCCCAGTTCATGCCTACTGAAGCATGTGTCCCTAGCGATGACATCAGGGACTGACAGTTTTCTACCTCTGGTCTGCTTTGAGGCAGGACTCCAGAGAAGAAGGGAAGATATAACCTCATTGTCAGCTCTGTAGCAGTGGCCGGCAAACTGTGTTCTTCTGGATCGGACTAGTGAAGAAACACGGGGAAGGTTGCCGTATATTAGATTACTCGATGGGTGGCTCTTCACTTCTGTTGAAGTAGGAGGACTATACAATTAAAAAAATAAAAACTCACTGAATTCTCAAACAATGTCCAATTGTTTGTTACAATTTGGACATGTATTTATAGGATACTTGGTGAAATAAAAAAATTGGGTTTTCACAAAAACACCAGAGATCAGCGAAGAACTTCCCAGGTGAGAGGAAATGGTAGTCCGATAGCGTGGGGGAGGGAGTCGGTTGAGAACACGGCATACCTCAAACCTCGCTGTCATTTCTCTCAAACTGACAAATGTGTTTTTGTCTCTTTGTGCCCAGATGAAGTCGAGCCGAGACTCTCACTATAGCCTCCCGCAAGGCAAAATAAAAGGCTGCGTATGTGATCAGCAGTCAGACAAACAAGAATTTCCACAGTCAAACTGCCACCCAGGGTGTTGCTGTGCATGTCACATCTCTGGAGAAGATATGTGGTATGATGCTCTTATTGAGCTGGGGAGCTGCATGATGGAAAGTGACTCAGAGCAGGGACATGCCGGCGCTGTGTCTTCAGAATATGACAAAGCTGTTTGATGCAGTTTATGGTAATGGCCATTGTACAAATCTAACCACCTCACAGCCAAATGCTTGCAGATGCCTGTGGATGGATAGTCTGCTTGTGAGCTGTGAATATGTTTGATACATATTCATCATCAATCATCGTGGTATATTGTACTGTACTGTAACTGCTCAGTGTTTGAAGGGTATGCTGAACTCCAGGAGAAGTAATTTTTTAGACCATGATTGAAATGTAAAAACACTGCATGTGTAGGTATATACATACATATAGGGGATCATTTCTTTAATTCCCTCCATTCTCCAGGCAAGAAGAAGCATGCAGGCATCAAAGAATGGCCTCACAGTGGCAGACTATAGGAATACAATCATCTACTGTATCTACATCTCTTTTCATCTATAATCTGTAACCCTAACTCTAACCGGTAATGTAATGTAATTTATAATATTATGATGCCATAACAGATAACAGAATAATAATTTATGGTCACCGACTGTGTCTGTCTCTGCATGTGTCTGCATTGCATGGCTTTATGTCTCTTCTCTGTGTCTGTTTGTGTGGGTGTATAGGCTTAATTCAGGCTTCGTATATATAGGCTTCCAGCTGGTCCACCCGATTAGTTAACATTCCTTGTTTCCCTCAGTTTACGCACCTGCCTGCCATCATCATCATATCAAGCTCACCGTATTTAAGCTCGTCTTCACCCCACTCATTGACAGGTCTCTTTGAATATCCTTCTGCGGCAGTATAGCACGCTTCCTCTCGCCTGCAGCTCTTTCCTTGTGAATACTGTGTTTTCTAGTTGTGTTCTTAGTTTTACCGGTTTCTAGTTTTAAGGTTAAAGCTACTGTGTGGTCTGAAAAATGCTGTATTTTTTTAAGTTTGTCAAGCTGTTTTTCTTTGGATTTATTTTATTGTCTCTGTTTTTGTTGTGTTTTTGTTTTCTTGCATTCACATTTATGTTTGGTTTCTGTTTCATTGTTCATGTTTCATTTTTTGAAATAGCAAAAAGCTACTGTGTGGTCTCCTCAGCCTAATATATAGCTAATAGATGTCTGACTAATAAAGCTGACAATTATCTTTATTTAAAAAAATGAAGAAAATATCATGTTAATAGGTTGTAAACTGTAAATCGTGTACAATACATTTTTACAGGGGGTTTCTTGACCCACACATGCCTTACAAACCCCAACACAACTGTCCATTCTGGGTAGTGTGGCGTTGGGGGTTGGACCCTACAATAATATTATGGCGGTGGCTCAGGGGTAGAGTGGCTGGGTGGTAACAGCAAGGTTGCCAGTTCGGTCCCCGGGCTCCCCCAGAGTTAGTATCGAAGTGTCCTTGAGCAAGACACTGAACCCCAAATTGCTCCTGATGTGCTGGTTGGTGCCCTGCATGATTTGCACAATCTATGTAAAGTGCCTTGGATAAAGGCGCTATATAAATGCACCATTTACCATTTAATTATAACCCAAGGGCCTCGTCCTTGCCTGCAACTCAAACTCTTTTCCTCTCCCTCAGAACCTTACACACCTGTTTAACTGCCTGCATGACTATTGCCTGCTTGCCAGCCTGCCTGCCGCCTGCCATCTGCCCTGCCGTGCCCGCTTGCCTGCCTGCCTGCTCGCCTCATTCTCGCAAGCTGGCCTCACTTCCACATACGCCACCTTCACTTGCTGTGAATAAATACCTTTTAGTTTTAACTTGACTCCGCTGTGTTTGCTTCTGCATTTGGGTTTCGCCAGCCTGCCTAATGGTGACATTCACAATAAGAACAAAATAAACAACTGTAATGAACGAGAAATGTGTTCAGTAGAGCGCAGACCTTCACCACAGAGGCAGATTGAGTTGTGTCGAGTTGTGTTGTGCAGCCATGCGCACTGCAGCATCCGATTTTGTAATAAGGTTTAAATTACAAAATGTTTTATCATGGTTTAAAATATTAAGTTATAGAAGTGAAATTATAATAGTTCTTGTTCAGTGCCTGTGAAAATGTAAATAAGATCCTCTCGCCTAGGTACAGGTATCGGCCATAAAATGTGATATTGGTTCTGGGGAGAATATAATTATATACAGTAGCCTATACTACAATGATCTTTTCACAGATATTTGTACAATACAAATGACAACCTGAAAATTAGTTTACAGCATTACTTTAACCAGATTTATGATTTTTTTGGACCTTACCATAATAAACACATAATGATGGTGCTACTGTTTTTATGGAAGGAGGTAGGGCCCGCACACCATTCTTTTGGTAAAGAATTACTTTATTGAATTAAACGACAACATTTAGATCTTAATAGATCTTCGTCAGGTCAGTATACAGTTGCACACATGTTTCATCACTTTGCTACTGTTTTTCCACAAGAAAACTGACAGGAAACACATTGCTTGGGGCAGATAGCCTTCACCCTCCAACACTTGAAAAGAACATCCCGTATGGGCAATTTCATGAGCCAGATTTTGAAGTTAACCACTTTCAACCTGGTGTCCCTTTGGGAATGTCATTTTCCTGGCGTTTAGCCCAAGACCAACCTTGGCACACTTTGTCTCCACTCTGGCCAAGAGTGCCTGTGGCCTGCAGGGCACCTGCTGGTCTAGTGGTCCAGGGCGGCGCATGATGCAACATATAAAGCAAAAGCAAAGTTACTATATTTACCCAGGGTAACTGGACTAAGCATCAGATACTTGTTTACAGCCAGGCCCTGCTCATAGAACATTTCATGGTAGTGGTTCAATGCCTTGCTCAAGGGCACTTCAGAGGTGGTAATTTTAACGTGCCGGTCCGGGGATACGAACTGGCGACCTTCCGGTATCAAGACCGCTCCGCAAACCGTTCGGCCACCGCTGCCAATATAGGATCTGGCCTGACAGTGCGTCGCGTGTTCGAGTCCCGTTCATGCCGACATTTGCTGCACGTCTCCCCCTGTCTCCCTCTTTCCTATCGACGATCTTCACTTGTATCTATCAATAAAGGAAGAAAAGCCAAAAATAAAATCCATTGTCAGATAGCAGGCTGAAATCATGCACATAGTCCAGACCGGGTCCATTAGGGCTACGGTGAGTGAGTCCGAAATCCTTCTCCCGTCCACTGAGTGAAATAACACAGTGACTATTGTGAAAGGAACGGGGCGAGGGCGTCCCCTTGCATCACCAGGATTTCAAATTCCGCACTGCGGGCCATTGTGAATATCCAACTTAAATGAACACTGAGGATTTTACAGTCTACGTATTTATATATATCTGATTCTTCTTTGAAAACCAGACCGGTGTGTATATTAAAAGGGCACGTGGGCAAGGGGTCTCGGCGCACCTCCGCACCCCCACTTCCTACCGTATGTCCTTGAGATTCCAGAATCTTTGGGAGCTGCAGGCTAGGCTAGGGTCTCCAGAGTGAAAGACCAAGCATTGTGATTCAAGGCCTGGCACAGAGAGAAGTGAGCATGCAAGGGTCCTTGGAGGAAGGTCTACAGAGGGCCTTTTGCCTCCACTGCTGCTCAACATACTAAACAAAGGCCTTTTCCCGGGTCGCCTAGCTGGCCTGCTATCTCACCACTGTTCAAAGCTGAAGGACATAGAAAATGGCCCACTCATCCTGAATACAGCCCAGCTCATCAAAAATATCCCTGAAAACGCCTTGGTGTTTGAGTGTCTCGCACTTTTTTAATCCATTGAGACCTGGAACGCATCCATGTCACGTTAGCGTTTAACCACATTAACCATTAACCCATTTTGGGGCGGGAACCCCTTTTGGTGTTTTAAACATTGTTATAATTTAGCTATTGAAAAATAGCAGATCTACAAGCTCATAGCGCGCCACCGAGTGGCGCGCTATGAACTTGTAGGTCTGCTATTTTTGAAAAATCGTTAAAATGTGCCTCAAATCTTTCCGAAAATTGTCATGATTTAGAAAACTTTTTTTTTTAAATTTCGACGTCAGGCTAGGGCATTCACTTCTAGTCATTTTTACTAGTTGACTAGTTGCCTAGTTTACTAGTCGACTAGTTGTTTAACCACCTTTTATGTTAAAAAAAAAAACGTTTTTTTTTTTTTGGGAAATAAATATTTGTACATTTAAAAACTGTGTACATTGGTGACTATAACTATAATCTACCTACAAAATCGGGGGAAAAAATAAAAATAAAAATATTTTTTTTCTTTTTTTATCTTATCAACTAGTCGACTAGTACCAGCAAGGTCGACTAGTGGATTTACTAGTCGAATAGTAAACTAGTCGACTAGTTGCTTAATGCCCTACGTCAGGTCTCAATGGGCTAAAGAAAGGGGGAGAATAAAGTGCATATGGCCGCCTCAGCATTCCTCTCCTCTGGTCCCGTGCTGGGATCAATGTCATTGGTATGTATAGCTCACTGTACCCCCTCTAAGCCATTCAGGCCTGACGTCGAAATTAAAAAAAAAACTTTTCTAAATCATGACAATTTTCGGAAAGATTTGAGGCACATTTTAACGATTTTTCAAAAATAGCAGACCTACAAGTTCATAGCGCGCCACTCGGTGGCGCGCTATGAGCTTGTAGATCTGCTATTTTTCAATAGCGAAATTATAACAATGTTTAAAACACCAAAAGGGGTTCCCGCCCCAAAATGGGTTAATGGTTAATGTGGTTAAACGCTAACGTGACATGGATGCGTTCCAGGTCTCAATGGACTAAGCCTGCGGGCGTCGTCTTCAGCACTTTCTCAATATGGGATCAGCGGAAGGGGAAATACTGCAATCTCCAGATTTGTTTTTGTTTTATCATAATGTTATTGTTCTGCATGGGAGATGAGGAAGCAGTTCCACACAGTCATTTCTGTCTCACCTCCTCAACCATTATTTGATCCAGCCTCAGTCAGCACAGATTAATGTTGTTGTCAAGATAGGAATAATCACTGGGTGTGGGTTTTGATGTGTTTATTATGCTATGTATTAAAACCACATTCTGGACGAAGTTTTTCGGATAAGATAAAGATACAATAGCAGATCTACAAGCTCATGATGCATTGCAATGGTGACGTGTTTCAGTATTTGACATACAACAACTTTAGTATGTATAGGGTTTTAAAGGGATATTTCACTTTCAAAATTGAAAGTGAAATATCCTTAGAGTATATATGAATAGATACGGCACCCGGAGGAAACCCTGAGGCGAAATGGACATAGTGGCCGGATTTGTCATTGCAGCGCTGGTCCGTTGACTATCATTGCGCACGTTCATGTTATTGGGCCCATGACACGTGAACGAATGTTTCATATGTGAACGCGCGCAATGATAGTCAACGGCAGCGCGTTCATGTTATTGGGGCAAATCCATCCCAGAATCAATGTTCCTACCCGGAAGGAGGAGTGAAATCGCCTCATGCGCTTTTGAGCAACTTAATGCTAGTGGATGGGAGGAGAGCTCTGGTGCCGTCTCTATTCATATATACTCTAAGGAAATATCCCTTTAAGTAGTTAAAAGTTATGTGAAGTTGTGGCTTCTTGCACTTGACATAATCTGGAGGACACATTCTCCAAATGCTTGTTGTCCTTAGATTAACTTTATCCTTTTCCAAAAATTATCTTGTTAAAAGCAATGATGCAGGGCATGCGGGAGGAGTTTTTCCCCTTTCTTTTTTTGTTTTTCCTTTTGCGTAATTACTTCAGAGACTGTTGTTCCTAGACTGTTGGCTGCACATCAACAGACCGAATGAACTAACCTGGAAAACAAATTCTCAGTAGGCAAAGGATGCATTTCTTTCGTTCGGCATGAAAACTCTCCCTTTGATTTTACAAGATGAAAGAAGGTTTATGGCTTATGCATGCACACACACACACACACACACGTGTATTATATGCATAGCATCCTATACATTAGGGTTGTCTTTGACCTATAAGGAATACGTAGGAGTCTTAGCAGTCAACTAATAGTAATAGGATGTTGCAATGCAGACGGTAATCGATTAGTTGATTTAATCCATAAAATTGTGCTTCCCACATATACTGCCACGCAGAGAGACCAGCCTTTCCTGGGGGGCGAATCATCTGACACAACATTAGAATTTGGAGAACTGCCAGTAACCATTAAAATGTCCTATTATGGTTTGTGTGGGCAAGAGCTTGTCCTTTTCTTTTTCAGGCACTGACACGTGTGAATTTGCTCAAAGGGCTACTCCACCACCCGAGTGATCTCGCAGACTAGAGGGGCTGCAATCTGTCTTCTCCCAAGGCTCTTTGTCTAATACCGCTAATTATAGAAGAAGAGAAAGGGGTCAATCTCTTTCCCTCCTCTCTTTCTCCCCCACTCTGTCACTTGTCATCCTCCTGTCCATCTCTACTCTCACACAACACATCCTTTCTGAGTTATACTTGGTCGTGCGCCGTGTCGCGCACCGACAATAGCCGATCTGCAAGCTCACGAATGCGTCACAGCGTGTCGCGTTGTGATCTTACAGATCGGCTATTTCCGTTGCGAGACAATTCAATTCAAGGGCTTTATTGGCATGAGAAAACATACGTTTACATTGCCATTGCGAGACACCGGCATGCAACTAAGTATAAATGGCCTTCAATCTCTCTCCCTATCTCTCAGTCACTCCCCCTCCCCTCTAGCTGGCCATTCTCTACTCTCTCTCTACCAATTACTGGATTAGACGGAACACTGCAAGGAGTCACTTAGAAACCCAGGCGTAGATCCTCTGTCACTACCAATATAAGACTAATGGTGTCTGTAACACCGCCCTGAACAGCCCTGTGGTTTGTGACCAAACTTGCCCATTAGCTGATTAGCCTACTCTGCAATTTAATATTTTCATGTAAAGTACCATGCAAATGCAGGCTCAACTTCATAAGTACACCGAGCACAGACACACCACCTATATTAGCTGCATGTGCTGTAAGTGATATCTTTTGGGTGCAATTACAATTACAATTTAGGCATTTAACAGACACTCTTGGAGCGACCAAGTGTGAGATTGGATTGTCAACAACAGAGAATAAACAAGTAGAATGCAGAGAGAAAAGTGTGGCGCTTCAAAGAAACTACGGTATCAGGTAAACAAAAAGAACAAGCATCTGTCAAAACAACACGCTATCTAAATAACGTGCTTAACATTTTGTGGTGAAGAGAAAACTAATCTAGGTACAGTACCAAAAACACGAGAACAAGTGACCGAGATATATCTGCATATAAACTAGCATCTATCGAAAGAACAGGGCAAGAAAGGCTCACAATTCCGACATCCCATTATTCTGACCACGTGTTTAGGTTTATTTATTTAGCACATAGTATAAAAAATAGACAATACATATCAAAGAACAAAAATACAATGCAAGGAAAGGAAAGGAAGAAGCCAGCTGGCTTATTTGGAATCCTTTCCTGTAGGCTATGGAAGAGGTCATTGTGTCTTTGCGTGCTGGGATAGGGTTAGTAATGTAGCGATCCGAATAACGTGCCATCGGCATAATGACGATGACCCAGGCCTACATATAGGCTCAAATTAAGGAGAGAGCAGTGCTAGGGGGTCAGGTGGAATCTGAAGAGGTGAGTCTTCCGACAGCAGCAGAAAAATGAGTCTGTAGTTCTGACTGCAGTGGGTCATTTATTCCACGGTAAGAAAGCCAAGAGGGAGAAAGGTCTAGGACGTGTGGAACGTTAACCAGGGTGTCCAGGCGTGAACATCATTCCTGGGTATTAGCCAATAAAGTGAGTGGAGAAAAAAAAAGGCTGTAGGTTTGGATCATGTCTTGAAGGTGTGGGGGTTTTGTACTGGGTACACTACTGCAGGGGTTCTCAACCCGTGGGTCGCAACCCCTCGGCGGGTCCCCAAATTATTAAAAAAGAAAAAAAAAGGGAAAAAAAATTGCAACTGAAGGGCTGGAAAATGGAAATTAAGAGTTTACATATAGGCTAGTACACATAGTACATGCATACACCTTCGCTAATGATTATATCTGGTTTCAGTATTTATTTATGGTGTATTGTCTCTATTATTAAGGTTATTGTAGCAGTCAATTTATATTGGGGGTCGGGAGGGGGGCGGGGTGGGGGTCCCGAGACATTGCCAAAGCATTTCCGGGGGTCCCCGGCCAAAAACGTTGAGAACCCCTGCACTACTGGGCCTTATGGCCAATGAAGGGAAATTAAAAAGGGAAGACGTGGGGGGGTTGAAGACCAGCATTATGGATCAGTTGGAGGGGCTTGGAATGGATAGAATAAGGAGGGAGTTTACAGTAGTCAAGTTTGGTAGTGTTTTGTTAAAAAGCTTAAAGCTCTATATTCTGAGTGCTTCTTCCATAATAGGGGTCCCTTGTCAGCTCAAAATACATTTTCAGGTGGGTCACCAATTTTGTCCGACTAGGAGAGAGAAACCAATTATCAGCTTAGATTTTGTAGTGATCCAATGTCAAATTTGTCTGCTATTTTGCTCAGCTTTGCGTGTTTGTGTGTACCCCATTTGATTGGCTGAGCAGCCCATAGCGATGATTTTATTTGCTGAGCAATGTAGCCTACGTATTGAGGATAAAAAAGTGAGGACAGAAAATTGAGGACAGTAGTCTATATATGTGGCGTCACCATACACAATGTGGCCACTGGGGGCGCCAGTGAGTAATTTATGTTAATTTATGTTAATGTATTCATAAATATAATTAGCATAAAACCATAACTCATAAACCATAACTCATAAACCATAATTCATAAACCATAACTCATAAAACCATAAATATAATTAGCATAATAATAATTATAAAATTCCACGCATTCCCTAAATTCCATGCATACCTTAATGTTTATGTTGTGATGTAGGCCATGCTTTTTGTTATTGCTTATTATAAATCGCTCTGGATTAGGAGCTTAAGTGTTTTTTACATTAAGTGCTTAAATCTGTCCCTATCTCTCCCTATCTCTCTCTCTCTGTCCCCTGCCTGCGTGTTTTCAGGAAGGGGGGTGTCCCTCAGACAGACAGACATGTCGGCTCCAGGTGTGAATAGAACAATAGAAAGTTTAGATGAACCACTGTGTGTGGGTGGGGGCGGGGGATCCCTTATCTTTTAGAAGTGCCAGGTGCAGTTGTAAACCCCCCTCCTCAAAACATCTGTTTGTTGTGTTAATGTGTTAATTAGATGAAGTTAAAACTGGGGGTGGGGGACCCCTTATCTTTTTTATGTGCCAGGTGCAGTATGTGTGTGTGTGTGTGTGTGTGTGTGTGTGTGTGTGTGTGTGGGGGCCAGGGGGGTGGGGGTCCCCTTCTCTTTGAAAGTGACAGGTACCAGGTGACAGGTGACAGGTGCCAGGTGACAGATGACAGCAGCTGACAGCTGACGGAAAACACACAGCTTGTGTGTTGGTTTAGCCCTAAAATTTGCAATTTCCAGGTGCATATATACGGTGGAGTATTGGGTGTACAGTAGGTGTACACTATTGAGTATAGGTATGGAAAAATAAAAGTATGAATAAATTACTTAAAAAAGCTTAAAGTTAAAAAAAGTTACAAAACAAGTTAAAAGTTAAAAAAACTTAAACAAATAAAGAAAAGGAGAAAAATGAAAAAAATCAAGAACTTTTAGTGTAAATATGGTTTCTCAACTGTACTGCCTATGTATGTGTGAACTCGTAGTGAAGAACGCTTGAACTAGCTTGGGTGTTGTAGATGCCGCAAATATGTTCGAAAAGGTTTGCACAATGGTTAGTTAGAGGGGGTGGTCTACTGTGTGGTGGGGCATGTATGGGCTGGTCTACTGTGTGGGTGGGGTGTGTATGTGGGTTGGTCTACTATGTGTAGGTGTAGTCTAGTGTAAATGTGGCGTATAGCTGGTACTGCAGGTTTAAACATCAGGTTGGTCTGCTGTCTAGCTTTTCTTTTTTGTCTAACAGATTTGTCCATTTTATGGTGTAATTCCATTTTTGACCCATAGACTATGGATCTAATATTGTAGGTGTAATTCCTCATACAGCCACTACAGACCTGTAGGGGGTTTCAGCCTCCTAGTGCAATTCATCTATTTTATTTTTCGTCCCATTGGTTCAGAGGACACCCCCCATCCATGGGCCCTACAAGGGGGTGTAATACCAGTTTTGGCCCATAGACTATGGATTTGAGCATCTCATCGGTGTAATACCGGTTAACACCACTACACCCAAATGCATTGGGGGTTTCAAGCCCTCTAGGGGAGTGGATCTCAGTTCACTTCATTTGTGGTCCACAGACAGCTAAAATCATGATGAGCATGCAACTAAACGGACTCTTGATGCAGGCTTTATGATTATAGGGGTAATGATCAGGCATGTAGGGATAGCCAGTATGGGGGGGTCATGAGTCATGCTTTGCTAGTAAATGTAGCAAGTCTTCAAAATTACTAAAAAACTATTTAGGTGTGTTGGTTATTCTTTAGACTTTTTAGACTAATTCAGGCTTTCAATGCTCATTGTTATTGGTGGTATGGTAACCAAATGCCCCACTGTATAGGGACCTGACTGTATAGTATATAGTATAGTCTGGCTGTCTATATGGTTTTCTATGGGGTGGTTTACTGTCTAACTGATTTTTCCACATGTCTATAACACAGGTCTATTATGGACAGGTGGGGACCAAATGGAACCCATTAGATATTTAACTCTTGAGATGCTAACTAACTGTATGCGTGGATGACTGTATGCCTATCTGGTTGCATTGTGCATGTGCGGAACCACAAAGGGTGTAATATCAGGGTTGCCCCATAGGCTGTGAATTTAAGTAATGTAGGTGTAATTCAGATTTACCCCATAGGCTCAATACATACATGAATGGGTTATACTTAGCTTGAATATTGACCGGTGTAAATACAGCATGTGTAGCCTATCTGTGAACAATTACACAACATACAGAATAGTATGAGAGCCATAGGTGTTTACGATTATTTGGACGCAGTAACTGTCAGTTTTTACAGTATTACATGGATCCAATATTCTCTGCTATTATTTGGTATCCTTCAGCCATGATGAGGCTCTTACATGTAACATATATATCCTCTCTAATTATATTACAATATGGTTATGTTATGCTCATAGGGAACAGTGGTTCGAGCAGTAATTATTGTCTTCAGAGATTGTATGATCAGGTTATTAACCAAACATGACAGGTAGTACATCATAATCCCATATGGTCTAGTGGTTTAGGATGCTTGGAGTCTAGCCATGAGACCAAGTTCGACTCTTGGTGTGGGAAATATAAGTATATGTTTTCAATTATAGTGAAGTTAATGATATCCACCTAGTGGGGGCAATTTCTATAGATGTTGATCAACCAGTCATGCAAACGATTTCAGCACCATAGATAGCATTATGCCCCTATTGTTAGGACTGTTAGTACACCTTATGTAGACACAGAACTCTATAGTGCATACGTATTGGTTCATCATACAGATATTCCACTGATGGATTGATGGTAGGTTACTAGTTAGCGTATGATTCATGTTGATAATCTTTTGAAAAATGTGATTTTACGGGGGTCCATATGGTAAAATGCCTAAATTGTAAATTGTAAACTACATAACAATACTATTTACAGCATCACATACACAAAAATTATACATAAACCAAAATAAAAATTATACAACATCAGAAAACAAAACAAAAATGATACAAAGCAAACAGCAAAAAACATAACACAGCAGCAATACGAAACAAAATCAAAAGGAAAATCAAAAACTGGACAAAACACAACACAAACAAAAAATACTAAAACAAAAATAAATAAACTACACAGAAGACAAAACAGAAAACTTTCTTCAAAACAAAAACACAAAACACACATTAGACAAACATCATGACACAAAAACATAACAAAAATGACACAAAGCAAACAGCAAAAAACCTAGCACAGCAACAATACGAAACAAAATCAAAAGACTACACACCAGACAAGACAATATGTAACAAACACATGTGATAAAAACACGAAACAAAATCAAAAACTGGACAAAACACAACAAAACAAAAACTTGACAAAACACAACACAAACTAAAATACTAAAACAAAAATAAATAAACTACACAGCAGACAAAACGAAAAACTTGACACAACAAAACAAAAAATACTAAAACAAAATAAATAAACTACACAGGCAAAACAAAAACTTGACAAAACACGAAACATCTAGTCTATAGTTTCATCTATATAGTTATATCTAGTACGCAAGATCTTGCTCAATATTACAAATTATTTATAGTTTTTATTTTTATTTGTAATGATAAGACGTTTTTGGGAGAAAATGTGTAATTCCTACACATGCAGGGGGTTAACGATGTATACAAAAACATCTACTTGGATCAATTATCCTGGAATTATTTTTACTTCTAAGATGATATTCTTGAAAAAGTTGCTAAACTCTGTTGTTAAATGCTAAACGCCTATTGTTTTTAGATCTACAGTGATCTGTATAGATAGTGTAGTCAGAACAAATCACTAGTTGTCAGTGATAGACAGTAAATCCTTCACCATCAATCACCAGGCACTTTTTGACTCATTCACTCAGTTGTTCTCTCTCCCATTATATTATGACTAGTACATTATTCAACCAATACCATTTTTTGCATATTTCCTAAATAGGTCCATAAGGTGTTCAACAAAACTGAAACCCCCTGAAATTGCAACTATTTTGTAACTAAATTTGGAATAATTGTTAATTTCAACTATTTTATTATTTTTCAGACGTGTTCTCTATCCATTTTGTCACTGTCAGACCTCTATAGTGGTAAAAAGACCACCCATACTAATCCATTTACCATGGTGGGCAGATAATTACACAGCCAACAGATCCCTAACAACATTCTAACATCGTCCTACAGCTGATTTCACGAGCCAAAGGCCTATATGATCTATCAGAGATACAGGACCCTGTGGTCACAGGGGTCTGGTATAGTCCTACCATGAGCCCACAACCTGACAGGGCCTATTTTTATGGCAGGGTCTAGTTCCATCTATATAGTTGTATCTAGTACACAAGCTTTTTACATACACAAATTAACCTCAGTGACATATCCAACACTCATTTACCACTACATTCTGGTTAAAACATGGTTTTCCCCCTATTATCTCACTAAATTGATCCCTAGGGGGTATTGTACGGACAAAAGCACACACCTATGGCATGAAATCTGATGTGGAACACCGTATCTCGACATCTTAGTCAAAATAATAGGCTAAATCATCATAATAGTTCTCAATCATGGCTGAGGGTAGTAGGTAAATTAGGTCACTAGATCATTTGATTACCCCCAGAGTTGCTGTGAAACCTTACAACAAATGCCATGACATCTGACAGAGCTATTATTTATGTCAGGGCCCTAGTAAAATATAGTGTAAGGGGGGTGCATTGGGGTAAATAAATAGGCATTTTCGGTTTATAAAGACCTAATGAGCCCTGGAGATACTGTATTAATTGTTAAAGCTCTGCATAATATAGATCCAGCTACCACTTATTGAACACTAAGGGCTGATTGTTTTAATGATAGACACAATATTTCTGACTTTTGACACCCTGATATATGACTTTGGTACTCTCTGTCACAACTGGTCAATAAAAAATATACCAATTATGTACAGATTTGGTGTCTCTGCATCTTTACACAAAAATATTATAGCGTTAGGAGTGATGAAGACGATCATGGTATGAATTCTATCAGGGGTTTTCTAGGGGGAGTTTTGAAAAGAGTCAACAAGTTGGCACATTAAACTTGAAAATACTACATTCAAGTTGTTTATGTTTGGGCAATGGTCACAATTTCAGACAAAATTACTCCCCCATCACTGGGGAACACAGTCATGTGGACACAGTCACTGTACGTTTTACATACATAAACTATGTTGTTCATGGTGTAAATAAAAAATATTATACATTGAGTCACTAATATGACTTAATATAATACCCCCTTTTGACTAGACCCAATCACTCTTTGTATCACCAAATTCTTCTATTGTCGTCTATTCTACACACAAAGTATGAAGTGAAATGCTAAACCCCTCAAAAGAGACTGACCCCTAAACCAAGCCAAGCTACCAGAGCTGTTTTCATAAAACAGATACTGATGTTAAACACATACAATGTTGCAGAAATGATTTGCACTAACAAAATGACAACAAAATATACACATTTTTTATGATTGCATATTTTATTTAGGAATATTCACAGTAGTCACTGTAGATGGTACACAATATCAGACCAATATTTGTCTCAATACAGTACATACAACATACAATGTGTACTATGTAATAATACGAGGGCAGAAAACTGTATGCAATATATGCAACTATACAATTGTTTCATTATGTGCATAACTTATACGTGCCGCATTAGCTATATCTTAGATTTTTGTGTGTATATAGGGTAAATCCTTCAACTCATTTAGGTATGATTCACAGATTTTATGGATTCTGGACACTGGTACTACAACTCCGTGAGTTTCCAACACCTGCACGAGTCCTGGTAGAAATTCATCAGTCCATAGCTTGTTCGTTAAATCTTTAAAATGATTGTAGAAGTAATATCTAGGTGTATCACCCAAACACGGGTGTTCGGTTTGGCTAGAATGGTTTATCTGACAACCGTTGCAACTTTCTCTCATCTGTTCAGTTATAGCCTTTTCGAGTAGTTGCACAATTCGTATTTTCATAATATCTATATGTACTGTGCTGATCACCCCATCATTCTCATCCATAGTCAGGGGCAAATTCACTGGGGATGGCGTCGAAAGCACTGTTGATGTGGTTGGAGTGTCATGGGGAATGGGTGAATTTGTGGATAATAGGTCTACCCTCTCAACAAATTCAACGTCCCCCTTATCATAGCCCCAAAATGCCCTCTCATCATATTCAGTGTCTTTGTCCGTATCATCATATTCATCGTCTTCGTCCGTATCCCCAATACTGTTGGGATTCCACCATGATGGGGCCTCATACACAGCCCGCCGAGGGTCCATCCACCAAGCTTTGTCTCCTCCACTTGAGCTGGATTCTCCCAGTGAAAAAGTAGAGTCCTCCATGGTGAATGATCAATGATCATATCACAATTATACACAGAGTATAAGGTAGAGGTTGCGGAGTTCGCCTTTTTACCTATAGTGTAGGAGGGGTGGCGTAGTAGCTGCATATGTTGGTGCGTCATTTTCCAGGCTGTCATCAGGCATTGAGAATAATGTTGCACCAGCTGGTTTGGGTACATTTATGTTGCGGGGTTTATCCAGATCTACGCGCCGCGGCTTCTTTTGCAAAGGGATAGGTCAATGACAATACATGACTGACCCTTGTAAGGTGTGCCTCCAACAGTAATGCCTTTCTACACTCTTTTGCTCTGGCGAAGAATTTTTTTTTATTAATTTCAACACGTCTTGTAACAACATAAATCTCCTGCATGAAATGCTATACGGATCGGGAAGTATTTCTCTTTATCCATCATAGTTTTCGGTTTTTCAGGAGGGCCCTGGTGAGACTGCGATCGCACCAACAGCCACAAATTTGATCTTGAGCAGTCGTAGAGCTAGATACGACTGATTACATCACATTTGTGGCTGTTGGTGCAATCGCAGTCTCACCAGGGCCCTCCTGAAAAAACGAAAACTATGATGGATAAAGAGAAATACTTCCCGATCCGTATAGCATTTCATGCAGGAGATTTATGTTGTTACAAGACGTGTTGAAATTAATAAAAAAAAATTCTTCGCCAGAGCAAAAGAGTGTAGAAAGGCATTACTGTTGGAGGCACACCTTACAAGGGTCAGTCATGTATTGTCATTGACCTATCCCTTTGCAAAAGAAGCCGCGGCGCGTAGATCTGGATAAACCCCGCAACATAAATGTACCCAAACCAGCTGGTGCAACATTATTCTCAATGCCTGATGACAGCCTGGAAAATGACGCACCAACATATGCAGCTACTACGCCACCCCTCCTACACTATAGGTAAAAAGGCGAACTCCGCAACCTCTACCTTATACTCTGTGTATAATTGTGATATGATCATTGATCATTCACCATGGAGGACTCTACTTTTTCACTGGGAGAATCCAGCTCAAGTGGAGGAGACAAAGCTTGGTGGATGGACCCTCGGCGGGCTGTGTATGAGGCCCCATCATGGTGGAATCCCAACAGTATTGGGGATACGGACGAAGACGATGAATATGATGATACGGACAAAGACACTGAATATGATGAGAGGGCATTTTGGGGCTATGATAAGGGGGACGTTGAATTTTTTGAGAGGGTAGACCTATTATCCACAAATTCACCCATTCCCCATGACACTCCAACCACATCAACAGTGCTTTCGACGCCATCCCCAGTGAATTTGCCCCTGACTATGGATGAGAATGATGGGGTGATCAGCACAGTACATATAGATATTATGAAAATACGAATTGTGCAACTACTCGAAAAGGCTATAACTGAACAGATGAGAGAAAGTTGCAACGGTTGTCAGATAAACCATTCTAGCCAAACCGAACACCCGTGTTTGGGTGATACACCTAGATATTACTTCTACAATCATTTTAAAGATTTAACGAACAAGCTATGGACTGATGAATTTCTACCAGGACTCGTGCAGGTGTTGGAAACTCACGGAGTTGTAGTACCAGTGTCCAGAATCCATAAAATCTGTGAATCATACCTAAATGAGTTGAAGGATTTACCCTATATACACACAAAAATCTAAGATATAGCTAATGCGGCACGTATAAGTTATGCACATAATGAAACAATTGTATAGTTGCATATATTGCATACAGTTTTCTGCCCTCGTATTATTACATAGTACACATTGTATGTTGTATGTACTGTATTGAGACAAATATTGGTCTGATATTGTGTACCATCTACAGTGACTACTGTGAATATTCCTAAATAAAATATGCAATCATAAAAAATGTGTATATTTTGTTGTCATTTTGTTAGTGCAAATCATTTCTGCAACATTGTATGTGTTTAACATCAGTATCTGTTTTATGAAAACAGCTCTGGTAGCTTGGCTTGGTTTAGGGGTCAGTCTCTTTTGAGGGGTTTAGCATTTCACTTCATACTTTGTGTGTAGAATAGACGACAATAGAAGAATTTGGTGATACAAAGAGTGATTGGGTCTAGTCAAAAGGGGGTATTATATTAAGTCATATTAGTGACTCAATGTATAATATTTTTTATTTACACCATGAACAACATAGTTTATGTATGTAAAACGTACAGTGACTGTGTCCACATGACTGTGTTCCCCAGTGATGGGGGAGTAATTTTGTCTGAAATTGTGACCCTTGCCCAAACATAAACAACTTGAATGTAGTATTTTCAAGTTTAATGTGCCAACTTGTTGACTCTTTTCAAAACTCCCCCTAGAAAACCCCTGATAGAATTCATACCATGATCGTCTTCATCACTCCTAACGCTATAATATTTTTGTGTAAAGATGCAGAGACACCAAATCTGTACATAATTGGTATATTTTTTATTGACCAGTTGTGACAGAGAGTACCAAAGTCATATATCAGGGTGTCAAAAGTCAGAAATATTGTGTCTATCATTAAAACAATCAGCCCTTAGTGTTCAATAAGTGGTAGCTGGATCTATATTATGCAGAGCTTTAACAATTAATACAGTATCTCCAGGGCTCATTAGGTCTTTATAAACCGAAAATGCCTATTTATTTACCCCAATGCACCCCCCTTACACTATATTTTACTAGGGCCCTGACATAAATAATAGTTCTGTCAGATGTCATGGCATTTGTTGTAAGGTTTCACAGCAACTCTGGGGGTAATCAAATGATCTAGTGACCTAATTTACCTACTACCCTCAGCCATGATTGAGAACTATTATGATGATTTAGCCTATTATTTTGACTAAGATGTCGAGATACGGTGTTCCACATCAGATTTCATGCCATAGGTGTGTGCTTTTGTCCGTACAATACCCCCTAGGGATCAATTTAGTGAGATAATAGGGGGAAAACCATGTTTTAACCAGAATGTAGTGGTAAATGAGTGTTGGATATGTCACTGAGGTTAATTTGTGTATGTAAAAAGCTTGTGTACTAGATACAACTATATAGATGGAACTAGACCCTGCCATAAAAATAGGCCCTGTCAGGTTGTGGGCTCATGGTAGGACTATACCAGACCCCTGTGACCACAGGGTCCTGTATCTCTGATAGATCATATAGGCCTTTGGCTCGTGAAATCAGCTGTAGGACGATGTTAGAATGTTGTTAGGGATCTGTTGGCTGTGTAATTATCTGCCCACCATGGTAAATGGATTAGTATGGGTGGTCTTTTTACCACTATAGAGGTCTGACAGTGACAAAATGGATAGAGAACACGTCATAGAACATAGTTGAAATTAACAATTATTCCAAATTTAGTTACAAAATAGTTGCAATTTCAGGGGGTTTCAGTTTTGTTGAACACCTTATGGACCTATTTAGGAAATATGCAAAAAATGGTATTGGTTGAATAATGTACTAGTCATAATATAATGGGAGAGAGAACAACTGAGTGAATGAGTCAAAAAGTGCCTGGTGATTGATGGTGAAGGATTTACTGTCTATCACTGACAACTAGTGATTTGTTCTGACTACACTATCTATACAGATCACTGTAGATCTAAAAACAATAGGCGTTTAGCATTTAACAACAGAGTTTAGCAACTTTTTCAAGAATATCATCTTAGAAGTAAAAATAATTCCAGGATAATTGATCCAAGTAGATGTTTTTGTATACATCGTTAACCCCCTGCATGTGTAGGAATTACACATTTTCTCCCAAAAACGTCTTATCATTACAAATAAAAATAAAAACTATAAATAATTTGTAATATTGAGCAAGATCTTGCGTACTAGATATAACTATATAGATGAAACTATAGACTAGATGTTTCGTGTTTTGTCAAGTTTTTGTTTTGCCTGTGTAGTTTATTTATTTTGTTTTAGTATTTTTTGTTTTGTGTTTTGTCAAGTTTTTGTTTTGTTGTGTTTTGTCCAGTTTTTGATTTTGTTTCGTGTTTTTATCACATGTGTTTGTTACATATTGTCTTGTCTGGTGTGTAGTCTTTTGATTTTGTTTCGTATTGTTGCTGTGCTAGGTTTTTTGCTGTTTGCTTTGTGTCATTTTTGTTATGTTTTTGTGTCATGATGTTTGTCTAATGTGTGTTTTGTGTTTTTGTTTTGAAGAAAGTTTTCTGTTTTGTCTTCTGTGTAGTTTATTTATTTTTGTTTTAGTATTTTTTGTTTGTGTTGTGTTTTGTCCAGTTTTTGATTTTCCTTTTGATTTTGTTTCGTATTGCTGCTGTGTTATGTTTTTTGCTGTTTGCTTTGTATCATTTTTGTTTTGTTTTCTGATGTTGTATAATTTTTATTTTGGTTTATGTATAATTTTTGTGTATGTGATGCTGTAAATAGTATTGTTATGTAGTTTACAATTTACAATTTAGGCATTTTACCATATGGACCCCCGTAAAATCACATTTTTCAAAAGATTATCAACATGAATCATACGCTAACTAGTAACCTACCATCAATCCATCAGTGGAATATCTGTATGATGAACCAATACGTATGCACTATAGAGTTCTGTGTCTACATAAGGTGTACTAACAGTCCTAACAATAGGGGCATAATGCTATCTATGGTGCTGAAATCGTTTGCATGACTGGTTGATCAACATCTATAGAAATTGCCCCCACTAGGTGGATATCATTAACTTCACTATAATTGAAAACATATACTTATATTTCCCACACCAAGAGTCGAACTTGGTCTCATGGCTAGACTCCAAGCATCCTAAACCACTAGACCATATGGGATTATGATGTACTACCTGTCATGTTTGGTTAATAACCTGATCATACAATCTCTGAAGACAATAATTACTGCTCGAACCACTGTTCCCTATGAGCATAACATAACCATATTGTAATATAATTAGAGAGGATATATATGTTACATGTAAGAGCCTCATCATGGCTGAAGGATACCAAATAATAGCAGAGAATATTGGATCCATGTAATACTGTAAAAACTGACAGTTACTGCGTCCAAATAATCGTAAACACCTATGGCTCTCATACTATTCTGTATGTTGTGTAATTGTTCACAGATAGGCTACACATGCTGTATTTACACCGGTCAATATTCAAGCTAAGTATAACCCATTCATGTATGTATTGAGCCTATGGGGTAAATCTGAATTACACCTACATTACTTAAATTCACAGCCTATGGGGCAACCCTGATATTACACCCTTTGTGGTTCCGCACATGCACAATGCAACCAGATAGGCATACAGTCATCCACGCATACAGTTAGTTAGCATCTCAAGAGTTAAATATCTAATGGGTTCCATTTGGTCCCCACCTGTCCATAATAGACCTGTGTTATAGACATGTAGAAAAATCAGTTAGACAGTAAACCACCCCATAGAAAACCATATAGACAGCCAGACTATACTATATACTATACAGTCAGGTCCCTATACAGTGGGGCATTTGGTTACCATACCACCAATAACAATGAGCATTGAAAGCCTGAATTAGTCTAAAAAGTCTAAAGAATAACCAACACACCTAAATAGTTTTTTAGTAATTTTGAAGACTTGCTACATTTACTAGCAAAGCATGACTCATGACCCCCCCATACTGGCTATCCCTACATGCCTGATCATTACCCCTATAATCATAAAGCCTGCATCAAGAGTCCGTTTAGTTGCATGCTCATCATGATTTTAGCTGTCTGTGGACCACAAATGAAGTGAACTGAGATCCACTCCCCTAGAGGGCTTGAAACCCCCAATGCATTTGGGTGTAGTGGTGTTAACCGGTATTACACCGATGAGATGCTCAAATCCATAGTCTATGGGCCAAAACTGGTATTACACCCCCTTGTAGGGCCCATGGATGGGGGGTGTCCTCTGAACCAATGGGACGAAAAATAAAATAGATGAATTGCACTAGGAGGCTGAAACCCCCTACAGGTCTGTAGTGGCTGTATGAGGAATTACACCTACAATATTAGATCCATAGTCTATGGGTCAAAAATGGAATTACACCATAAAATGGACAAATCTGTTAGACAAAAAAGAAAAGCTAGACAGCAGACCAACCTGATGTTTAAACCTGCAGTACCAGCTATACGCCACATTTACACTAGACTACACCTACACATAGTAGACCAACCCACATACACACCCCACCCACACAGTAGACCAGCCCATACATGCCCCACCACACAGTAGACCACCCCCTCTAACTAACCATTGTGCAAACCTTTTCGAACATATTTGCGGCATCTACAACACCCAAGCTAGTTCAAGCGTTCTTCACTACGAGTTCACACATACATAGGCAGTACAATTGAGAAACCATATTTACACTAAAAGTTTTTTTTCATTTTTCTCCTTTTCTTTATTTGTTTAAGTTTTTTTAACTTTTAACTTGTTTTGTAACTTTTTTTAACTTTAAGCTTTTTTAAGTAATTTATTCATACTTTTATTTTTCCATACCTATACTCAATAGTGTACACCTACTGTACACCCAATACTCCACCGTATATATGCACCTGGAAATTGCAAATTTTAGGGCTAAACCAACACACAAGCTGTGTGTTTTCCGTCAGCTGTCAGCTGCTGTCATCTGTCACCTGGCACCTGTCACCTGTCACCTGGTACCTGTCACTTTCAAAGAGAAGGGGACCCCCACCCCCCTGGCCCCCACACACACACACACACACACACACACATACTGCACCTGGCACATAAAAAAGATAAGGGGTCCCCCACCCCCAGTTTTAACTTCATCTAATTAACACATTAACACAACAAACAGATGTTTTGAGGAGGGGGGTTTACAACTGCACCTGGCACTTCTAAAAGATAAGGGATCCCCCGCCCCCACCCACACACAGTGGTTCATCTAAACTTTCTATTGTTCTATTCACACCTGGAGCCGACATGTCTGTCTGTCTGAGGGACACCCCCCTTCCTGAAAACACGCAGGCAGGGGACAGAGAGAGAGAGATAGGGAGAGATAGGGACAGATTTAAGCACTTAATGTAAAAAACACTTAAGCTCTTAATCCAGAGCGATTTATAATAAGCAATAACAAAAAGCATGGCCTACATCACAACATAAACATTAAGGTATGCATGGAATTTAGGGAATGCGTGGAATTTTATAATTATTATTATGCTAATTATATTTATGGTTTTATGAGTTATGGTTTATGAGTTATGGTTTATGAGTTATGGTTTATGAGTTATGGTTTTATGCTAATTATATTTATGAATAAATTAACATAAATTAACATAAATTACTCACTGGCGCCCCCAGTGGCCACATTGTGTATGGTGACGCCACATATATAGACTACTGAGGACGGCAATTATTGTGATTGGCCGGAATGTGATGATGTATGATGATAAGAGCGTCCCTCACTTCACACGGGTCGGGTGTGATTTCTGAAGGGCCTACAGTATGTCCAGCTTTTGGTGTGTGTGCACAAACAATTTTACGTCATAGTGTCTATTTTACGTCATGTATGTATAGGTATGTCTTGTTGTGTGTAGAAAAACCAATAAAAACAATTTAATAATAATGATGATGTATAGTACGATGATAAGAGCGCCCCTCACTTCACACGGGTGTGAATTGTGTTTGTTACATGACTTCCAATTTAACTTTTTTATCCTGTATCATGTAAGTTCTCTCTCCTGAATACATTAAATTGGGATCCTGGTTTATTTTACTAAAGAGCTGGAAATAATTGGGAGAGACCCCTGGTACTGAACAAACACTCTAGCAGTACGTAATAAGCAAACCATCTGTCTTCTTTATCAATAATGGCCCCTGGCTATTTCAGTGAAATGCCAGCTGAAGACTCCCTGTGGTGCCCATAGGCATTGGTCAGTACTTAGTGAGAGAGAGTATGTAGTAACTTAGTTTAATTAGACTGCGTGGTTCATTTACTTCACCGTCAACACTAATTTGAACAAGAAATGATCACTTTGACATTTATTTAAATTTATTTTGAGACTCAAATAGAGTGAAATGTCACCGAGGATAAAGCTGATAAGCTTTAATTCGGCAAAACAAAGTTTGATATTGCTGTGGAGGAGTTTCATATCAAAGAGATATTTTGGGGGTGCATGGAACATGAACACCCAAATTAAACCATCCAGATGGTCTATGTCGTAAGAGAAGCATATAAATTCACAGTTTGGCCACACTTTTCTTTTTGCCATTCACACACTGCACATAATTTATCTGACATGTGAATTAATGGGCATCTCAATCAAAAACATTTTTTTACCAGCCAACACAATGCTGCCAAAACGCACCATCTGTTCCAGTTCGGGGGGAAAAGGAGGTAATGAAACACATGTGATTACCAAAGCAGCCTGTTCTCCGACGACCTCACCTGCACAGGAGCCCAGAGAGAGAGAGCTCGCTTCTAGCCACTGATCAGTCAAGCGGCCTTAACGTCAACACTAACCATGCTCCGCGAAGAGGATCAGGGGGGAAAATCCAAATCCTCCACACGCTTCACATTGGCGCCCACTCCCCATGGGGGGTGTGTGTACGCAGCACTGCGTGCAGCGCCTCCAGGTGACAGATGGTTCAACCGCACCGTTGAATGCTCGCGCCGTGCGTTAGGTGTGAAGGTGTGAATCAAAGCTGTTTGGCATGACCCGCTGCAAGATTAAGAGGGGAAGCGAAAAAAGGGAGATGCTTCTAACGGGCAATCCCATCAAGCTGCACTTGTGTAACGCGATTCTGATGGTGAACATCTGGAACCAGCTCTTGAGCCCGACAAGCGCTGCAGACAACCCTGATGGCACGGGTTAGTAGCCTACTTAAAGGGGAATTTGACTTTTAAAGCATGTCTGGGCTCATTCTCGCGTCTACTCTGGCTTCTGCATGTGTGCGCCACCATGACAGCCGCTTGTTTAAATATTTAGATATTTGATATTCACTAGATCAGAGTAGACACGCTCGCCCCTCTCCTATATACATGAGCCCTGCATTCAACTTCAAACTTCCATTTGAACCTCATTCTAGAATGACATTGTTCTCATTGATTCCGCAGGGGAAATTCAATTTCACCTTCAACCAGATGCCCAGATGGTCATGTTGCATGCAGGAAGGCGGAGAAGTTAGGGATTAACTCATTTTGGGCGGGAACCCCTTTTGGTGTTAGCATTACAGTATGTTATGCTTTAGCAGATCTACAAGCTCGTAGCGCACCACCGAGTGGCGCGCTACGAGCTTGTAGGTCTGCTATTTTTGAAAAATCGAAGAACGACTGACATAGAAACAGCTTTTTCAGAAAACTGTCAGGATGTAGAAGACATTTTTAGAATCTGATCTCAGGTCAAAAGGGATTAAGCATCTTGCTCAGACAGAGACACTGAGAAGAAGGGTGGCGGTGGCTCAGGGGTAGAGTGGCTGGATCGCAACCGCAAGGTTGGCAGTTCGAACCCGGGCTCCCCCAGAGTTAGTGTCGGAAGTGTCCTTGAGCAAGACACTGAACCCCCCTAATTGCTCCTGATGTGCTGGTTGGTGCCTTGCATGGTTTCCGCCGCCATCGGTGTATGAATGTATGGGCGAATGTAATGCACAATCTATGTAAAGCGCCTTGAATAAAGGCGCTATATAAATGCATCATTTACCATTTACTCCGACACCCGTGGGGAGGGGGAGGAGGGGGTAGTGACCCTCTGATTCCCTAGCCCCCTTACACACGATGCAATAATGATCAAATGACCAAAAGAGATAACGTCTCTCTTATTTGGTCAATATGGAATCCAAGTAGGCTACTAACCTGTGTCTCTTATCTCAGATAAGAGACTTAGTCACGCTTACAAATAAGCCCCAGCTGCAGTTATGCCTGCCAACCCTGCTGATGTGATGGAAACGCATGGGGATGACTCATTCATGGCCAGAGACATGGCTCTACGCAGCAATGAACACGGAGAAATTTGTATATTTCTGGCTGATTTAATTATAATTTGTGTCTTGTCTGTTCTGATTTTACAGAGAAATAACCCTTAGATTCTCCATACAGATCTTTAAAAAATAAGCCTGGGGCTTCTGCCTGAATGTGTTGAGAGTTTAAATCATACCAAATCAAGCCTCTTCTGAGACGTATGCCTAACTAGCTATCCCCCTCTGCTTGTTAGCCAGCCAACAACTTGACAGTGTTAAATTGATTAAACTATGAATGACTTCCATCGCTCAGCCCCACCAAGAGACAGAGAGAGAGAGAGATAGAGAGAGAGAGAGAGAGAGACAGAGAGAGAGAGAGCAATGAACAAGCACTCGGATGTCATGCAGCAGCAGAAAGCTTAAAACCTCCCAAAGACTCAGGCGTGCATAAGAATATGCTCCTGATTATATAATTGTGTGTGCCTACTCCAGTGAAGTGTCATCGACTCCAGCTTTCATACAACACCGCCACAATCATCCAAATAAAAGCGCACAGTTAAGGGTGTGTGTGTGCGTGCGTGTGTGTGTGTGTGCATGGGCGCATCCGTGTATATTATGCCCTGCGTGTCTTAGTAACACATTCCTCTCGCATTCTCCTGTTTGACTGCTTGCAGTTTGATCTCGGCAGAGTTAGGTTTCTTTGTGCACACAAAGAGGAAGTGCCAGAGGAAGCTTGTTAGCCATGATTGTTTATTGCCCTCAGAGGCCCAGTGTTGTGTTTGCGTTGCTCAACAGCTCATCAGCCGCGCTGTGCCGCTTGCTTAACAATAGATCGACCTAAATTATACATGGTCTTCTTTCTTTGTGCTTGTGCTCTAGCCCAGTCAGGACGGGAACCCATTTTGGTGTTTTTAGGATTATGTTATACTTTAGCTATTGAAAAATGCTGCACTATGAGCTTGTAAGTCTGCTATTTTGAAAGATTGTGAAAATGTGGTGCAGATCTTTGAATATATATTCTTAGACAGTCAAAGCAAAGCAAAGTTCTTTGTTTACCCAGGGTAAGTGGACTAAGCTCGAGATGTTTGTTTACAGCCACGCCCTGCTCATAGAACATTTCATGGTTGGGGTTCAATGCCTTGCTCAAGGGCACTTCAGCGGTGGTAATTTTAACGTGCCGGTCCGGGGATTCGAACTGGCGACCTTCCGGTATCAAGACCGCTCCGCAACATATTTTCAGATGGGGTGTCTGCGGCCAATTACATATAATTCTGGGGGTCCTTGACATGAAATAGTTTGAGAACCACTGATATAGAAACATTGGGTTTTCAGACTTAGAGGACATTTAGTAGAATCAGTCCTAAATGGGCTAGAGGTCTTTTGACATCACTGGATCCCTTCATCGCTACATGAACTCTATGGGAACTCTCAATGCTCTGCTCTACAGTCCAGGGTACGCCATCAGAGCCCTGTACCTACAATAGTCCTAGATGCTTCCCCAGACCAAGGCAACAAACAACAAGACGTCCTGAAGCTAATGAAGTACACATGCAGAACAATATGCTTTTCTCCAGCGGCTGACACGTTGAATGACTGAAGAGGAAGTGTTGAAATTATTCCAACATGGAGAATCTTTAGAGGGCTTAATAAAGAACTTGGATAATTAGTTTCAAACCACATTGCCAGTTTGTTATTTATATCCTCTCATTCCTCTCGCCAACCAATTTGATTAACAGATTTTGACCTGAGATCAGATTCTAAAAATGTCTTCTATATCCTGACAGTTTTCTGAAAAAGCTATGTTTCTATGTCAGTCGTTCGATTTTTCAAAAATAGCAGACCTACAAGCTCGTAGCGCGCCACTCGGTGGCGCGCTATGAGCTTGTAGATCTGCTATTTTTCAATAGCTAAAGCATAACATAATGCTAACACCAAAAGGGGTTCCCGCCCAAAATGGGTTAACAGATTTAAGCTGCTGTCTTTCCGACTGCGCGCTTGCATGCTAGACATAAGTTTGATTTGTGGCTCACGTTTCTATAAACATAAATGAAACAATTTCTCAAGAGAAGTTATGGAATTTTAACTTCCGTCACTGGTGTCATATTGTGCTCTTTTATATTGGCTGGCTTGGTGACATGCTATATATTTCCACCACCAATTAAACCGTCTATTTAAGAATAAATAATTACTGTTTACTCGGCTTCTAATGCAGTCATTCATCTAGAGCGTATTTGAAATCTCATTTATCTTCATCTTGCTTCTTTCCCCTCAATTTACGACTGTGAAAGCCTATGGTGTATGAATGCGAGGTTTTCCATCAGTTTACACCCATGTTTAGCCCACTGATTAGGACACTTGTTATCAAAGTTATAGTTAAAGTTAGGAGTGTGCTGCTGCTTAGAAGGTCCTGGGTTCGATTCCCGCTCGGGACGCTGTGGGCGCTGGCGGCGTGTTTCCTCCTCCGCATCATCAGTGCCCATACCCGAGGCGGGGTTGGCGAAAGGGCCTTTCTGTGTGGAGTTTGCATGTTCTCCCCGTGTCCCCTAGGGTAGGTACCCTCACAAAAAACATGCAGTAATCCTGGTCTCTAAACTGCCTCCCCCTGGCCAGCCGGGGCGCCTGATGGAGGGGAAAGGAACTGGTTGGAATAACGTGTTCCTTCCACGCGCTACGTCCAACCAGGGAAACTCCCCCCTGTCAGGTGTAAAGGAGCAACTTGGACACTCAGGCATGAAGGAAGCATGAGTTCAAGTCCGTTGCTCTCCCCATGTCCCCCATATATGGGGACTAGGTTGGCGGAGGGTGTGTAGAGCCCAGGATCACATTAGATAATTGACACAGGGGTGAAAAAATGGGTTACAAAATCGTGGGATAAAAATTATAAGAAAAAAAAAAGGAGTGTGCTGCTGCTGCTGCAACTTTTACTAATTATTTCCTACTACAGGTGTGCGTTGCATCTTCTTGGATGAAGGCTTATTTATACCTTCTCAAATGGCTATAAGCCAGTGGACGGAGATGATGTATTTTCAACTGAAGATCGAGGTCTCTGTTGCAAGATGTTGAAACCTAGATTTCCAATTGGTTGAGGATGGCAATGAGCCAACGCAAACACCATTACATTCTTTTAAAGTGTTAAGTCAGCAAAAGGACCTTGTCCCAAATGAAAGTTTGGGTTTAGGATAGATAGTTTCATGTCTATCTCAAAGAGCAACGCTTAATTCATACTCTGTTTGTTGTACAGTGATGCCGCTCACCGAAAGTAGCATATCTACGAGATAAAAAACGAAAATCTGTCTTTAAAGTGACTAAAAAAGACGAATCAAGCAATAAACTAACTGCACACGCTGTGCAAAAAATGTCTATTAGCACAGTTTTCAATACACTCACAGGGGGCGGTGAAGATGTCACGCTTTCCCTTCCAAAGGCGCCCAGTTCAGTTGGGATTCAGTGGAGCAGATGAGAGTTGAGCTGGTAAAAAGTGGAGTTAGATTCCACTCAGAGAAAAGGTAGCCCTGGAGATTTAGGGTGGAGAATTTGCTGCACGCATCGTTTGGTTCTTTAATTTAAGGATCCTAACAGGAGTGGTGCTATATGGCTGAGCGCTTCTATCCCTCATTATAAAATGGCTGGTTGTCTCACTCCATAGACTTGGTCCTATTACTCTCACTGTTGCAGACATAGGTTATTAAAAAGCACTCTGCAACGTATTCACAGTGTTGTTTGCAAGTGGGGGTTTACTGTTTTCAGAAAGTTTGATCAGTTTGTTTGTTTCTGCATGGCATGCCAGCGTGAGTGCACACAAGTGTGTGTGTGTGTGTGTCTGTGTGTGTGTGTGTGTGTGTGTGTGTGCGTGCACGCGCGCGTCTATGCAGTATGTCTAATGTCTATCCACATATCCATCTGCCAAGGAATTTAAAAAGTCTGCACTTAAAAATAACGCTTAGGAGTGCACATTCACCAAGGTAGAGAGAGAGAGAGATACCTTGTACAAAGTACCATCAAACTTTCAAACATCATCTTTTTGTCAAGGACCCGTCATCCTGAAGCATCATTTTTATACTGTCCCACAATCATACGTCCTTTATTGACAAATCTTGAAAGGGGCCACTTGTGAAATTGCCTTATTTCACGTTACTGCATCATGTGGGCCCATATCGTCCCTGACCCATCATCCCACATGGCTTTTCAATCACTTTGCTTCTGGGATGTGATCCAAGCACTAGCTGCTGCAGCCCTGTGGGAGGTTGGGGTGGATAATACATCCAGATAATGCATCCAGACAGTCTATTCATCTGATGACCGGCACAATGAGGCCTGTGATATTTCTGACCCATTTCCAGCCGATGTTCCCCTTGTTGTACACCCCTAAGCTCACTGCAACTGAAGAGTGAGCGAGAGAGAGAGAGAGCGGGGGGAGGTCGGGGGGGCTTTGGGTAGAGATGAAAGAGATTGACTTTAAGTGTCCAAAAAAGTGGCTACCAGTGCTTTGTATTTGAGCGGTTTGTTGCCAGATGTTGTCAACAGCCCCTGGACTCAGTGATGAAACGACAAGCAAGCCAGCGATGACTTTATCCATAATTTACCCCTCAGAGTCAGAATCAACATTGCTGTCACATCAAACGATTACAGGTGCAAAATAGTGGGCACCTTTTTTTTCACTTTTTTCACTCACACAAGCTATCAACATTTGCATGCAGTTACAAGGAAGAGTTGGAATGTCTTCACTTTTCTGCCCTCACTTTTATCTTCAATATGTACTTTGCTCAGCCAATCAAATCATCGATATGGGGTGATCAGCCAATCACAAGCCAATGTTACACAAACCCGGAAAGCTGGGCATCTGGGAGGGGCAAAACACCACAAAAGCAGTAGTTATTGTGTAACTGTCTCAATATTGTTAATGATATATCAACTGTAAATATATTTACTAACAATATATTGTCAGTGTGCCGCAGCAGCAGCAGCAGCAGAGTATACAGATACAGTTACTGCATGTGTCAGACTGTGTCAGCAATACGACACGGCAACGTGGTTAAGCCATTTACGCCTGACATCGAAATTTAAAAAAATGTCTTCTAAATCATGACAGTTTTCTGATATACCTGTTTCTATATCAGTGGTGATCAATATTCCATGTCCAAGGACCCCAAAAATTTTACGTAATTGGCCGCCGACCAGAATGAGTTAATAATGATTACATACAGTCTGTGTGGAGTTTGCATGTTCTCCCCGTGTCTCCTATACCATGCAGTAATCCTGGTCTCTAAACTACCAGCCGGGGCACCTGGTGGAGGGGAAAGGAACTGGTTGGAATAACGCGTTCCTTCCATGCGCTACGTCCGGCCCGGGGAAACTCTCCCGTCAGGTGAAAAGAAGCAACTTGGACTCCTCATGCATAGAAGGAAGCATGAGGTCAGTCCGCTGCCTCCCCAGGTTGGCATGCAGCTTGGAAGTGTAGCGCCCAAGATTACATTAGATAATTGACACTGGGTGAAAAAATGGGTTGCAAAATCGTGGGATTCCTGAAGAATAATGAGTATGACTTTTTTCGCTCGCTCACTCACTCACTCACTCACTCACTCACTCACTCACTCACTCACTCACTCACTCCCTCACTCCCTCACTGACTCACTCACTCACTCACTGACTCACTGACTCCCTCACTCCCTCACTCCCTCACTCCCTCCCTCACTCCCTCACTCCCTCACTCCCTCCCTCACTCCCTCACTCCCTCACTCACTCCCTCCCTCACTCCCTCACTCCCTCACTCACTCCCTCCCTCCCTCACTCACACTGACTCACTCGCTCCCTCACTCCCTCCCTCACTCCCTCCCTCACTCCCTCACTCCCTCCCCCACTCCCTCACTCCCTCCCTCACTCCCTCACTCACTCCCTCCCTCACTCACACTGACTCACTCGCTCCCTCACTCCCTCACTCCCTCCCTCACTCCCTCCCTCACTCCCTCACTCCCTCCCTCACTCCCTCACTCACTCCCTCACTCACTCACACTGACTCACTCGCTCCCTCACTCCCTCACTCACTCACACTGACTCACTCGCTCCCTCACTCACTCACACTGACTCACTCACTCACTCACTCACTCACTCACTCACTCACTCACTCAATCCCTCACTCCCTCACTGCCTTCCTTTCATTCATTCCTCTTCACTTTCCCTTTCCCATTATAAGTCTTCTCTTCTTTCCGTCAGTCTCATCCCTCACGTCTGTCATTCTGCTCTCCAGTCTCCATCTCTCCGTCTACCTGTCTCCCACCACCTCCCTTCCTCCCTTCCTTCTATTCGTTTAGGCTATGTCAAGATCAGAGGAATAGTTTTAGGATCCATTTACACAGCAAAACCCTGAATGTTCATTTAGCTCAGAGAAGTGTGCATGCATAAGGTAAAGATGCTGTTAGCACACTGTCCTTTTAAGAGAATTGGAAGCCAAGAGGTATATACGGTATATAATGTTATTCATCGTTTTTATTTTCATAGTTTTGTTGAAACAGCCTACACTATACCTACCTTGTAGTGTACTGTAGAGCAGGCCTATTGCATGGCTCTAAAGTGACGCTGAAATGTGTTGCATTGCTGTGAAGTGGCTCTGGCTCTAAAGGTAAACTGGAATGTAATGTTGTGCATGGCTCTAACCTTAAACTGATATTCACTGTTGTGCATGGCTCTAACCTTAAACTGATATTCACTGTTGTGCATGGCTCTAACCTTAAACTGATATTCACTGTTGTGCATGGCTCTAACCTTAAACTGATATTCACTGTTGTGCATGGCTCTACAGTTAAACTGATATTCACTGTTGTGCATGGCTCTACAGTTAATCTGATATTCACTGTTGTGCATGGCTCTACAGTTAAACTGATATTCACTGTTGTGCGTGGCTCTACAGTTAAACTGATATTCACTGTTGTGCATGGCTCTACAGTTAAACTGATATTCACTGTTGTGCATGGCTCTACAGTTAAACTGATATTCACTGTTGTGCATGGCTGTTGTGCATGGCTCTACAGTTAATCTGATATTCACTGTTGTGCATGGCTCTACAGTTAATCTGATATTCACTGTTGTGCATGGCTCTACAGTTAAACTGATATTCACTGTTGTGCATGGCTCTACAGTTAAACTGATATTCACTGTTGTGCATGGCTCTACAGTTAAACTGATATTCACTGTTGTGCATGGCTCTATAGTTAAACTGATATTCACTGTTGTGCATGGCTCTACAGTTAAACTGATATTCACTGTTGTGCATGGCTCTACAGTTAAACTGATATTCACTGTTGTGCATGGCTCTACAGTTAAACTGATATTCACTGTTGTGCATGGGTCTACAGTTAAACTGAATTCCATTGTTTCTGCATTGTGTTTGTCTTACTCTTGGCTTGACTTGCTGCTTGGCTAATTCACAGAGCATTCACAGAGCAACTTAAAAGCGGATCAACCATCAATGCCAAGTATAACTGAACTCCATTTGTTGTAAATAATAAACCATTTGTATCTAACCTATGATGTGCAAGCATGACATGTTCACCTGAAGCATTATATCATTAATTGTTTCAGTTAGAAGCAACACAAACAAACGTGAACATGTAACACGATGTCCAGCTCAGTGTTACAGCTAAAATCAAGAGAAATATGAAATACTTTGTTTACAATAATAGTGAGCTACAATGCATGGTATGGTAAGTATTTTTTCAGCTTGTTTAGTCAACTGTACTATGCTCATAATAATCCTACTTATTTTACTTTCCTTATGTCTCTATTCTTTACCTATGCTGTGTTCCAACCCTACTGCTGTTGCTGCAACAACATCTGATTCTCCCCACAGGGATCGTTAAAGGTTTACCTTATTTGGGTTGACTTTCAATCTGGTGTTTTTGACATGGGTGTCTCCTGTACGTATGGTGCCTGTCTCCTAGCATTACGTCCACAGGTGTCTCCTGTACGTATGGTCCCTGTCTCCTAGCATTACGTCCACTTTCCAATATGCTGTCATTAAGAATTAGGGACAAGACTAGGTAGACAAGACTCGGGAGGAAGAGAAGGGTGACGCGAGAACCGAAAGGAGAGTTTGAACAATAGCGAGAGTATAGCCTATCGACAAGCTCACACGCATGTAGATTGACTACTAATTGATTATTTTATAATTAGAATTATCAATTATTTCTGTATATCGAGATATGTCTATAAATTGGAGCTGTCAACAATTCATATTTTTGAATCAGATTAATCACAGATTCACAGGTTCCCTTTTTTCATCTTGTTTGGATCATTGTTTGTATCTATCAGCCGTCACATAACAGAGCGACAACGAGTGCAGAGTGTGTGGAATAATAGGATGTATTCAGCGCATGTGTTAATTGCATAATTCTTTTTTCAAAATTCTAGCCTTATTCGTGGATTTGCTTCAATGTCTAGGGTTGAGTGACGTCTAACACAAGACAGAGTTTGTATTCTGATTGCATCTTCCATTATAATTCATAGCTAAAAAACTATTTCCCAAATGTGCACACAATTTAGTAAGAGTTTCTTTAATATATTCATTTGACTATTTGACCTGGCATGCTCATAGTTGGAACAGCAGGTTCCAACAATCTGAGATTCAAACCAGGGGTGACCATGGTTGTATCTCTGCTGTCAGCACTTTGCCTATGTACGTGTTTTCAAGCAGTCTCAAACTAATTGATATGTGCTACAGAGTATGGGTATTCTGTTGTGCCAGAGTCATTAGCTGAAATTTGAGGAATAATCATTTTCTACCAGGGGGCCACAAGGCCAAAAAAAGCTAGCTAGGCTCAATTCTTATTCTACAGCCAACCGAACTACAAAGGAATGTAAGCTCACTTGAATACAGTCCAAAAACCTTCTTTGGAAGTCAAGCTCTCCTTAGTTTATCAGACTTGGGCATCAATATCCTCTGGGCTGATTTAGATGGGAACGCAGATCATTAAGCCCGGTCTTCTCAGGAGTGGGTTCAAATGCATCTATAATCAGTGAAATAAAAATGCATATATATATCTGCCCATCTGTCTCGTGTGAATTTTTTTCCTCTGAAAATTGCATTTCAGAGCAGTGAAAGCATGCATTAATGCCTTAATCCATTGAGACCTGGAACGCATCCATGTCACGTTAGCGTTTAACCACATTAACCATTAACCCATTTTGGGGCGGGAACCCCTTTTGGTGTTTTAAACATTGTTATAATTTAGCTATTGAAAAATAGCAGATCTACAAGCTCATAGCACGCCACCGAGTGGCGCGCTATGAACTTGTAGGTCTGCTATTTTTGAAAAATCGTTAAAATGTGCCTCAAATCTTTCCGAAAATTGTCATGATTTAGAAAACTTTTTTTTTTTAAATTTCGACGTCAGGCCTGAATGGGTTAATGGATTAAACATATGGTATTAATGATCTGCCGTTGGAGTTTCTTGGCAGTGCATGTGTCTCTTATTGAATACACACAGGTTTCTGTTTTTGATATGCACAAAACATTTTCCTTATGTTTCGATTTTAGAAAAACTTTACATTACATTTGACAGGAATAGAGGGTATGCGCGTGACATCATCATCATATCTGGAAGTTATGCTGGAACGCCTACTGAGTGGCAAAAAACTACTTTCTGTCCTTGACAGCCCATTCATCCACACAGAAAAGTCCAATTTGATTGCATTAAATGACGTTAAACAATGTTAAACTCACTTTTCCACTCACTTTGCCACTCAATGTGCCACTCGATTTGCCATTCGCTTTATGAAATTAAATGATTACTATATTTACCCAGGGTATCTGGGCTAAGCTCAAGAACTTGTTCCCAGCCAGGCCCTGCTCATAGAACATTTCATCGTAGTGGTTCAATGCCTTGTTCAAGGGCACTTCAGCGGTGGTAATTTTAACGTGTCGGACCGCTGATTCGAACTGGCGACCTTCCGGTATCAAGACCGCTCCGCAATCCGTTCGGCCACCGCTGCCGTATGCATGCGCATACTCTCTATAGCAGTTCACGTAAGGTTGTTGATGGATCACTTAGTCAGTATGAATCTAATTGTATGCAGGTGGCAATATCTCGCGAATTCAGCCACTGTAGAATAGCAGACGGATCTTACATGCCTGGGAAGGAAATGTCTTAATTCAGCAGCCACTATTATGCCGCTGTAAATTTGTGACCTTTCTCCATTATTTCACGAAAAAAAAAAGACTTAAAGCCCTGTGAAATTTTGCCTTTGTGCCACATGCTTTTATGCTGCATAAACCAGAAAGAATTAGGTCACATCACTGGGAAAAAAATATGAATGAAACAGTGCGATGAGAGCAGGTCTTGTTGCCAAGGAGTCCCTGTGACGTCTTGACTTTGAGAGAAAATCCTCCAGAAGGAAAAAGCTTTCATACCGAGGTAAGGGAGCATCCAAATGTGTCATGCCTTCATATAATTGTCAGAGGGAACACATCTGGCCCCCGATGTCTTAGCTCTCTGTGAAGGCCTGCGATAACAAGACTAGGTCAAACCCTAATACAACATCTAATTTGCATGGACTGTGTATGAATCTGGATGTATTTGATGTATAATACAGACACAGTATACACTAGGACGCTGTGACAATTACCAACGTAGCTTAACTACTTAATTAGCCAGAGTCCCCCATGGGTGCTGTACTTGGCCTCCCTTTTTTCCCTCTACATCAAAGATCTCCGTTGGAAATACTGTAGCCAATCTACAAGCTCAGAATAGTAAGGCTAGTGTTCATGGTGGTTATATCCCGTAACTACATCAGTCAGTGATGTTCGTGTCGTCCCTGGCTTGGTCATGGTTCCATTTTGACCTGAGATCAGATTCAAAAAATGTCTTCTACATCCTGACAGTTTTCTGAAAAAGTTATGTTTCTATGTCAGTCGTTCTTCGATTTTTCAAAAATAGCAGACCTACAATGCTCGTAGCGCGCCACTCAGGCCCGCGGGAAGTACTTTACACTCGCAGGGGCTGAGCGTCTAGTAGGGGGTGCGCGCGCATAGCGCGCGCCGCAAAAATGCGCGTGCACGCGCATCATGCACGCGCATTTTAGCGCATTTTCACTCGCAAACGTGGCCTTTACTTTCCCTCTCCACACGCAAGTTATATGAACGAACTGACACAGGCAATTCACCAGGATAAGGTGCCAATACTGTGATACAGCATATTTATTTATCTTCCCCTCCTGTTCGAGGGGGGGCTGTGCCTGGGGGGAGGGGGTGCTACAGCCCCCCCAGCACCCCTACTTCCCTCAGCCATGGCGCCACTCGGTGGCGTGCTATGAGCTTGTAGATCTGCTATTTTTCAATAGCTAAAGCATAACATAATGCTAACACCAAAAGGGCTTCCCGCCCCAAAATGGGTTAATAGATCATCCAGAGTGACTGGATGCAAGGGTCAGAGATGCAGTCTGTACTCACACCATATCCATATAATTACAGCGGAGGTCATCATCAGCCCCGCTGTCAAATTATAAGAAAGGGTTGGTTATTGGCAGTGTCACCAGATCGAAGCTGGGGCATGATAAAGGGTGGTACTATATAACTTAAAATATAATGCTAGGCTAGGGCAATACAGTACCCTGCAGCGGTGAGTAAATATCTGTAATGTCAAGCACGTTGTTCTGTTGTAAACACCAATTAAGAGCTGAGTTTTGAATGACCTTTGAACATAATAGTTCTATCATAATTATCTGTAGTCAAAAGCAGAAAAGAAAATAAGTGGCTCAATAATAATAGTGGGTAAAAAATACTATTTGCGATTTGCTTTGTACACTCTGGGTCTGTCAATAGTTGTGTTGAACCTGATCCATTTGTCACTCTGATACTTAACATGATAACGGTAATGCGATAGGCCAATTGGAGCTCATTCATTGATATGACAGAGGTGTAATTCAGATTACAGGGAATAAGGGGATTTATACTGATATGCTCCATTGATTTTTCTCTAAAATGTGGCAGGAGGATAGATTTCAATACAGGTGCCTTTTGTATCATGTAAGATATTGCTATCGTGATTTCATGGTGCTTCTGGTAATCTTTTATTGGACATAATTGCCACTCTGTGTCCACCAGTACAGGAAAACTTTGAACTCATAAGTTGGCACACAGCGAGAATTGCAGGACTCAGTGAAACTGTATGTACGTAAGCTCAGCTGGTGGTGACTCGACACGTACTAACCACGAAACATTAAATATCAATAAAATAAAAATAAACGTAATTAATATTCAGTTCTGTTGTGAGACGGGCAGATGCAGCCACACGCCTACCCGGAAATGTAGTCTCTGGGTTGTTTGGCTCGTTTCTAACGCTTATTTTGTTACTCTTTGGGTATATTTGTACATTTCCACCTTCAGTCGATGCTTCATATCCATATGAGTGAAAAGGCTGGGGTGATCGGTTTATTTTTCAAACACAGTTCTTATATGAGGCGATCTAAAATCCCCCTATGGAGATTACAATGCAAATAAAAAGTACACGAACCTGGGGACTGACGCCCTCTACTGACAGTGACATCAGGACTTCGGTGCTCTATACCATCAAATGCAACTAGCATGGGAGTTTAGGCCAGTGTTTAAAACACTCCAGAAGACCTGATGGCAGGCCTAGCACGCTGGGCACAATATACGCTGTAGAGTTCATTGCTGGAATTCGGCGGAAGTACCGCTCAAGGAAATGACGCTGACGCTTTACAAATCTGTTTACATTCTCAGTGTATGAAAGTGTTGTGATTGGTCGACACTAGGCATGTAACGATACACTCAACTCACGATACGATACGTATCACAATATGAGGTTCACAATATTTTCAGCACAATTATTTTCCAGACAAATGACCAAAAAAACTTTTTTTTAATGATTTATCTCCCCCCAAGCTTTTTTCACATTTTTTATTTAACTACATTGCAAAAGTAGCATTACTTTTCATGTAAAATTACTTAATTTATGTGCAACAACTGTAAACAAGCTTTCTTGTTTAAACCTAGCTCGAGTTAACATGTGGCATCTTAGGATAGATGTAGACCTATTTGACAGTGCAGAAACATTAAAATCGATTTTTATTTTTAATAAATCGATACATATCGTCGGGATATAATATCGATATATCGCGATATACGATATATCGTTACATGCCTAGACCGACACATATCGTATCCGGGGGAAATACATCTGACGGATGTTCCGGCCCGACATTTCCGGCTCTGCACTCTCTGCCTCATATTGTGACCAGGCTTATTTTCTCTTCGCAGATGAGTAAGGCTGGGACCGAGGCTACAGGCCTAGGCAGCAAATCAAATGCCCGAAAGGATGATTGGTCGGCAATTGATTAGCTCATTGTTAGGCCAACCGTCCAACCAATGGTGTAACTAATTCTGCAACCTAATTCAGTCGGTCACAGACATTCACATTTGTTGATATAGCCCGCTGTTGTGGTCCTGCCAAAGAATATATTTATGAAAGAAACAATCAAGGCTGTTTATCGTCTGCATATATCAGATCTAGACCGGGCAGGGCTGATCATCCATATAATTACTTTATTTTATGAATAAATATAGTCATTTCTGACTTGCATAATGGAGGAGGGTATATATGCAATGGATTTGTCTGCATTCAATGACTTCTAAACCAGAGTGGAAGTACCAGACAAATTGCTTTCGTCAAGTAAAGGTCTTCTAGATTCCTTTTCATATTAAAAGTTTTGACTCTAAAATAAATGCCCTTTATCATTATACTTCATATTTTAGTTTGTTTATTATTATTATCATTATTATACTTTTGATTAACTTACGCCAACTGGTGGCTATGTGATAAATGCTCAGCCCGCCACCACCGGAAATAACACACGTTGGGGCCAATGTCATAGTTACACACTCGATAGAAGTATATGGACAAGCTTATAGAGGAAGTATAGCATTGGCTGACCACATCACAGAGTCCCCAAAATTACACTCTGACAGCTATCACATTTTTTCAGAGTGCTCAAAGCAACAGAATACGTGTACCCCACACACACACACACACACACACACACACACACACACACACACACACACACACACACACACACACACACACACACACACACACACACACACACACACACACACACACACGTGTTAAACATTGAACGTTAAACTGCACTGCTTCATCAATAATCCCCTTCTCCTGTTTTAATTAAATTCGTAGTTGTACTGGTGCGAGCCCAGATGCAAGCTCGCACACAGAGAAAGCACGAGCGGCAGATGGGGGTGGGGGTAGGAGGTGGCTGCGGGGAGGGGGGGGGGGGGGGGCTTGCTACACTTCTTTGAATGGCCCTGCTATCACTTAGCAGAGATTGTCTGCTACGGCTTGATAACTGGCTCAATCCCTTTAATCTATTTTCATGTACCCCTGATCCTCTCTCTGGTGTTTCCAGTTTACACCGTCCAACCGGGAGAGAGATGGTGAGAGATGGTGAGAGATGGGTGATACGCAGTGAAGGCTGTCGGGATCGGGAGTCGAACCCGCAGCACACTGCCAGACTGGACTACCAACCTGCAGGGTGCCTGGACCGCTGAGCCACGGCCCAGGCCTATTGTAAGTCTTTCAAAGTATGGTTTCAATTGGCTTATATTATTCCTATATTCCTATCATCTCAGCTATCGGCACCTACACGTATATGACGATCCGACCAGTCACAGTGTCGGATCATACGCCGTCTGTCTGTGTCCCTTTTGTGCCCATATATGGAGCTCTCGTCTGTCGGCCTTTGGCCACGTTATGCTCATATATAGGGCTCTCTGTATGTCAGTCCTTCCTTCTCCCTTTTACTGATGTCATCAGTATATGCCCATATATTGGCCATATATTGGTTCAATTGGTGGTTCTGAAAAACTGGATATATGCCGATATATGGACATATCGGTCGGATCGGCAGTCCTCGACAACCGCATATCCAAACGACCCGGCAGCAGGCAACGCACCCCCTCGGGTCTGATGCGCCCACTGAGTTTGAAGTCGGTCCGTCCCTGCATATACGACGTGCGTGACCATATATGGGCATAGCAGTCGGATCTGTGACTCTGGACAAAGTGATCTCCATAATGCCTCTATATCTTATCTGGTTTGTTTCTGAGTCAGTGAGGTGGTCGTCCATATATGCCTGTATATGGACAGTGAGGTGGTCGTCCATATATGCCTGTATATGGACAGTGAGGTGGTCGTCCATATATGCCTGTATATGGACAGTGAGGTGGTCGTCCATATATGCCTGTATATGGACAGTGAGGTGGTCGTCCATATATGCCTGTATATGGACAGTGAGGTGGTCGTCCATATATGCCTGTATATGGGCATATCGGGTTTGTGTATGTCTGACTCATAGTGACACGCCTATATGGGCACATCATCATATTATCCTCATATATGTAAACTATGAGGAGAAGTTTATCTCTCATCAACGCCATCCCCAACTTGTAAACTACGAGGCCGAGACAAACCGGCCATAGCTGTTACTACCTTGCTGTGATTTCACAGAAAGCATCGAACCAACCGCCGCCAACATGGCCGATAAAATGAGCATGCCCTTGGACGATATCATCAAGCTGGGGAAGAAAGGTAGCAGCGGTCGCGGAAGCCGAGGCGGAGGAGGAGGCCGCGGCGGAGGAGCATCGAGGCGCAGTGGGAGTTCAGATCGGTCGCCCGGCGGTGGATCCGGGCCCGCATGGGGCCGACAGAACTTCAGCCGGGAAAGAAACAGCAGATCCACGCCGTACAGCAGGCCCAGAGAGTTGCCAGATAAATGGCTACATGACATGTATGACGGAGGCTTTGGTGGGACCACTAGAGGCGGTGGAGGACCAGCAGTGGGAAGAAGCAGCAGGCCCAGAGAGTTGCCAGATAAATGGCAACATGACATGTATGACGGAGGCTTTGGTGGGACCACTAGAGGCGGTGGAGGACCAGCAGTGGGAAGAGGCATTGAAGTTGGTGGCAAGCTCCTAGTTTCCAATCTTGACTTTGGTGTCTCTGATGCAGACCTTAAGGAGCTGTTTGCAGAGTTTGGACCTTTAAAGAAGACCTCTGTGCATTATGATCGTTCTGGCCGCAGTCAGGGAACTGCAGATGTCCACTTTGAAAAGAAGGCGGATGCATTAAAGGCAATGAAACAGTACAATGGCGTTCCGCTTGATGGTTGTCCCATGAAAATCCAACAAGTAACTTCAGATGTTGAGACACAGAGACCACAGTCAGACAGACCACAAAGAGCAAGCACAGGATTCGACAGGGATAGGATTGGGCGTCCCAATTTTCCAAAGAGAGAAGGCACGAGGCAAGGAGGTGGAGGTGGTGGTGGTGGCTTCAGAGGCCGGCGTCGAGGAGGTGGAGGAAGAGGTGGGAGCAGCAGACCCCAGCTATCTGCAGAGGAGCTGGATGCCCAGTTGGATGCTTATAATGCCAAGATGGACACCAGCTAAGGGCACTCATTGAGGATCTTTCTTCAGTCCACGTTGTCCTTCTGTGGTTGGATATTACGTTTTTGTAGATTTCTGGACTCAATGGACTCTTAATTGCACATTGAGTTTTGTTTTTATGGGGTATTTTTTTAATTGGTCTTAATATCACAAATGCTTTTTTACCTGATGTTTTGGGAAAGGTTTTAGGGGGGGGGGGGGGGGGGGATAAACGTTATGCTCTTTTTAAGTGCAAGTCGTTGCTTTACAATTGAATTTGTCCATTTTGTAACTAAAATATCTAAAGACAGTTGACATGAATCACATGTATAATTGTGATTCTGTCCTTTCAATAATTATGTACAGTTGAACCATGGAAATCGTGGTGTATTAATGAATGGAAGAGTATCTGTATTAAACTTGTTATAAATGTGAGAAAAAAACAAAAAAAACAAAAAAAAAACTATGAGGATGGAAAAATGACCATGTACAGTATGGCGTCGTGATTGGCCGTTGTGATTGGCTGGAAGGTGTGCCATTCTGCGGTGTGATTGGCTGAACACAGGGGCGGATTAACCTCCACGCAACATTTTTGTTGTTTTTCCATGTTTTTATCATGCTTTTGACCTAGATTTAACTAAATCAATGGCCAATGAAGGACCCCAGGAGTCCTTTTCAGGGCGTCAAACCTAGTACTGCGCGGTCCAATTTCCCTGAAAGGCCCCTGAGAGCCAAGGCCCCCTGGGCCACGGCCCCACTGGCCCAATGGCTAATTTGTCCCTGGCTGAACATCGCATAGCCGTTATATATATATAAGTGGCAGATATTCCGTGCTCAAAATTTGAGGACGGAATTGGCGCTGAAATGTGTAAGTAGGTTAATGTATCTATTTACCTACTCAAGTATAGGTTTTACTGACAGAGGAAAGACGATAGAGGACAGATCAGTACAGAGTACAGTACAGTACAGTAGCAGCTCAGCGCTCAGTTCACACAGGTGTGATTTCTTTCCTCTCATTCACAACTGCCCCCCAACCCCGGGACCACCCCATGGGGGTCGTGGCTCCCACTTCTATCCCACTTAACCACTATACCCTCCATTTCCTACTGAGGAATGCTTCTGATTCCTACACTGACAGTGATAAATAGAAGAGCTCAGGTGCCTCACAGGCTAAACCCTAGACCAGGGGAGGAGGCGTTCAGTATACTGTATTACTTAACCCATTCAGGCCCGACGTCGAAATTTTAAAAAAATCATGACAATTTTCTGAAAGATTTGAGGCACGTTTTAACAATTTAAAAAAAATAGCAGACCTACAAGTTCATGAACTTGTAGATCTGCTATTTTTCAATAGCTAAATTATAACAATGTATGTAACCACCAAAAAGGGTTCCCACGCAAAATGGGTTAAGGGACCATAGTGGTCAGGCATGTTCAGCCTATTGGAATGACTCAATTCATTTTTTTCAATGCAAAGGAGCTTTATTGGCATGAGAAAACATACGTTTACGTTGCCAAAGCAAGTGTCACAATACAATAAAAACAGACTCAACAGTGTATACTTGACATAACGAAAATAACATCGCCTGGATGCAACTGGGACGTATCCTCAGTGATGTATCCCAAGGTCATCGGGGTTTCGGGTCTCTCGGACATCATTACCCCTCACTCGGGTGACCCAGCCGGGGTGATCAAGTCCCGACTTACGTCCCAGTAGCTACCCTCGATCAGACCACTATGGAAAGACAGGGCCGCACAATCCGTTGGAACCACTCCGGAACTACTATGGCGGCGGCGGTGGTTCAGGGGTAGAGTGCCTGGATGGTAACCGCAAGGTTGCCAGTTCAAACCCGGGCTCCCCCAGAGTTACTGTCGAAGTGTCCTTGAGCAAGACACTGAACCCCTAATTGCTCCCGATGTGCTAGTTGGTGCCTTGCATGGTTTCTGACTGCCATCGGTGTATAAATGTGTGTGTGAATGGGTGAATGTAATGCACAATCTCTGTAAAGCGCCTTGGATAAAGGCGCTATATAAATGCACCATTTACCATTTACCATTTACTATGCGGGGACTGAGAGGTACTATTCTGGTAAGTAAACCATCTTCCAGACCATACAGTGGCTTTGGAGGACGCATGTTTTGGAGGTTTGGAAATCAACTTGCAAAGTTAGAACTTGCTTGAGATAATAGTTAAACCTAATCCAACACAACATATCATTGTGCGGTTAATTTTGTCAAAGTTGACATGCATTCATGAATTTTATCATGCGTTTTAAAGTGAAGACTGATTTGAAAGGGCTAGCCAAATATTGGAGAAAATATAGCTTTTTGAATAACATGACTTAAGACTTTGAATCTTAAGAATTGTTCAATTGTTCAGGAAGGTTCAGTAAATTGTTAATGACTTCACTGAAAATGGAAAGCAAACGTTCATTTAAGTACCGTATGATGCAAAGCCTGCAGAGCTATTACAACTCAAAGCAGCACGCAATATCAGATGATCAGTCACATTTGGCAGATTATTTATTATGAATAATATTGTCGGAGGAATATTACGGGAAATAAAAGTATTGAGACATGAGCCTTGATGCCAAAATATACTTATGCTCATAGATATTCATGTGCAATGAATATTGTATTTCAATCCAAGAGTTGTCTGACTGAACAAAAAATAAAACCATTGACTAGGGGTGCACAATCTGATCACCGATTATTTGCAGGGTCATATCTGCCGATACAGACTCTGTCTGAGTCTGATATTATAGAGCGTCGCAATAAAAACGTCTGGGTTTCCAAGGCTACTATATGTGTGTAATTTAATGTTGTAAGCTATAACATCTACTTTATAATAAATAACAAGGATACATCAGATGCTATAGCTTACAAAAGTACAATATGGAAGACTGTTTCATCAGGTGAGAGGGGTAGGATTAATTTACATTCTGTATGTACACACATACGGTATGGTGACGGACTATATTAGACAAGGTATTATTCCCCATGGATTGAGGTGGCAGAAGCAGTCATTACCGGGAGAACGAACAGAGGAATTCTGTTGAGCGATGGTGTGCCATCCTTAACAAGCGTTCCATTGATTTAAAGCCTCTCCCTGTAGACCAGCTAAAGCAAGATATTAACCCATTTAGGCCTGACGTCAAAATTAAAAAAATGTCTTTTTAAAATGTATGTTTTTCTGAAAAACCTCATGTTTCTATGTCAGTGGTTCTCAATATTTTTTTTTCAATAGCTAAAGTATAACATAATGCCTAAAACACCAAAAGGGGTTCCCGCCCAGAATGGGTTAAGAACATTGACAAACAAATTGAAGAACACGTGGCGGATAAACCAACAATGGATTAATTAAGTAATGAAATTGCCATAAAGGTGAAGATTAAAAACAAAAGTTCAACAGAGATACGAAAGATAAGATGGAAGGGAAAATATTACATATTCTACTGAAGAAAGTATGATGGACATGGTCTCAGAAGCAGATTGATTAATCCTGACCATTACTCATCAGATCAAGCATCTATCTTTTCATTAGCCTCCAACTCCAGTATTTTTCAGACCTGACGAAAGCAAGAAGAAATGGACAAAAACCCACCCTGGACTCGACCCAGAGCAAAACGGAGGAGTTAACTCTCTCACAAAGAATACGCATAAAGTTAACCACCCATTTTGGGCATTATGTTATGCTTTAGCTATTTTTGAAAAATCAAAGAACGACTGACATAGAAACATAGCTTTTACAGCAAACTGTCAGGATGTAGAAGACATTTTTAGAATCTGATCTCAGGCCAAAATAGGTTAAAGCCTAAAGCTATACAAGGCACAGGAATGGTTCTTTGATATTATTATCATGATCACATACAGTGTTCGTTCTGTCGACGATCAGAGCTCCTTGATCTTCATTACACCACTGCACACCTGTTCAAATGTTTGAACAGCAGAACCTCCAATGAAGACAGCTTGTCAAAACATTGGTACAGTAATTGAAATAATATAAATGAAGTTATATCATCGAGTGGGCAGTATATTCTTTCCTTTATTTATTCTGGGAAGCCCATTGAGAGCAAGCTCTCATTTTCAAGGACGGCCATGATTACAGCATATAAAACAGTCAAACACAACACCTACATAATATGAAAAAATAATGAAAAATAATGAAAAACCTTAAACATTTGAACCCTAGGGTAGGTACCCTCACAAAAACATGCAGTAATCCTGGTCTCTAAAACTACCTCCCCCTGGCCAGCCGGGGCGCCTGATGGAGGGGAAAGGAACTGGTCGGAATAACGTGTTCCTTCCACACGCTACGTCCGGCCAGGGAAATTCCCCCCTGTCAGGTGAAAAGAAGCAGCTTGGACTCCTCATGCATAGAAGGAGGCATGAGGTCAGTCCGCTGCCCCCCCAGGTTGGCAGAGGAAGTATAGCGCCCAGGATTAGATCATTGGCACTGGGTGAAAAAACTGGGTTGCAAAATCGTGGGATAAAAATTATAAGAAAAACAAAACAAAAAAAACATTTGAACCATATTACAATGTCACAGATGCAAATACATATAGTGTTACATGAAACAGGTGCAGTCACAATGTAGTCACATTGTAGTGTGTCCTCGAGAAGCACCCTAAATGTCTGGAACCCGTTTCAGAGAGTCCTAACGTTTGTTCCATTTGTGTGGAGCATTAATAAATGAAAGCAGTCTTTCCTTAATTGTTCACTGTTCTTACGTGGACTGGTATCTGATAATCTAACGTGTGTTTGTGTGAACGTGTTGAATGTCCAGTAAGCTTTAGATCTAAAAGCGAGGATAGGTACAAAGGCAGTTTACCACACATTGTTTAAAAAGCAGGTGGCTATAGCGCACATCCAGTTCCTGGCTGGTGCTGGACTAAGGTAAGTACAGTGAAGAGAAGAGAGTCCGCACACAGGTTTGCTCCAATGGTGTTTTCTTTTATTGAAACACCATAATATAAGACACGACGTTTCGACCGCAGGCGGCCTTCATCAGGTGATAATTGTTAGTATGTGACAACCTCCCTTTTATCTAGGTCGTCACGTCACGTCACGTGACTGATGTTGACTGGGTAGGTAATTTACAAACACCAATGAGTGACATGACAATAAATATGACAATAAAAAATGTATTGTCATATTTATTGTCATGTCACTATTGGTGTTTGTAGCTTACCACACATTGCCTTATAAATAAATACAACACAATGTTGCTCTCTACGAACTGCGAGAGATGGCCAACCCGCTTTATCATATAAAATACAATGTTTTTGTCCTACACAAAAATTAAATTCCCATTGACAATGAATGGACAATTTTACGTCATATAGTGTCTGAGCAAACATGTTACGTCATGATGATAAGAACGCCCCTCACTTCACACGGGTGTGATTGTTTTGTTTTATTATTGAACAGAAATTCCTCTAAAAGAGAAAACCAGCACTCACGGAACTCATGTTTTAACCCATTTTGGGCGGGAACCCCTTTTGGTGTTTTAAACTTTATAATTTAGCTATTGAAAAATAGCAGATCTACAAGCTCATAGCGCGCCACCGAGTGGCGCGCTACGAGCTTGTAGGTCTGCTATTTTTGAAAAATCGTGAAAATGTGCCTCAAATATATTATATCAAAAATATTATTTTTTCAGAACGAACGTTTTTAACTCAAATCTTTGCTTCTGGAGGGTCCCTGGAACAACATATTTTCAGATGGGGGTCTCGGAGTAGCCTGGTTAATAAACCAGACCGAATCAGCCGTTGGCAAAAAAAATCCCGCGACAGTGTTGTGTGATATTAGTCTGGCTTATTAGCCAGGCTAGTCTCGGAGGCCAATTACAGATAATTTTTGGGGTCCTTGACATTGTGAAAGGAGGGACACCCGCACACTGCCACTTGCTGGGTTCAGAGCATTTTATTAAAGCAACGTTTCGGTCTTGCGACCTTCCTCAGGCTTGGTCCTTGACATGAAACATTGAGTGATATAGGCCTAGAAACAGGTATTTCAGAAAACTGTCAGGATTTAGAAGACACTTTTTTCAGGCCTAAATGTTTTAAGGCACTCTTAATCTATTTAATTGTTGACATGGTGTACTGCAGAGCACACCATGTCAACAATCAAATACTGCAGATCATCTGTTTCTATCTGGATCTGTTTTCTGGCATCTTCCTTGTGACTCCTGCCACCTGCAGATCCGCTGCATCTGAACCTCTCTTCTCCTCTTACCTTGCAGTCCTATCTTCAGCATGCTTCTCCCAATGTTACCCTCATCCCTCCTTTCCACGCCCAAAACCATCTCAACGTCACCTCTCTCATACTTTATCCCCCAAACGTCCTAGCCTGCAGGTCTGATCCTCTAATGTAGTCACTTCATGTCCTGCCTTGTCACCTAATGGGAAACGTCTGCCAACTCCGCTCCAATTTACAATTTACAATTTAGGCATTTAGCGGACGCTCTTAATCCAGAGCGATTTACATTAAGCAAGAACAAAAAGGATGGCGATACATCATATACATACAAAGTAGTTATACTATATATATAATTATATATACTATATAGTGCTATGTTTACATAAAATGCTATAAGTCTACATAAACTGCCATTTAAGTCTACATAAAATACTGTCTAAGTTACATAAGTTGAGCCTTTGCATACGCCTGTAGGAGGTCGAGTCTTTTCGTCAGCTAGTGCCACCAATTCCAAGCCGGTACAGCATGGTCACAGCATGGTCTCACGACCGTCTTAATTATACATCTTCCCTCTCACTGGTGTACCCTTTTGCCACAGATAACTCCTGGCACTTTCCTCCATCCATCCGACCCTGCCTGCACTCTCCTCTTCACCTCTCGTCCACGCTCCCCATTCATTACTTTGGACAGTTGACCCCAGCTACTTAAACTCCTTCACCTTCACCAACTCGACACTCCTTGCATCCTCACTGTTCTGTCGTTCAGGCTATGAATAAACTATTACATGCAATGACGCCGATATGGTCCTTTAAATAATGATTTCCCCCCCCCCCCCCTTTTCCTATCTTTCTTTTTCCGTGTGAAAAATAATACTTGGTCCTCTGAGCCACTCCAGCTGCGGGCAAAATGTGAAGAGGAAAATGGAAGCCGCAGGTCATCTAAGAATTGAAGGGATTTTTTCTTTTTTTTTTCTGAAGGTCCATCCATGCATGAAAGTGAACAATACGCAGAAGGATCCAGAGTGAGAGAGCACAATCTAATTTCCTACTGTGTGGGCCCGGAGTACCATCAGAGCTGTTGTTTGGAGTCCCAGGTTAACAACTTTCAACCTGACGTGTCTATTTTAGGCATGTCATTATAGGCTAAAATGTTCAAACATTTCCAGATTTTTTTTTTAATAATCTACATTTTCTACAAGGCTATTTTCCCTACTACTTTTAGGAGGTACGGTAAATGGTAAATGGTGCATATATATAGCGCCTTTATCCAAGGCGCTTTACATAGATTGTGCATTACATTCACCCATTCACACACACATTCATACACCGATTGCGGCGGAAGCCATGCAAGGCACCAAACAGCACATCGGGAGCAATTTGGGGTTCAGTGTCTTGCCCAAGGACACTTCGACATGTAGACAGGAGGAGCCGGGATTCGAACCGCCGACCCATGGATCATTGGACGACCTGTTCTACCTCCTGAGCCACAGTCGCCCCAGTACAATATGAAGAGGTTAAAGGGAGTTCATATGAAATAATTATGATGACAAACTTTACTTAAACCTACAGATGTGCAAACAGAGTATGTGGAGTCCCAGCACGACCCTTTACACAACCCCGGGGCTAGCGTTAGCACACTGACTGACCCGTTCCGCATGATCATGCAACGGTCTAGCAGAGATACATTGCACTAACAAACTGCATTTGATGATAATTCAAAGCATTCTGCTCCAGTCTAGCACACACACTGCAAATGATGTTTGGTGCAGTGCGTTTGATATATTCAGCGTCCGTTTGAGCTGTGTATAAAAGCTGCCAACATGTTCTTGTAAAGTGCTGTTCCAAAATCTATTTGCTGACACTGATGCCTCTAAGCTCCATTTCAGAACAGGCAGGATTGGACGGGCTACCATAGTAACGAACACCGGCTTATCCATACAGTATGCTTGTTGAGCCTGGCCTCCCACCCTGTGTGTGTGTGTGTGTGTGTGTGTGTGTGTGTGTGCGTGCGTGCGTGCGTGCGTGCGTGCGTGCGTGCGTGCGTGCGTGCGTGCGTGCGTGCGTGCGACTGTGTGTGTGCTTCTGTGCGTGTGTGTGCGTACATGCGTGAGTCTGTGTGTGTGCACTGTGCATGCTTGTGTCCTTGTATTACTATGCTTGTAAGGGCCAAAAGTGTATTAAATCTTGAAAAAGATTGACATTGTGAAGACCATTTTCCTGGTCTTTATATTCCAAAAATAGCAGATCTACAAGCTCCCAATACGTCACATTTTGAGCTTGTAGATCTTTAGGGTAGAATAGGGTTAAAAAAGGCAAGGAATTGTAAAGATGCCATTCATAAAATCACTGTCCTAAAATGTTGATGCCCTCACAAGTATAGTAATACATGCATGTGCGTGCGTGCGTGCGTGCGTGCGTGCGTGCGTGCGTGCGTGCCTGCGTGGGTGCCTGCGTGGGTGCCTGCGTGCGTGCGTGCCTGCGTGCCTGCGTGTGCGTGTGCGTGTGCGTGTGCATGTGCGTGCGTGTGTGTGTTGAGGGGATGCTCCACAGTAGGGGTGCTGAGGGTTTTTTGCTGTAACAGCCGCGGGATACGAACTACTCTAATGGATCATAACAAAACCCCCCTTTCACAGCAAACTGGGAGACAACAAACGTCTGGCAGGGAGAGAGAGAGAGAGAGAGAGAGAGAGAGAGAGAGAGAGAGAGAGAGAGAGAGAGAGAGCGCCAGAGAAGCACTCGGTAGCCTTTTGGCAACACACAGAAATGGACCACAAACTTTTCCACGGCCCCCCCAAGACATGGCAGTACACACTGAGGAGAAAGTAGGGCGAAAATATGCAGTATATATATATATACACACAAACAAACAATATGATTTTGAATGCACATTTCTCTCGTGTGCAATTTCAATGAAAGCAGTTTGGCTTATATAACCCATTTTGGGCGGGAACCCCTTTTGGTGTTTTAAACATTGTTATAATTTAGCTATTGAAAAATAGCAGATCTACAAGCTCATAGCGCGCCACTGGTCTGCTATTTTTGAAAAATCGTTAAAATGTGCCTCAAATCTTTCAGAAAATTGTCATGATTTAGAAAACTTTTTTTTAAAATTTCGACGTCATGGCCTGAATGGCATAATGTGTATACTCTAGTCTATGTGCCACTGATTGTATATAGTGTGATGTGAAGGTGTTGCTGATTGTACACAGAGATGTGAGGGCCGCCCACGCAGTTTGGCAGAGATAATGTCTCATCACAGAGAGGTTGTCTCTCGCAGCCATTTATGCACACTGTGGAATAGCATACGGTAGTGAAATCAAGCCCTGAAAGAGAGAAAATGACAGATTTTATGCTTTGATTTCTTATCAAGAGAAGCTTCTTACATCATGTGCGAGCTTGCATGCGTGCGTGTGTGCGCGCGACCGTACACGCATATTCGTGTCTATGTGTGCACGCGTATCTATGTATGTGCGACATATACATTTTCACCGATATCTTTGCATAAATGGACCAGGGCCTTGCTTGCGTGCACACCGAACCGACGAGAAACTGACAATTCATTTGCATATAGGCCCTCCTCATCACATATTTATTTTCATATTCGTATCGGTGGCAGCCGATGAATAATTTAGTCCCCCCCCCCCTCCACCACCCCGTGCGTCCCGCCAGGGTCACACTGAAGGTCCACTTCCCAAATACTCCCCATTATCTCCGGCTGAATGCATTAGACCTGCCAGTGAGACAGGCCCCTTGCTGAGAGACTTCTGACCTTGCTGATGAGAGAATTCTAAAGGGAGAAGGGTTGACATCATCAAACGGGCTCCCAGTTATTTTTTATGGAGGGCAATGTAAGAGACAGCTACGTTATAAGTAACCACTTAGACCTGCAGAGGCCTGAGAATTCCAAAAAAGAAAAAAAAAGTCTTCTAAAGTTCTAAATCCTAAAAGTTTTCTGAAAAACCTATGTTTCTATGTCAGTGATTCTCAAACTATTTAATGTCAAGGACCCCAAAGATTCTATGAAATTGGCCACCAAACCCCCATCTTAAAATATGTTGTTCCAGGGACCCTCCCAGAAGCAAAGATTTGAGTTAAAAAAAAACGTTCGCTCTGAAAGAATATATATTCAAAGATTTGCGCCACATTTTCACGAGCTTGTAGATCTGCTATTTTTCAACAGCTAACGTATAATGCTTAAAACACCAATAGTGGTTCCCGTCCTGAATGGGTTTTAAGGGGATACAAAAAAAAACGCCCTCAGAAGTGTGAGACGTTTAAAGGCGTCACAAGGTAAGACAGGTGAGACAAGGCCGCTAAAAGGAGCACAGAGGTTTGATTTGACCCTGATTATGTGGTCAGCTCATCGGTTGTCTAAGTCCTAATTTATTTATACTTCACGCTTCAAGTGGAAGCATGGAAGCATGACACGACGCATTGCGGTTTAACCCGTTAACCATTATTCTATACTTTGGCTATTCAAAAATAGCAGATATACAAACTCATAACACGTCACTTTGTGCCGCGCTATGAGCTTGTAGATATGCTATTTTAGAAACATGTTGAAAATCTGTGCAAATCTTTGAATATATATATTTTTAAGAGAAACAAGAGGAATTAACCAGGTGCTCAATGGAGGTAGCAGGATGTGATAATGATAAAAAGGTGCTCACACAGATCAAAAAATGGGATCAATACATGATAAAAAGAGAAGGATCCGGGCACACAAGGTTAAAAATTGAGGAAATGCCTTTATTGCATCAATAATATATTATATATATTTTTAAACATTTTAACTCAAATCTATTGCTTCTGAGGAAGAAAATATTATGTTATATATTTTGCTGGAACAAAATATTTTGAGATGGGCGACCGGGGCCAAATACATATAGTTTTGAGGGTCCTTGCACATGAAAAGGTTTGAGCACCACTGGTACAGTAGCAACATACGTTTTTCAGAAAACTCTTAGGATGTAGAAGACATCCCACTAATAGAATCAGAGTAGTGTGTGTGTGTGTGTGTGTGTGTGTGTGTGTGTGTGTGTGTGTGTGTGTGTGTGTGTGTGTGTGTGTGTGTGTGTGTGTGTGTGTGTGCTCGTGTGTGTGTGTGTGTGTGTGTGTTTCCTGGGATGGAGCTTACCAGCACTCCACTTGCCTCCCAACTTGCCCCACACTTCATAAGTACTCTGCCTTGGGTCTAGGCGTATTATCCCGCCCTCAATGGCTTCACATATTGTACAGTAAATATAAAACGCATTACTCAGGCACATTTCAGCCACCATTAGGACCACTACGCAACGTCATCAAACAGCAACGCGCACGTATGGTAACATCATTCTACAGGTCACAGGTTTCTGTGTTACACCCCCCCCCCCCCCCCCCCCCCCCCCATGACGCTAGAGCGGCCAGTCGAGCTGTAGAATCGGCCTCAGGTCGTTATGGGTTAAACAAAGCATCCCTTTATTTCTCATCCCATGCCAAAGTAGCCTTGAGCAACGCAACGAACACCCAAACTACTCCAGGGGCTCTGCATTGCAGTCGAGCCAGCACTCTGACCTGACCTAGGTTTAGGTTTAGGTTTATTTATTTAGCACAAAGTACAAAATATAGACAATACATATCAAAGAACAAAAATACAATGCAAGGAAAGGAAAGGAAGAAGCCAGCTGGCTTATTTGGAATCCTTTCCTGTATGGAAGAGGTCATTGATTTAAAACAGATTAAAAGTTAAAATAAGAACAATACAAAAGTCTACAAGTTTGGCAAAGGGGGGCAGCTGTGCAATAAATAAATAAAAAACACATGACTGCACAAAAAAGGGAAATAAACAATACAAACAACAAACACCTCTCCAATGAAACACACACGTGGAGGGACACATGTGGACCGTGTATGCGTTAACTAGGAGGGTTATGAGAAAAGACACAATGGCCTTAAGGGCCTTTGACACATCGAAGGCATTGTTGATGCGAGTGTGTGTGACTGACACACATCACGCCTGCTCACATCGTCTGTTTCATTTAATAACGGACTTGTGTTTCGAGAGCGGAAGTGTAAACAAACAATACCTTTTCTACACTTTTTGGATGGTCTGTGCCACGTAATAGAATAATGTGTCAGGGCTTCTAGACACTTTCAACCGTATTTGGGGCATGTATGGTCATTATCAGGAACATGTGCTCACGTTGTGAGCAGGGTTGTCCAATGTATCCGTACACTGCCGACAAATGTGTCTCTGGCATTTGTCCATCTCCGTGGCACATCTTTGAAAATTAAAAATCACACCTGTGTGATTTTTCTTATCATATCATACATCATCATATACATCATCACATTCCGGCCAATTACTTTTGCCGTCCTCACTATTCTGTCCTCACTTTTTATCCCCAATTCCAATCCGGCCAATCACTTTTGCCGTCCTCACTATTTTGCACAAAGCTGGGCATATAGGAGGGCCCCTCAAAAAATAATATTTTTTTATTGCGACCGAAGGTCACATGATAACTATGAAATCTTGCGTTTTTGTCACGTCACTCACAACAATTCCCGTCACTCTGTCATGTCACCTAACTCAGATCCCCGTCGCTCACCCCAGGCAAGCCCCCAGGTCATCGTGACATCAGCCCCCTGGTCCCCCCAGGCAAGCCCCCAGGTGCCCAGGTCACCGTGACATCAGCCCCCTGGTCCCCCCAGGCAAGCCCCCAGGTGCCCAGGTCATCGTGACATCAGCCCCCTGGTCACCCCAGGCATGCCCCCAGGTGCCCAGGTCATCGTGACATCAGCCCCCTGGTCACCCCAGGCATGCCCCCAGGTGCCCAGGTCATCGTGACATCAGCCCCCTGGTCACCCCAGGCATGCCCCCAGGTGCCCAGGTCATCGTGACATCAGCCCCCTGGTCACCCCAGGCATGCCCCCAGGTGCCCAGGTCATCGTGACATCATCATGACATCAAGGACCATGTAAGATCGCTAGAACCAGTGCTGGTTATCTCGTTAGATCCCGCTGCAGTGGTGCCCGATCCGAACTTAACCGGGATGCAGACATTTCTAACCCAACGACATCCGGTTGGTAAAGCCAGATATCACTGAGGACATTTGGGTTGTAAGGTCAAATATCCTGTCTCGTCCGGAAGGCCATATGGCGTCTCTCGTGAGGAGCATATAGCAAATGCTGCTAGCTCCCTAAACCTGGGATTCTTCTAATATATGGTTCACTAGATGCGTGTCATGATGACGATGCCAGCCAACTGAGTACGTATCACCATGACGATGCCAGGCGTGTATATCCATATTTTTCTACATTCTACATTAGTTTCTATAGTTTCTACATTAGTCTGATGTCGGCGCTGGATATCGCTGTTGTCTTATTTTTGAAAAATCGTTAAAATGTGGCGCAAATCTTTGAATATATATTCTTTCAGAGCGAACGTTTTTAACTCAAATATTTGCTTCTGGGGGGGTCCCTGGAACAACATATTTTTTAGATTAGGGGTCGCGGCCAATTAGATATAATTCTGGGGTCCTTGACATGAAATAGTTTGAGAACCACTGACATAGAAACATAGTTTTTTTCAGAAAACTGTCATGATTTAGAAGACATTTTGTAGAATCTGGTGTCAGGTCTAAATAAGGCTACAGAAATACTATCGTTTTAAAATGTGTATAGGCCCATTAGGAGTCCACTAACATAGCCTATACATTTAGGGTTAGGTCTAGGGGTGTTTCTGGTTATATAAAAATTAACTACTCATTTTGTAGATCTGTGGCAAAAGAATAATAATAATTGTTTGACAACCATGTCCATCACAAGCCCACATGGAGATGACCGCTATTGTGAGCTTGTAGATGATCCGCTATTTCCGCAAAGTATATATATGCGGTTTTATGTACAATAACAACAATATCCTTCCCAATTCAAACATGGAACAATGCACCACCTCCTTGACAGTATTATACCAGTCAGTGCAGTGTGATCATATAATGACAGTATTACACCAGTCAGTGCAGTGTGATCATATAATGACATCATTATACCAGTCAGTGCAGTGTGATCATATAATGACAGTATATTATACCAGTCAGTGCAGTGTGATCATATAATGACAGTATATTATACCAGTCAGTGCAGTGTGATCATATAATGGCAGTATTATACCAGTCAGTGCAGTGTGATCATATAATGGTAGTATTATACCAGTCAGTGCAGTGTGATCATATAATGACAGTATTATACCAGTCAGTGCAGTGTGATCATATAATGACAGTATTATACCAGTCAGTGCAGTGTGATCATATAATGGCGCCAAGTGAACAGTTGTAAAATACAACTCAGCTTCAGTTCTTCATCCTCCAGAGTGGAGTAGCCCTCCAGCCATTATCTTTATCTCTATCTTCCAGAAGGCCCTCAAACTCATTGTGTATTCTCTCACTTGTTCTCTCTCTCTCTCTCCCTCCCCCCCCCCCCCCTCTCTCTCTCTCTCTCTCTCACACACACACAAGGGCATTGCCTGCTTCTAAGTAACCGCGGCTACCTACGGTTTGTGAAATCGTGAAATCGGCTTTCCTTTCAATAATGTTACAGCCCGTTCCCCCTGTGGCCATTAAGTCGGTCCGGTGCTTTGGAGATTTCATCATTGCTTGCGTACGTGTGCGCGTGTGTGCGTGCGTGCGTGACTGTGTGTGTGTGTGTGTGTGCACTGTGCATGTGCGTGCGTGCACCGTGGTTGGGTCTCCAGATGTGATTAATGGCCTAAATGAAACACAGCTCTGACATGCGGGTAAATGATTTTGTGCGCGGCCTGTCTTTAAATAGAGTCGTTCTCTGATCTCTCTCCCTCCCTCTCTCCCTCTCATGGACTCACTTTCTTCTTACCATTTTGTTATTTCCTTTTATGAATTTGTAAGTCATCAACTTCTGTTCAGCCTGTCTAACCCTACGTTTTAACAGCGGAAGACCTTAGACCTTTCATTGGCTATCGCCCAATAGGCCTATCTCACAGCCCGCTTTCCACGCCCACTTCCGGTAAATAGTGGTGTCATTTAACATTAGCATTTACACGTTTTTTTCTGTGGAGAATCTAAGTACATTTTCTAATGTAAAAATGTGACAGACCAATATTATTATGAAGCAAACAAGATGGTAAATCAGCTCGAACAGATAGAACAAACCTTACCTTGAGAAAACAAAAGTTGTAGACTTCTTAAATTACCTCTGTTAACATGTAGTGTCTATGGAGTGACGTCACGCTATCACCACTAACGCGGAAAGGGGGCGTATTAAGGGGGCGTGGAAATTCTGTGAGATAGGCCTATCGCCCACTATCGCCGGGCGACGTCGCCCAAAAGATGAATTATTTGTATCTTTTCGGCCGACATTCATCCGCCCACTTTTCGACCATCGCCTGTTCGCCTGCTATCGCCTCTATCACCAGTAGTTGCCGGGTCCCATTGACACATAATGCACTTCCGGAAAATTCGTCTGGCTGTCGCCCGCTGTTAAAACCTACAGTCAGTCTTTATTCTCCTCTCCACAGGCGGAAATATTGACGGTGCAACGGGTGAAATGCACCGGGCGGGGCCCAGCAGCCCCCAAGAAAGGCTCGGTCGCAGGAAGAGTAACACCAAGGATGCATCAGTGATGTCACTGACTGACTGGTTTATAAACAGCTTCAAGTCTGTACTACTTCCGTGTTGCATAACGGTGACATCTCTGTCCACTCCTTCTTGGTATCTTTACCACAGCCTTGTTTCAACGCGTGTGTTACTGACTGTGCTCATGCAGCAGCTGCCTGTCAGCAGCACAACAAAGCTCAGCTGTAGCCTATTTTGTCACGTTCTGTCACACTAATGAAACACTAGATGGGATTGTTATGTCATCCATGTCAACATTCAAGTACAACGTCAGAAGATGTAACCCAGGTAAAGTAAGACAGGGGTTCTCAACGTTTTTTGGCTGGGGACCCCCGGTAAATGCGTTGGCCATGTCTCGCGACCCCCCCCCCCCCACCCCTCCTCCCCACCAATACAAACTAACTGCAAAAATAACCTTAATCGTACCCTACAAACCCTCCCGCGCACTCAGATCAGCCAACGCAGGGAAGCTGGAGGTACCTTCACTAAAAACGCCGGGACAACGCTCCACACGTCCCAAACTCTTCTCCCTTCTGGCTCCAAAACTATGGAATGCACTTCCCATCACAGTCAGAACTGCAGCCTCACTCCCAATCTTCCGCCGTAGTCTGAAAACCCACCTCTTCAGACTCCACCATGGCCCGTAGCACTTGCCCTAGCCTAGCCCCTTAGATAGCACATTATGTAGACTTAGATAGTATTTTAAACAGACTTGTAACAGCTTGTTACATAGACAGCTCTAGAATTGCACTTTATGTAGTCATAGCACTTTATAGTACACATGTATAATATATTATATAGTATAGTATGTATAGTTTACATAGATACTCCACTGTTACGTTCTTAGTTTACGCATGATTCATGATAACTACTTTTTATATATGTGATGTATGCCATGCTTTTGTTATTGCTTAATGTAAGTCGCTCTGGATTAAGAGCGTCTGCTAAATGCCTAAATTGTAAATTAATAATAGAGAAATTATATCATAAATGAATACTGAAACCAGATATAATCATTAAGTTTATGCATGCACCACGTACTATGTAAAACTCTTAATTTACATTTTCCAGGCATTCAGTCACTCTGCAAGTTTAACATCTGTCCAAAGTCACTTCTGACTGAGGCTGCAGCCCTCGTTGCACTTATATACAGACATTACACACACAATATTTAGTTTAGGGGTCTATATCGCCAGGTCCTTTAGTTTAGGGGTCTATATCGCCATGGATCCTTTCCCCACTGCTCCTCTCACTTCCTTATGGCCGCTCCTCTTATTTTTCGATTTTCGTCCCCTCTCTTTCAATCACTGTCAGTCCATCTTTCCACATCGCCAGACTTTTTGGTTTCCAATTTCAGTCCACACCCGTCTCTGGTTTCACTATTCTGACGATCATATGATATCACCACAGTGGTGGAAAAAGTAGCCCACTCAAATGTTTTACGTATAAGTCAAAGTATAAATACTGCCATGTAAACGTACTCCGTTACAAGTAGAAGTCCTGTATTCAAAATGTACTCAAGTAAAAGTACAAAAAGTATCGGCATCAAAATGTACTTAAAGTACTAAAAGTAAAAGTACTCATATTGCATGAATGTCCCATTTCACAAGTTTAAAATGTGTACAAAACCTTTTGAAAATAGTATTAAATAATAATATTTTCAAATGAACGAAATGTATATAGGGTTGTATGGTTGTGGTTGTCTGTTTTCTGATCAAAATATTTATCTCCAAAACTATAGTAAAGTTTTCAAATAATTGTAGTGGAGTAAAAATACAAATTATGGCTCTGACATGTGGTGAAGTAAAAGTGTTGGAAATTGGAAATACTCAAGTAGAGTACAAATACCTCAAAATTGTAAGTACAGGCCTGGGCCATGGCTTAATGGTCCATGCACCTTGGCTGGTAATCCAGTCTGGCAGTGTGCCGCGGGTTCGACTCCCGATCCCGACGGCCTTTACTGCATGTCACCCCCCCCCCCATCGCTCTCCCCATTTCCTGTCAGCCTACTGTCTGTCCCTCCATAAAAAATATAAAATAAAGGCGAAAGCCACAAAAACTGAGAGTAAAAGTAAGTACAGTACTTGAGTAAATGTACTTAGTTACTTTACACCACTGCACATCACCCATCCATCCCATCACTGTTTTATGTCCTTCAACCTTGCCTCATATTTACCAGCAATTGCATGCCGGTACAAGGCTTATATACACCTCACTTCAAAGAACGCAAAGAAACTGAGGTGGGCGCAGGCACGCAGGCACGCAGGCACGTACGCAGGCACGTACGCACGCACACACACGCACACACACACACACACACACACACAATGCGTAACGTGATCACAGCTACTTGTTCTGTGACTTTGGCACCTGACACTTTGTTCCTCGCTGCCTGCTGTGACGTGTTGAGGTGCTGCTCGTAAATGACGTGTCATCTCGAGCTGCCTGTCCCATCTGGCCAAACGGCGTCTCCTTCCAGAAACACAAGCCCTCTATACTTTCAGTCCCTGATGACGACTCCACCCCCCCCCCCCCCCCACCCCCACCCCCCTCCCTCTGGACCACAAGAACTTTGATTTCTCTCGGAGCGCATGCAGTGGAGCCGAGCAGGGGGGGAAGCAATGCATCAAAACGCCTTTGTGGTGCCACTGATAGCGTGCCTCAGGAATAATAGACTTTGATTGAATTAGCCATGCTTTTTCTACACATATATGGCGGCCACACACACCTGTGATTGAAGAGAGGCAGCCTTCCTGCTTTGGACATGCGGGAAAAAAGGGTAGCTGCTGGTGGTGGATGAGTGAGTGGGTGGAGAAAGACAAGGGGTGAGAGATTGACTGAGGGATGGAGAAACCAAGTGGATGAGATTGAGAGACAGACAGAGAGAGAGAGAGAGAGAGAGATTAACCGTGTGTGTGTGTGTGTGTGTGTGTGTGTGTGTGTGTGTGCGTGCGTGCGTGCGTGCATGCGTGCGTGCGTGCGTGCGTGCGTGCGTGCGTGCGTGCGTGCGTGCGTGCGTGGCCTAACGAGGGCTGTCATACACAGTAAAATCACATTTTGCGGTGCAGTGTGCAGGCCTTTTGCTTCGTGTCCTTCAGCTCTTGCCCTTCAGCGTCGGAATGGAAAGAAGCAGACTCTATAATAGCAAGTTAGCAACATTCCAAGGAGGAGTCGGGGGGGGGGATCTGGGGGGGGGGGGGGGGGTCATTCAACCATCACACATGGAAATAAAATAGCTCTATCTACAAGCTCTTATTTCCGTTGCTCTAACAGTGTTGTATACGAGCATAAATGCCTAATTTATGCTCATATACTCACATATTGTCTGTCTGTCTGTCTGTCTGTCTGTCTGTCTGTCTGTCTGTCTGTCTGTCTGTCTGTCTGTCTGTCTGTCTGTCTGTCCTTGCTGCTCGCATCTCAGCGCCTGGACCAATTACTCTGAATTTGCACACGGGCATTGACCATTAGCTTATGCACACCACTGCGAAGCCACTTTTTTCACTTTACCAAATTCTATGCAGTTTCTTAGCATTTTTCAGAAACTCTATTTAACTCTGTGCCCGCAGTTTTTACCGTCCCCCGGCTCTTACGCTCATAGGCTGTAGTGTGTCGTCATGGTTACAGTGTACCCGCAGGCTATGGGATTAAGCTGCATGTGAGAACGACGGTAGATCTCTCTCTCACAGCAAAGTTGCTACAAAGGACTGTGGAGGACTTTCATAGGAGCCGTGTCCAACTCCACTACTGTCCGTCTGCAATACCAAATTCGGCCACTATGTCCATTTCGCCTCAGGGTTTCCTCCGGGTGCCATCTCTATTCATATATACTCTAAGCCTCACACACACACGGCCTGACAGTATATGAGCGGAGGGCCACTATGGATGTCCTTTTCCATAGCACTCGCATGCACATTGACACATGTCAATGTGCATGTATGGATCCCACAGCAGTTATAGCAGCAACTATAGGAAAGACGCGATTGGCTGTGATTGGGCCAGTAGTCGCTGTCATTGACAGTTCTCGTTTTCGCAACTATGCCTAAACCTAAATTGCCCAAACATTCTTTGTTCTGTACGATACAATTGTATGGTACAAAAATTCTTAAACCAGAAACCTAACCTTGGTAAAACTATGCCTAAACCTAACCTTAACCCTGACCTCAGTAAAACTATGCCTGCCTGGGAGCCAATCAGACACATCATGTGGACTCACTGTTCCAATCCACATTGTGTTAGCTATTGATGCTAATAGTGTCATGTTTACTCATTGACACAAAGGAGAAACAGTGTTGCCTAATTTGCAATCTCACCATGGATCAGAAAGTACATTATTTCAAGTATTTTCACACTGAGAGACCACACGTCTCTCACTTTTTCACATGACCAAATGCTGTTTATTAGCATTTTTGGGAAACTGACGTCAGCTTTTGCGACAGAAACAAGCAACTGGGCCAATGAAAACAAGTAAAAAATAAATAAAAGCCCTTCAACCTTTAAAGGCAAATTGAAAATAACAGATCTACAAGCTCACAACGTGTTGGCGCACATGTGCCATGCGTGTGTGTTATACTTTGGTTGTTCATAATTCCGAACGGGTAACTATTTAGTATTTTATATAATTTTTAACCACAATTTTGCAACCCATTTTTTCACCCAGTGTCAATTATCTAATGTAATCCTGGGCGCTACACTTCCTCTGCCAACCCAGGGAGGCAGCGGACTGACCTCATGCTTCCTTCTATGCATGAGGAGTCCAAGCTGATTCTTTTCACCTGACAGGGTTCCCCAGCCGGACATAGCGCGTAGTAGGAACAACGTTATTCCGACCAGTTCCTTTCCCCTCCATCAGGCACCAGAGACCAGGATTACTGCATGTTTTTTGTGAGGATATACCTACCCTATAGACACGGGGAGAACATGCAAACTCCACACAGAAAGGCCCTTTCGCCATCCCCGCCTCGGGTATGGGCACTGATGACACAGAGGAGAGAACACACCCCCAACCAACCCCCCCGGCGGGAATCGAACCCAGGACGTTCTAGCTGTGAGGCGACAGCACTACCGACTGTGCCACCGTGCCCCACGGGTATGAACTATAATAATTAATTGCATTTTTATAGCGCTTTTCCAAGTGCTCAAAGCGCTTTACAATGGTTCATTCATTCATACATTGGGAGGTGAAGCGGCGAACAGTCGACGCCAGCGTCCTCACTTCCCACCAATGGTGGCGAGCTCACACCGACCAACTCATTGGAGGCAATGTATAGGGTTCAGTGTCTTGCCCAAGGACACTTCGACATGTAGACAGGAGGAGCTGGGATTCGAACCGCCGACCCATGGATCATTGGACGCAGGGCCGGTTCAATGTGGGTTTGACACCCCACCCGCGCCGGCGGAGTCGCCCCCCTTACAATTCCGTCTGCCCACCTGAGTGGGGCTGGCTAAATCCGGCCCTGATTGGACGATCTGCTCTATACCTCCTGAGCCACAGCCGCCCATGCAGTGTACCAGACGAAGCGACACACACAGAAAAGAAAATATGTGCATGTTTGAAAATGATTCCAAACAAGGCAGAAAGACACCCGGGGCCTGGAATATAAAAGAAATATCAATGGTTGATAAGATATGTTGGTATTCACCCCGCAGCGCCCATGAGCGGAGGCTTATATAGTGAGAGAAACCATGTCCCTCAGAGTGGATGGAGGGAGGCACTGCTCCAGGTCACGTTAGACCCTATGGAGGCAGCCTTTGAGCGGCGCAGCTGCTTATTAATCCATTCTGGGCGGGAACCCCTTTTGGTGTTTTAAGCATCATGTTATGCTTTAGCTGTTGAAAAATAGCAGATCTACAAGCTCATAGCGCGGCACTCGGTGCCGCGCTATGAGCTTGTAGATCTGCTATTTTTGAAAGATCTTGAAAATGTGCCTGAAATCTTTGAATATTGTTACAGAGCGAGTTTTTAGCGCAAATCTTTGCTACTGGGAGGGTCCCTGGAACAACATATTTTCAGATGGGGGTCGGCGGCCAATTTCATATATTTTTTGGGGTCCTTGACATGAAATATTGAGAACCACTGATATAGAAACATAGGTCTAAGGCCTAAATGGGTTAATATTCCTGTCTCACCAATGCGCTTTCGTGGAGGCTGTGAGATGGGATCGCGGCGATAACTGAAGTACATGGCAATGGATGCAATCCTTTGAATTACCTGGAACCTGACCGGCAAGCTAAGTCGCCTATAAGCCGGCCTGGAAGTAAATCAATGTCGGTAATTGGCTGGCTCTCTCTCTCTCTCTCTCTCTCTCTCTGTCTCCCTCTCTCTCTCTCTGTCTCCCTCCCTCCCTCTCTCCCTCCCTCTACCCCCCCGAATATAGATGACAATCACAATTTGCTGTCTTCCTAGCCGTTTATGTGTGTGTTAGGGTCGGGGAACGACTGAATGAGAGCAAAGGGGAGTAAATGCATGCAGTACAGTGTTGATTTTGGTAGATCTGCTATTTTCAGCATGCAACCAAGTGTAAAATGACTTACTGGCTCTCTTGTCCACTAGTCCGTTCCTAAAATTTTACTCTAGTTTTTATTTGTTGATGAAATTGTCAATATATTTAGTTATCATAGCTTAGTTTTCATTTAGTTTCCTCCCTTTAGTTTGCGTCAGTGAAAAAAGGTAGTCAAATTTTTCTTTGTCGTATTAGTTAGACGAAATCAACACTGATGCTTAGTCCAAAGCCTGATTTAAACCTCTTCATATACAAATCATCACATTCCGTGCTACAAGTACAAACACACCTACACACAAAGCTGTGCATAGGAGGGGCTCCTCAAGCATGTGATACATGCTACTGCAGGCGTCTAAATATGACACTGTTGTGTTCAAATATAATTACTGGCGCAAGCAGAGCGTGCAAGTACTGCCATCGGCTGGGTATGTATATGTGTAAGACAAGTATGTCGGTGTCCTCTCTTGTTTAAGATTAAGTCAGCATCAACAGCCAATAAGGGACGACCAGTCTTGGTGACATAACTAAGGTACGTTTCAAGGTTGGTATATAAGGTCAATAACGGGTCTAAAAGATTTAGAACAGCAGTTGTATTAGACATTAGTCACGTTGAATGAATGGAAACAAGACCGCAAGGTCTTTCTTCGGTGCTGTCCTTTTGGACCAATGTGCTTTACTGTACCATGTACCCTTTTCATTTTATTTCAGTCTAATAAAATGATAAATCAATCAAAAAGTTAGTAGCTCTAGGACTCTAGGAGTTGTGAGCGCACCTGCTTGTGCCTACTAGTTGCAGGGCCGGATTAACACCTCTGAGGGCCCCAGTGCACTGAAGCTCGAAGGGCCCCCCTTCACGCGCACGCAACATTTTTGCTGTTTTGGAGCCGTTTTGGGGCAGTTTTATGCCGTTATATTGGCCTATTTCCGGTCGCCTACCCCCCCCCCCCCCCCCCCCCAGAGTGACAGCCAATCTAGCGCATTGTTGCTGCTTTACACACAATTGCACTTTTCAGCTGCCCTTCTTACCAACAATAAAACACTAATCTTTTTAGACACCATTTATTTCATTCGGATTAGCAGGGAAACATTTTTTGAGGGCCCCTGGTGCCCAAGGGCCCCTGGGCACGTGCCCAAAGTGCCCATATGGTAGATCCGGCCCTGACTAGTTCCGGCCCTGACTAGTTGGCATCTCGAGAGTTTTGTTTGTGTGTAAACCAACATTTGAAGTGAACGGAGCTCCTGGCCCCTGTCTAGTTGAGTAAGTAGCATTCTTTTGTATTTTAGCAAACTGCTGTTAGTGTTACTCTAAGTACTTTTGTATTAGTATTATATTATTAGCTTGTGTGGTAATCAGTAGTTTATAGTTGTATTGTTTGTGTTGAAGCAGTAGGCTTTGGACACTTTGGACTAGTGTAACTAGTTTCACCCTGTGATAGGCCACTTGATAAGTAGTATAGGCCACTTGATTTCCTTGTGAAGTGTGAAGTGAGTGCTTTAGCCAGCACAGCTCTAGGGTTAAGTAGCCAGGTTGGGAGTATTCAATTCAGTGTGTAAACCAACATTTGAAGTGAACGGAGCTCCTGGCCCCTGTCTAGTTGAGTAAGTAGCATTCTTTTGTATTTTAGCAAACTGCTGTTAGTGTTACTCTAAGTACTTTTGTATTAGTATTATATTATTAGCTTGTGTGGTAATCAGTAGTTTATAGTTGTATTGTTTGTGTTGAAGCAGTAGGCTTTGGACACTTTGGACTAGTGTAACTAGTTTCACCCTGTGATAGGCCACTTGATAAGTAGTATAGGCCACTTGATTTCCTTGTGAAGTGTGAAGTGAGTGCTTTAGCCAGCACAGCTCTAGGGTTAAGTAGCCAGGTTGGGAGTATTCAATTCAGTGTGTAAACCAACATTTGAAGTGAACGGAGCTCCTGGCCCCTGTCTAGTTGAGTAAGTAGCATTCTTTTGTATTTTAGCAAACTGCTGTTAGTGTTACTCTAAGTACTTTTGTATTAGTATTATATTATTAGCTTGTGTGGTAATCAGTAGTTTATAGTTGTATTGTTTGTGTTGAAGCAGTAGGCTTTGGACACTTTGGACTAGTGTAACTAGTTTCACCCTGTGATAGGCCACTTGATAAGTAGTATAGGCCACTTGATTTCCTTGTGAAGTGTGAAGTGAGTGCTTTAGCCAGCACAGCTCTAGGGTTAAGTAGCCAGGTTGGGAGTATTCAATTCAGTGTGTAAACCAACATTTGAAGTGAACGGAGCTCCTGGCCCCTGTCTAGTTGAGTAAGTAGCATTCTTTTGTATTTTAGCAAACTGCTGTTAGTGTTACTCTAAGTACTTTTGTATTAGTATTATATTATTAGCTTGTGTGGTAATCAGTAGTTTATAGTTGTATTGTTTGTGTTGAAGCAGTAGGCTTTGGACACTTTGGACTAGTGTAACTAGTTTCACCCTGTGATAGGCCACTTGATAAGTAGTATAGGCCACTTGATTTCCTTGTGAAGTGTGAAGTGAGTGCTTTAGCCAGCACAGCTCTAGGGTTAAGTAGCCAGGTTGGGAGTATTCAATTCAGTGTGTAAACCAACATTTGAAGTGAACGGAGCTCCTGGCCCCTGTCTAGTTGAGTAAGTAGCATTCTTTTGTATTTTAGCAAACTGCTGTTAGTGTTACTCTAAGTACTTTTGTATTAGTATTATATTATTAGCTTGTGTGGTAATCAGTAGTTTATAGTTGTATTGTTTGTGTTGAAGCAGTAGGCTTTGGACACTTTGGACTAGTGTAACTAGTTTCACCCTGTGATAGGCCACTTGATAAGTAGTATAGGCCACTTGATTTCCTTGTGAAGTGTGAAGTGAGTGCTTTAGCCAGCACAGCTCTAGGGTTAAGTAGCCAGGTTGGGAGTATTCAATTCAGTGTGTAAACCAACATTTGAAGTGAACGGAGCTCCTGGCCCCTGTCTAGTTGAGTAAGTAGCATTCTTTTGTATTTTAGCAAACTGCTGTTAGTGTTACTCTAAGTACTTTTGTATTAGTATTATATTATTAGCTTGTGTGGTAATCAGTAGTTTATAGTTGTATTGTTTGTGTTGAAGCAGTAGGCTTTGGACACTTTGGACTAGTGTAACTAGTTTCACCCTGTGATAGGCCACTTGATAAGTAGTATAGGCCACTTGATTTCCTTGTGAAGTGTGAAGTGAGTGCTTTAGCCAGCACTCCTGGCAGACGATTAGCAATCAGTTGGAGTGGCCTTATACCACCAGGTGAAAGCGTCAGCTGTTAAGCGGCGGCCAGCAAACGAAGGCCAGGCGAACAAAGGCGACAGGCGACTTTGTCAAAGTCCGACTTCGTCACTGAACGATAAGCTGTAGCATTGATTAGTGACATATATAGTAGTGTGATAGATATAGTAGTGTATTGTGGTATATGTTTAGTGATCTACAATGTGTTTTCTTCCTATTCCTGTCCTCTCTTCTTCCTGGCGGTCGCACAAACACTGGGTTCCACCCAGATGTCGCGACACAACTAATCTCATCTATCCTACTCTTTCAACTCACGTCGAGCAAGTGGTAACGGGAGGGCTTTGGAATTGCCACTCAGCTGTGGTGGAAGGCAAATCTGCTTTCATCTCAGCCTACGCGTCCTTGCTCTCCCTTGACTTCCTTGCTCTGACTGAGACCTGGATCAGACCAGAAAACACAGCTACGCCCGCGGCTCTGTCAGATGTGTACTCTTTCTCTCACACTCCCAGAGCCGTGCGGACAGGTGGTGGGGTTGGTCTGCTCATTTCCAGAAAATGGAAATACTCTCCTGTTTCACTGTCACTATTCTCTCCTACCTCATTTGAATTTCATGTGGTCACTGTTTCTCATCCAGTCAAGCTCACCATTGCAGCTGTTTATCGCCCACCGGGCCCTGCTGGTGGCTTCCTGGAGGAGCTGGACCATCTAGTCTCCCACTTCCCTGTCGATGGCTCTGGATTCATCCTTCTGGGTGACTTCAACCTCCCGACTGAGAAGCAGCTAGACCCACTACTTTCGTTTCTCGCCGCCTTTGACCTAGTTCTTTCCCCATCTCCTCCTACCCATGAGGCGGGCAACCAACTGGACCTGATCTTCACCAGAGGCTGCTCTATTGCTAACCTGTCTGTCACTCCTCTTTCCAGTGAAAAGGGTAAGAAACTCTCTGATCACTACTTCATGTCCTACTCTCTCTCTCTCTCCTCTCCCCCCTCACAGCCCCTCCCTACCCACATGATTTCCTCACGTCACAATCTTCGCTCACTTTCCTCCACTGATCTTTCCTCTTCTGTTCTCTCTGCTCTCCCTGCCCCTGAATCCTTTGCTCTTCTATCCCCTGATACCGCCACAGATCTTCTTTTCTCTACTCTATCCTCTTCTCTCGACCATCTCTGTCCCCTCACCACCAGGCCTGCACGCCAAACTCCACCTGCCCCCTGGTTGTCGGACTCAGTGCGGACTGAGAGACGGAGCCTGAGAGCGGCTGAGCGCAAATGGAGAAAGGGCAACCTCCCGGAGGACCTTCTCACCTTCCAATCTCTCATTTCTACTTTTTCCTCCTCTCTATCAGCTGCTAAAGCTGCTTTTTTCTGCACTAAAATTCAGGCTTCTGCTTCCAACCCTAAAAAACTCTTTGAAACTTTCTCCTCTCTCCTACAACCACCACCCCCTCCTCCCTCCTCGTCCCTCCTCCCTGACGATTTCGCCAACTTCTTTGACAAGAAGGTGAACGATATCCGATCCTCCTTCCCTCCTCCCCCGGCTGGTGCCCTGCGCACTGCCCACACCCGTCTGCCTGCCACCCCCCCCTCTCTACCTTCATCTACTCCTCTTCCCCCCCCCATCCCCTCTCTATCCCACTTCTCTCCCCTCTCCCCTAACGAGGTCCTTCTCCTTGTTACCTCTAGTCGCCCCACCTCATGCTCTCTGGACCCGGTCCCATCCACTCTGTTGCAGTCTATTGCACCTGAACTTCTTCCCTTCTTAACCCACCTTATTAACACCTCTCTGACATCTGGCTACTTTCCCTCTACTTTCAAGACTGCCAGAGTCACCCCCCTCCTGAAGAAACCGACACTTGACCCCTCTGAGATCAAGAACTACAGACCGGTTTCCCTTCTATCCTTCCTATCTAAAACTCTCGAACGTGCTGTCTTTAAACAACTGTCCTCCTATCTCCACCAGAACAACCTCCTGGACTCCAACCAGTCTGGTTTCAAAGTGGGTCACTCGACAGAGACTGCCCTGCTGGCAGTGACGGAGTCGCTCCATGCCGCTAGAGCGAACTCTCTCTCCTCCGTCCTGATACTCCTGGACCTGTCTGCAGCGTTCGACACGGTGAACCATCAGATCCTCCTCTCCACCCTCGAGGGGATGGGTGTCTCAGGCTCTGCACTCTCCCTGTTTGCATCCTACCTGACGGGTCGCTCCTACCAGGTGATGCTGAGAGGGTCTGTGTCAGAACCACACAGGCTCACAACTGGGGTTCCCCAAGGCTCGGTTCTGGGTCCTCTTCTTTTCTCTCTCTACACTACATCTCTGGGTGCTGTCATCCACTCCCATGGCTTTTCCTACCACTGCTATGCCGATGACACCCAGCTGATCCTCTCATTCCCCCCCTCTGATACCCAAGTGGAGGCACGCATTGCTGCTTGTCTGGCTGACATCTCGGCGTGGATGTCGACAAACCACCTGAAGCTCAACCTGGACAAGACCGAGCTGATGTTCCTCCCGGGGAAGGGCTGTCCGCACCGAGACATGGCCATCACCATTGATAATGCTGTGGTGACCTCAACTCGGACTGCGAAAAATCTGGGTGTGACCCTGGACGATCAACTGACGTTCTCGGCAAACATCGCATCAGTGACAAGGTCCTGCAGATTCCTCCTCTACAACATCAGGAGGATTCGCCCCTTCCTCACGGAGAAGGCAGCCCAGGTGCTCATCCAGGCTCTCGTCATCTCCCGCCTGGACTACTGCAACTCCCTCCTTGCTGGTGCTCCGGCATCTGCCATCAGACCTCTGGAGCTTGTTCAGAAAGCTGCGGCTCGTCTGGTGTTCAACCGCCCCAAGTTCTCCCACACAACCATCCTTCTCCGTTCTCTACACTGGCTCCCCGTAGCGGCCCGCATCCAGTTCAAAACCCTGGTGTTAGCCTATAGGGCAGTGAAAGGAACAGCTCCTTCCTATCTCCGGGCTATGGTCGATGCCTACACCCCTGCCCGACCACTTCGGTCTGCCACCTCGGGGCGACTGATTGCCTCGTCACTCAAGGGTCCTTCTGGCCGATCCACACGGTCACGACTCTTTTCTGTTCTGGCCCCACAGTGGTGGAATGAACTCCCCACTGATGTTAGGACAGCAGAGTCACTGCCCATATTTCGCCGCAGGTTGAAAACCCACCTCTTCAGGAAACACTACCCTTCCTCTCTGCCTGACCTACTTGTTGTTAACTAGTTGTACGAACGCTTGTTTTCTATTGTTGTATTGTTTATTGGATCTTGTTTAGTCGATACACTTAATTGTTTTAGCTCATGCTCATTTGATTTAGCTATTTTGTCTCATCTGGTTAAGGAAATAGGTAGCTGATATATTGCACTTTTACCTTAGCGCTAGGTATACTCTTGGTTGCTTGTTTTTGCAGAAAATGCACTAAAAACTTCTGGTGATTAGTAGTTTTTGTTCCCTACCTATGTTGAATACACTTATTGTAAGTCGCTTTGGATAAAAGCGTCTGCTAAATGACTGTAATGTAATGTAATATACTGCCACGAGAAGGGTCCATTCGGTTGGCTCCACTCTCAGATTATTTATTTATGTTTTTTTTAATGTCGGCAGTGAAATGTCACCATCCTTTCTATGGGGAAAAATGAGTTTACCTCGATCCCTTGTGGTCTCCGGATAGATGGATTTTCAGACGAGTTTTGAAAGAAGCCAGTGATCCACATTTCTAAGGGATGGTGTCAGGGCATTCCACATCCAATGGCATCAAATGTCCATGGCCTAATGCATATCAAAGTGGGGGGTCCTTGAAAAGAATAAAGGTTGAGTATCACCGCACCATGCGCGCTCTCTCCCGTGTCTGGACTCACTTGTCATTTAACCCATTTTGGACGGGAACCCCTTTTGGTGTTTCAAGCATTCTGTTATAAATGGTAAATGGTAAATGGTGCATTTATATAGCGCCTTTATCCAAGGCGCTTTACATAGATTGTGCATTACATTCACCCATTCACACACACATTCATACACCGATTGCAGCGGAAGCCATGCAAGGTACCAACCAGCACATCGGGAGCAATTTTGGGGTTCAGTGTCTTGCCCAAGGACACTTCAACATGTAGACAGGAGGAGCCGGGATTCGAACCGCCGACCCATGGATCATTGGAAGACCTGCTCTACCTCTTGAGCCACAGTACTTTAGCTATTGAAAAATAGCAGATCTACAAGCTCATAGCACGCCACCGAGTGGCGCGCTACGAACTTGTAAGTCTGCTATTTTTTGAAAAATCGTAAAAATGCAGCACAAATCTTTGAATAGCTATATATTCTTTCAGAGCGAACGTTTTTTTTATGTCGACGTCAGGCCTAAAGGGGTTAATCATTCTCGTGACGTCACTCGGGCAGCTCTGCACTCTGCATTACTTGCTCTGGCATGCTAATCTAACCCAGCCAACGACTTTGAGTTGACCGCAGTGGTGGGACAAGCAATACGTTTCTTTACTTAAGTAAAAGTATCAATACTGCAAATGTAGAAACACTGCAGTAAAAGGTCTGGTAATCAAAATTAAAGTACCAAATAAGTGAGGTATACCATTAAGTTAACCCATTTTGACCTGGGAACCATTCTATAAATGTCTTCTAAATTCTGACAGTTTTCTGAAAAAGCTATGTTTCTATGTCAGTCAATTTTTCGATTTTTCAAAAATAGCAGACCTACAAGCTCGTAGCGCGCCACTCGGTGGCGCGATATGAGCTTGTAGATCTGCTATTTTTCAATAGCTAAAGCATAACATAATGCTAACACCAAAAGGGGTTCCCGCCCAAAATGTGTTAAAGTACAATAGTAAGTATTGACATCAAAATAGACTTAAAATACCAAAAGTATAAAGGTACTTATTATGCAGAATGTCCCGTTTCAACAAGGTATCATGTATAAAATGTATTCAAATCTTTTTGAAAACAGCAGATCTACCAGCTCACAATCACGTCGTGATGCACGTGAGCTTGTAGATCGGCTATTTTCAAATAACCTAAGTTTAAAATAAGGCTGAAGTGGTTAATGTACTGTATATGTTTTGTAATAATACTTCAATTCTTACCAGGACTTTGTTGTGTGCACTGTGTGGACAGACCACTGAGACGCATCGCAGCCTGATTTAGGCGATTTGGTTTAACCCATTTTGGGCGGGAACCCCTTTTGGTGTTAGCATTATGTTATGCTTTAGCTATTGAAAAATAGCAGATCTACAAGCTCATAGCGCGCCACCGAGTGGCGCGCTACGAGCTTGTAGGTCTGCTATTTTTGAAAAATCGAAGAACGACTGATACATAGCTTTTTCAGAAAACTGTCAGGATGTAGAAGACATTTTTAGAATCTGATCTCAGGTCAATTTGGTTTAAGTATCATTGTTTTTATGACATTGCTTTGGCACGGTTGGGAGGCTGTAATGACTCTGACATTTTCTTGTGCCGCGTGTCGAACTGGACAGAGTCGCGGTCGGTCTACCATGACACAGCAGACCGGGAGTTCCTCAAAGTACCCTGACCTCAACCTTTAAGAAAAGACGATGGAACTTTTTAGGGGGCGAACTGAGGTTGTGCAGGAGTTTTACATGGATTAAAGAACGAGTTGTTAATTAATCAGAATTATCAATTTAGTCAATTATAGCTATCGGATATTTGCATTTCATTCACAATTTGTGTCCTCACTTTTGTCTTGTTTGTTTGTGGCGACTGTGGCTCAAGAGGTAGAGCAGGTCGTCCAATGATCCATGGGTCGGTGGTTCGAATCCCGGCTCCTCCTGTCTACATGTCGAAGTGTCCTTGGGCAAGACACTGAACCCCAAATTGCTCCCGAAGTGCTGGTTGGTACCTTGCATGGCTTCCGCCGCAATCGGTGTATGAATGGGTGAATGTAATGCACAATCTATGTAAAGCGCCTTGGATAAAGGCGCTATATAAATGCACCATTTACCATTTGTTTATATGCAATTTTTGTGTTTACACAAATGCTCAAAGCTGGCCATTCATTGTCAATGGCATTCAATGTTTGTGTTAGATTTACACAAACCCTCAAATCTGGGGGCTAGTGCCCCTCAAAAAATTGCAATGGATTAGAAAAATCACACCATAGTGTGAAGTGAGGGGCGCTAATATCACCATACATCATCTCATTCTGGCCGATCTCAATTTGCGTCTTCACTTTTTGTCCTCAATACGTACTTTGCTCAGCCAATCAAATCATCGCTATGGTGTAGGCTACACACAAACACAAAGCTGGGCATACGAGGGGCTAGCGCCCCTCAATAATCACAAACATTTTGACAACGCAAATCTTCTCGACCTGAGCCATGGCTCAGTGGTCCAGGCACCTTGGCTGGTAATCCAGTCTGGCAGTGTGCCGCGGGTTTGACTCCCTATCCCGACAGCCTTTACTGCATGTCTTCCCCCCATCTCTCTCCCCATTTCCTGTCAGCCTACTGCCTGTCCCTCCATAAAATATATAAAATAAAGGCGAAAGCCACAAAAAAAAAAATCTTCTCTTATGTGTGTGTGTGTGGGGGGGGGTGTCCCACTCCCTGGCAGAACACCATGAAAGCCAGATACGTATCACTCCGGGCCGGGTCCCCCAATCTGACAGGAAAATGTTTGAGAACCAATGGTCTATCTATTCTACGCCATTACATCTCTTCACCTCCACCCCCATCACGCCTCCATGCCTCCATCAGTACATTTCTCTCAAACTCCCTGTCACCACCATCCCCATGGTGGCCTGTATCACTCTCCCCCTTCACCCAGCTCTCCTCTCTCTCTCTCCCTCTCCCCCTCTGCCCTGCCTCTTTAGATTTATCGCCTGTGTACCTCTCGCTCTTGTAAACTCGCGGGCCCGGGCCCGCCCGCCCGCCCGCCCGGTCGCTGAGCTGAGGGGGAGCTGCATGCGGGAGAGATGTCGCTCCGTTCTGAATGAGGTGACACCCCGGGAGCGGCCCGCCGCTGACGCGAGGTCAGGCGGCGCAGAATGAGATGCCACATGCACACTTGCTCCGTCTATATGACACGCACAAATGTGCACCCACACATCGCACACACGCGCCTCCCCACACCACACCACCTCTCTCTCTGTGTGTGTGTGTGTGTGTGTGTGTGTGTGTGTGTGTGTGTGTGTGTGTGTGTGTGTGTGTGTGTGTGTGTGTGTGTGTGTGTGTGTGTGTGTGTGTGTGTGTGTGTGTGTGTGTGTGTCTAGAAACGCTTGCATTTGCTGAGACTCCTGTCTGTGTCCCATGCAGCCTCTGACATGTCATTAAATCCAGGGGGGGGAGGAGAGACAAATCTTTCTTCTTGACACAAGGTGGGTTCCAAACCCCCGCAAACCCAGGATAACATTTAGGGCTGGACAGGATGACAGATTCTGGTGATTCTGTGTATGGTATATCCCTCTCAATCTCAATGTATGTCTGAATAGAGGTATACATACAGATTTGTGCTTGAGTAAGAGTTCAAAAAGGTATAGGTATGGGCCTTATTGTCAACAAGTGTAATGCTTTATGGTGTCATCCACTCACAGTTAACAGTTGTTGTATTGAGTTGTACTTGAAATGTACTGTAATTCTGAAAACTGTTAATAAATCAATCAATCAATAGCCTACTGGCATCATCAGCATTACAGTATACCAAAGTAAAGTATAGGCTATTCTGATTTTTCAACATTTGTCGGACAAAAAAACAACAGATGTACGTGTTGTGAGCTTGCATATTGGCTATCTTCTAAGTGGTTGATGTAGGTTTTGTATTCATATATTTTCCTCTAGGAAATATTACATACATTTTTCTCTTACGTACAGTACTTGAGTAAATGTACTCGGTTACTTTCGACCACTGTATGAATAGTATCTCAAATGTGCGTGCGTGCGTGCGTGCGTGCGTGCGTGCGTGCGTGCGTATACATGCGTGTGGCGGGGCACGTCTGTTGAGTTGAGTGTGCATGATCTACTGTAGTCGATGAGTGGACGCGACGGAGCTCTGCATATTGGGTGCGTCTGCGCGTGCATACTGCATACGACAGCCCCGTCAAGGACATGGCGACGAGGCGAGGACCCCCCTGTCACACACAGGGACAGAGGTCCGCCGTAATGAGCTGTCCTCCCTGGGCAGAACGACAGCCGTGCTGCTGTCAACCCCCCTGTCCACCCTCCCCCCACCCTACCACCCAAACTATTTACTGTCCAGGCAGCAACTCACATTTGCAAGCACATGAGCATGTGCATTATTAACATGCATTAGTGTTGATTGATCGTCGTCGGCTAAAAGTAACTATTTTCACACTGATGAAAACTAAATATAAACTAAGCTAAAATGACTAGACTATAAGACTAAATATAGACAATTTGTCAAAAAAATAAAAAAATAAAAGAAACTATAGACTAAAATGTCAGGGAGGGACTAGTGTAGAAGAGGTCCAGTAGTCAGTTTATGTTTGGTTGTGTTGCGCTCTGAAAATATCAGATCTACAAGCTATTTTCAGCATGCAACCAAGTGTAAAATCTGCCATTACGACGCCATCAAGGCCCGCCGCAAAATATGTTTTAGTCGACAAAACAAACTGTAGATTTAGTCGACTAAAACTAGACAAACATTTAAATTGAAACGTTTCAGATTACTAAAAACGTTCATTCAAAATCAGTCATTCAAAAGAACTATGACTAAAACTAAATCAAAATGTGTCGTCTAAATTAACACTGTCACTGACATGAATGCATGGGTACATGCACGCACACGCACACACTATAAACACGCACGCACAATGCATGCATGCATGCATGCACATACTGTACACATACTGTACATGCACATTATGCATGCATGCTGAGCACACACACACACACACACACACACACACACACACACACACACACACACACACACACACACACACACACACACACACACACACACACACACACACACACACACAGCCGTCCATGATGAGCACCTCGACCAAAAGCATCAATACTGCAATGTGGAGATATACTATCAAAAGGTACTTAAACCATTCTGGACGGGAACCCCTTTTGGTGTTTTTATAGTATCATGTTATACATTAGCTATTGAAAAATAGCAGATCTACAAGCTCATAGCGCGGCACCGAGTGCCGCGCTATGAGCTTGTAGGTCTGCTATTTTTGAAAAATCGTGAAAATGCGTGGCACAAATCTATGAATACTGTATATATTCTTTCAGAGTGAGTTTTTAACTCAAATCTTTGCCTCCACGGGGGTTCCTGAAACAACATTATTTTCAGATGGGGGTCGGCGGCCAATTACATATAATTTTTGGGGTCCTTGACATGAAATAGGTTGAGAACCACTGATATAGAAACATAGGTTTTTCAGCGGCCAATTACATATCATGTTTGGGGTCCTTGACATGAAATAAGTTGAGAACCACTGATATAGAAACATAGGTTTTTCAGAAAACTGTCAAGATTTAGAAGAATGTTTTTAGAATCGTCCTCAGGTCTAAAATGGGTTTTAAAGTATCATAAGTAGAAAGTCCTCATTTTGCAGAATGTCCCATTTCACAAGTTTTCAAATGTATAAAATGTATTAAAAAAAAGTATTTTGAAAATAGCAGATCTACAAGCTCGCAATGCATTGCGTCACATTGTGGACAGTTTTGCTTGTAGATTGCTTGTAGATCGCTTATTTCAAAAAGGCCGAAATGTATATACTGTACAGTAGGGCTGAAGTGGTACAATTGTTTTTGTAATAATAATCCAAATCTACAAATTAAAGTAACTAACATTTCAAATCGTTGTAGTGGTGCATAAAAGTACAATATTTGTCTCTGAGATGTAGTGGAGTAGAAATAGAAGTAAAGGTATTTGAAATTTGGAAATAAAGTAAAAGAAAATTCAAAATGTTACTTAAGTACTACAGTACTTGAGTACATGTACTTTGCACCACTGTCGGAGTGTCGGCTATGGTGTGTGACACTGTCGTGCGACAAAGTATAATTCAGGCTTATGCATGTCTGGCCAACTGCTGTCCCACTCAACTTGTTCCATTTGTTTTGATCGATACGCGGAATGTGATCCAAGGTCGGCCCAATTCCTTCCCCTGACAAACAAGGAGTCTGGGTGTAGAGTGTCCAGGCATCAATAGAGTGCTGTATGTATGCAAAGCATTTGGTTCTGCTTGCCTGGGGGTGCTTATCGCCTACAAGCAGAACTCTTTTTCTCTGAGCAATAATCAAACCCACGCCTATTTGACCCTTCCCACAATAGCTTCTCTCATGAGACAAGGGGGACACGCAGATCTGTGACACACACACACACACACACACACACACACACACATGCGCGCGCGCCACAACTTATGCCCTTGGCAATGAATTAGAGCTTTTATACGTAACATCGTGTGAACCCGACTGTAAAGTATATGCTGATAATTCCAATAGCATAGTCTGAGAGGAAAAAAAACACTCTCACGCACGCACGCACGCACGCACGCACACACACACACACACGGCAATGAATTAGTGCTTTTATACGTATAACATTGTGTGAACCTGACTGTGTACTGTAAAGTATATGCTGATAATTCCAATAGCACAGCTGAGAGGGAAAAAAACACTCTCGCACGTACGCACGCACACAAGCTCGCACGCACGCACGCACGCACACACGCACACAGTGTGTGTCACTGTGACACTGTGCCACTCGGTGATAGCAGGAACAGTAGTGGCTTGCATCACTCCAGCCCCTGCAAATCAATTTCCACGTCGTGTAGGAGAGCCAGTGTTGCCTGGCAATGGCTTATCGACAGTCCTCCTATTTAACTTGGCCATGCAGGCCAGGCAGCTCCCTCTCTATACTCTACACATTCCCACTGTCGCAGTCCTCTGTTACACGATCCGTCTGCGTACAGTGCGACACCTTCACTGTTGTGGCACTCGACTTCACAATGTTTAGGCATTTAGCAGGTCTACGGTCTTATGCAGAGCACGGTTGTTTTTGGCAGCAAATTTAGATTTGAGTTTTAGTCACATTTTAGTCACCTGGAATATCTTAGTCTGGTCTAGTTTTAGTGTAAAAACAGTCATTACAACGGCATCAAGGCCTGCCAAAACACATTTTAGTCGACTAAATCAACTGTAGATTTAGTCGACTAAAATGTGTTTTGGCAGGCCTTGATGCCGTTGTAATGACTGTTTTTACACTTGCTGAAAATAGCTGATCTACAAGCTCAGAATGCGTCGCAGCGCTTGTAGATCTGCTATTTTCAGCATGCAACCAAGTGTAAAATGACTTATACTGGATCTCTTGTCCACTAGTCCCTTCCTAACATTTTAGTCTAGTTTTTGTTTGTTGACGAAATTGTCAGTATATTTAGTCTTAGTTTCAGTCATCATAGCTTAGTTTTCATTTAGTTTCCATTTAGTTTTCGTAAGGTAGTCGACGAACATTTTTTGTTTTAGTCGACGAAAACAACACTGATGCGACTATACCAATAAGCAGCCATGGTAACAAATAAGCATACATCAAATGCAGAGAGAAGCAGAAGTGCAGAAGTGCCTCACTAAGCAGTGTGGTGCCTCACTAAACTAAGATCACTAGTACTAGTAAGTACTAGTACTGTAAGTCAATAACTTAGCATCAGTCTAAACTATAAGAAATACTATCAACATACAAATCTGGCACATTGAAACTATATACAGCTGAGCACGTTCCGGGAGGCCGCAATCAAGTTTTGATATGACTGAGGCTTGGATAATGAGCTGGGCTGACTCCTCGGTGAGGAAGGGTCTAATCCTTTGAATGTTATATAAGTATAATATTATACGTTTTTCGGCCCTAGAAACATACCCTACTTTATCACAAATTAATGGAACCATAATGTACTAAACGCATATCATGAGGATTTAAAAAAAATACTTGAAACTAGCGATTCAAAACATAAACAAGTGGGCGGGAGTACGGCACTGGAGCAAAATCAGACAGTTAAACAGGGTGAAGGTAAAAACAAAACAAAAACGTTTCGATGTAAGTACAACATCTTCGTCAGGTCATGGAATGAAGACAGCTATCCCATGATGAAGGCGGCGAGCCGCGGGGAAGAAGTGGCCGTCCGAATGGTCACTGGGTAGGAGGTTAAGCACAAGGGGGTTCCACCACCGCGCCTCAAACCTGTTGTTGTCCGAGTTTGCTCCAGTGCCTTCCTCCCTCCTGCTACCCGTCCTGCTCCTGAGATGCACCGGACCAGACTTGAGGTGTGGTGGAACCCCCTTGTGCTTATAGCTTAAGTGTTTCTGAAAATGTTTACTAAAAAGGTAATAAAATCAAGTGTAAAGTCTGGCCAAAAGCCCAAAACCTCATTCACTTTTGGGTATTGAGAGTATAATTTTCCTTGCAGCCTGCACTGCCCTGCAGAAGGTGAGACAGCAACATCTGCTGGGCAATTAATAGGAACTGCATTTCTTACTGTTAAGAGAACCCAGAAATGGGCTTTAATTCCAGCATCGATTCCTTGGCCCTTGGTGTAAATCCTATAGAATCAAGTGTGACCGCTGAAATGTGAGCTTTGAACGAGAGCTGACTGTCCAGGACAACACCAAGGCCCTTGGCCGTTAATTGGAACCGAAACCGACAGGGAGTTTTCTGTGGCAGTGCAGGTTCCCAAACTGGGGGTCGGGACCTCCAGGGGGTCCCCAAATTATTTTTGGTGGTCCGTAGATGATTAGATTAATGTGCAATATTGTTTTCTCACTCAACAGTAAACAAACAAAAAATAGGTCCTACTCAGACAGGGGTCAAAGGTCGTACTCAAACGGACATATAGGGACAGACGTAGCTGTTCATAGGAGACAGTGTTCCCACCGCCACCGCTCAAAAATGCAAGGAATACATTACATTTCCCTCCTGTGTTAACTGTGCATAGCTGAATAGGATGGGCCAGGTCTACGCTCCTGTATTTTAATATCAGGTGTTTAGTTGGAGAGCCAGATATTTCCTGAGGTGGTACTTTGGGTATAAACCGGGCTAAATTGTCAAATATTATGTGAAAAGAGGGGAACATTATGGCCGATCTACAAGCTGCGTTGTGAGCTTGTAGTTCGGCTACTTTCACAAAATGTATCTGTGGAACCAAGTCAAACAATATGCAATGCTTATGCTACAATACCAAGTGCTTGACAGGGTGGGGGTCACCAATTCAAATATGATTATTTTGTGTGGTCAACACTGTTGTGACGTAAAGAGAGTTGAGCCAGAAGGCAAAGCTCTCTGTCTACCGAGCAATCTTCGTTCCTACTCTCACCTATGGTCATGAAGTGTGGGTCATGACCGTAAGAATAAGGTTGCGAATACAAGCGGGCCGAAATTAGTTTTCTTCGACGGGTGGCTGGCATCTCCCTTAGAGATAGGGTGAGAAGTTCAGTCAAGTTCAGTCACACGAGAGAGACTCGGAGTAGAACCGCTGCTCCTTCGCCTGGAAAGGAGCCAGCTTAGGTGGTTCGGGCATCTGGTTAGGATGCCTCTCGGGCCTCTCCCTAGGGAGGTCCTCGACGCACGTCCCACTGGAAGGAGACCCCGGGGCAGACCAAAGCGCAGTTGGAGGAAACACATCGACTCACTGGCCTTGGAACGCCTCGGAATCCCCCAGGAGGAAGTCACTAATGTTGCTCTGGAGAGGGAAGTCTGGAGCACTCTGGTGGAGCTGTTGCCCCTGCGACCCGACTACGGATAAGCGGTTGAAGATGGATGGATGGATGAATGGGTGGTCACAACGTTAAGAGTTTGGTAACCCTTGGTCTATGGAAATAGCGAATATGATAATAGTTAGATCCGGACAGTACTTACCTGGGCAGAAGCGAAGCTTAATTGGTCATATATGGGGCCAGCTTAGGTGGTAAGAAGTCATCCACTGTGAGATGTCAGCCAGCCAGACGCTCTTCCACCTGAGTGGCAGAAACAGAGAAACAGTTGAGTGTCATCATCGCCAATGAGATGGGAAGGAAAATCACATGCAGAGCACGAGAGCAGTGACTAGTTCTGTTCTGCTTTTTTTAATTCATAAATTAAATCTACTAAAATCGCCACATAATAATAATAATAGTGTCTTAAGGTTAAATACCACAAGTACCAATCCATAGGAGCCAGTGTATAGAGGAAACAATATTTAACCACTTCCATCCTGGCATCCCTATTTTGGGCATTTCATTATTGGCGACATAAATTAGCCGAAATTTCCAAAACCTTTGTCAACTATATAGCAGTGTGTTGTGAGTTGTGACGTGAGCTTCAATGTAGATCTGCTACTTTCACTGTTTGTAAAAATGTTAAAGGTATATTCAGTGATTTGACTTAATTCAAATATCACTTATTTTTTCTGGATAATCCTCCCTACTATAGAGTGTGCGGACCATATAAGGAGTTCCTCCCTGTCCCCAGTGAGCCCCTGGGGTCAAAAAACCCTAGTTTCAGTTTTGGTGGCGGGTGGCAAAGCCTTCATCCAATCAGGATGAGAGGGGCCTTCCTCCAATCATGATCGAGTGGGGGCGGGCCTTGGTGCACATGCTGTTGGCCTGTTGCACTTCCCCCCACTGTAGAGCGTGCATGTGCACATTTTGTTACCGGGGCGGACTGGGTGGTTTTCCAAATCACCCAAATCACTGAATGCTCCTTTAAAGTATATAGGGGGCTGCTCCCCTCATTGATTGTTCATCATTTATCAGTCATGGCTGTGGAAGATTTGTCAAATAACAATATTGATTCCTGATTCCCCCAAAAAAAATACTTCTTGATTTCTCCCCTAGTTTTGGCATGCATTGTCAACAAACAAAAAAGGGGGGAGAAAGAAAAAGGCTCCTCACCAGAAATAAACATCGCCATCTAGTGACAACCATTGCAATAGCTAGACTGATGCCTGCAGATACTTGGCTGTGTGTCGGTGTCACAAATATACAGGTAGCTGATCTACAAGCTCACAAGGCATTACTGGCACAATGCATTGTGAGCTTGTACATCGGCTATTCTATTCCCTACGAATCAGGGGTGACTGACTGTGGGGGTGAACCTGGGAGGAGAATCTCATGTCTGAAACCAATTAACGCATTCTGGGCGGGAACCCCTTTAGGTGTTAGCATTATGTTATGCTTTAGCTATTGAAAAATAGCAGCAAGCTCGTAGCGCGCCACCGAGTGGCGCGCTACGAGCTTGTAGGTCTGGTATTTTTTGAAAAATCGAAGAACGACTGACATAGAAACATAGCTTTTTCAGAAAACTGTCAGGATGTAGAAGACATTTTTAGAATCTGATCTCCTTCAGATTGTTCACCGTGAGATATCATCATCTCTGCCGTCTAATCCCAAATTATCTTATTCCACTTTATCCGACAGACAGACAAACAGACACAACAGTACCATGAAACACGCACATGCACACGCACACGCACACACACACACACACACACACACACACACACACACACACACACACACACACACACACACACACACACACACACACACGCACACACGCACACACGCACACACGCACACACGCACACACACAGTAAAGAACATCTAGCTAGGATCAATAGTTTTCTGGGCCTGTAGCCAGAAACACTTGTATTCTCACAGTAGCCTACACTCAGTCGCTCTGTCACTTTACTCATGTTAACAGAAAGATTTACAGTAGTTGGTTACGCTGCACTTTCTTATTAGACAGAAGGGTCTCTCACTCACTCACGGCATCAAACAATTTCCACTACCTTTTCTGACTTATTCTGCATCCCCTCTTCTTGGAAAGTCCTCACAGAATCTCATCGCCGCCTCGCTTGGGATGAGAACAAAGGCATCATATCAGCACTTTTAACAAACGTGTGCGTGTGATGTTTTTCTCTTTTCTTGTTCTTTGTTTCGACTCACTGTATGTCTGTAACAGAGAGACTGCATGGTGAGAGGAGTGTAGCAGAAAAAGGTTCAAACAGCAAGATTGAAAAAGCTTTTTTTTCTTCCTTTTTTTTTTGCTTGTGAGGATAATGATGTGGCCTCTGTCGCAGAGAAAGAGCATAAGACGGTAGACTTTCAGCAAAGGAAACATGTCTCTGGTTTATTGCTTGCCTGCAGGCATGTGGAATTAGAGAGGCCATACTGTAGAATGATCTACACTTTCTCTGTGCCGGCAAAATGGAAAACAACAACAACAACAGCAGAAATAACCCGGTTGACATGGATATATTTAGAGTGTGGTATTTATCCAGTCCCCAAACAGATAAGCCACCATCTAACTTCACAGAATTTTGAGATCCGCGGCAGAGCGGTAAATCTCTGGAGCATTGTCCTTGGGAAGAATGACAGGTTCCTCCTACATTTCATCTTTTGAAATTAGGAATGCATTATTACTGGATTGATAATTGTGCCGGCTGTCTGGATATATTAGCCCATTTTGGGCGGGCACCCCTTCTGGTGTTGAATTTTTTTTTTTTTTGATTTTTCAAAAATAGCAGACCTACAAGCTCGTAGCGCGCCACTCGGTGGCACGCTATGAGCTTGTAGATCTGCTATTTTTGAAAAATCGTGAAAATGTGGCACAAACCTTGGAATATAGTCGTCAGGCCTAAATGGGTTAAGTTATGCCAGTTCTCCACATTCTCACCGGGTTTCCACATTGAATGGCTTCTACTGAAAAAGAATTAATTTCATCAAATTAATGAGACATTGCCTTATTGGCCGAGAATTCATCTCTGAGGGGACTTGGACTGGGGGTTATCTCAAATTCACCCATTTGAGAAATTTAATGACTCCTTACTTCGGGGACAAAGACATGATTTATAGTGCTTATTTTCCCTTCACAATAAGCTTCCACTGCAGCATCGGAATAAAAATCACTCCCTGTCCAGCCCTGTCCAAAGCTCCGGCAGCCCAGAATTCATTTGTGTTCCCCATTAGTAATCCAATTACGCAAACTGGCTCCTGCCACCAACGTAGCTGATCGTTTTTTAATCACATCATGCCTTTCAACTCGTTCATTTGTTTGTTTTTAATCGTCCAGAAATTTGGTCACGGGGAGGACAGAGGAATGACACTGGGCTAATAACACAGCGAATGACGAATCAACAGCCCAGATGCCACGTACGGTCGTACGCCACTGCTGGAATCCAGTCTGCACTGAACTCCTCCATTCATTCATGCTGCAGCCATGCCAGTGCATGGCTGCAAGACATCTCTATTTAATCCATTTTGGGCGGGAACCCCTTTTGGTGTTAGCATTATGTTATGCTTTAGCTATTGAAAAATAGCAGATCTACAAGCTCGTAGCGCGCCACCGAGTGGCGCACTACGAGCTTGTAGGTCTGCTATTTTTGAAAAATCGTGAAAATGTGGTGCAAATTTGGAATATATATATTTTTTCTTAACGTTTTTAAGTCAAATCTTTGCTTCTGGGGAGGTCCCTGGAACAACATATTTTCAGATGGGGGTCGGCGGCCAATTACATATCATTTTTGGGGTCCTTGACATGAAATATTGAGAACCACTGATAGGTATTTCAGAAAACTGTCAGGACTTAGAAGACATTTTTTAAATTTCGATGTCAGGCCTAAATGGGTTAATCACAGGGCATATCCCTGCGGGCCGCACACGATATGAACGGTTATCGACACGCTACGGGTCGATGGTTAGGACCACCAGTGGCAGTATAGGGCTACCGTATACAAACAAGCTAAAGCAGCCAAAGCACTGGCGCTGTGAGGAAGCCAGTCTCCACTCAATTAAGGAGTCGAGACTTAACATTCTGTTGGCGTGGGAGTCAATAACCCGCAGACCCCTTGGGTTTTTAGGCAGCGAAACTGTGGGAAATGTTGACAAACAGCTAATCAGTTAACCCATTTTGGACGATGGAGGCTTCTAAATCCTAACATTTTTCTGAAAAACCCATGTTTCTATGTCAGTGGTGCTCAACCTTTTTCATGTCAAGGACCCCCAGAATTATCTCTATTGGGCCACGGACCCCCATCTCAAAATATGTAGTTCCAGGCACCCCCCCAGAAGCAAATGTTTTAGTTAAAAATGTTCGCTCTGAAATATATATTCAATGATTTGCGCCACATTTTAACGATTTTTCAAAAATAGCAGACCTACAAGCTCGTAGCGCGCCACTCGGTGGCGCGCTATGAGCTTGTAGATCTGCTATTTTTCAATGGCTAAAGCATAACATAATGCTAACACCAAAAGGGGTTCCCGCCCAAAATGGGTTAAAGGTGAGATGAAGTAAAGCTCACATGCGTATCAACCGACTCAGACGAGAGTCCACCATGTGTAACTGCTGTGTGGAAGATAAGAGAAATCTCATCTTCCTGACCAATCTGCCGGCATCTCTCTCTCTCTCTCTCTCTCTCTCTCATCTCTCTCATCTCTCTCATCTCTCTCCGGCATATCTCTCTCCTCTCATCTCCTCTATATTTCATCTCTGTAGGCAGTATATATCTCCACACTCCATATCAAGGCATGCAGCTAAAATACTTGGCATGATGATGTAAAAAGAAAATCTAGGCTACAGCTTTTCACTGAAGTATTATAATGACACTAATGGGTCCATTTGGTTCAATTTGAGTTAACTATACTGTACATGGGCCCTAGCATCCCTGTTCTGGGCATGTCATAATAGTTGAACTTTCTTCAACAATAGAGGGGACGAAGTTAAGTACAGCATATAGGGGTTAATCACATGAAACCTGGCACCCCTCCCTAATATTCTGTGGGCAAACCTTCAGTGAAAAGAGCAAATCTACAAGCTCACAACACGACAATACAACTCATCCGTGAGCCTGTAGATTGGCTATTTTCGTCAAAGAGATTTGGCGTAGAGTGGGGGGGGGGAAAGGAATGGACCAAGTACATAGAGCTCTGGGGGACCTCGGTCAACAAATATAGGGTTTAACGCATTTCGACCTGATACCAGAATCAGATTATACAAATGTCTTCTAAATCATGATAGTTTTCAGAAAAAACATGCGTTTCTATATCAGTTGTTCTCAACCATTTCATGTCAAGGACCCCCAGAATTATATGTAATTGGCCGCCGGACGCCCATCTGAAAATATGTAGTTCCAGACACTCCCCCCCAGAAGCAAAGATTTGAGTTAAAAAACGTTTGCTCTGAAAGAATATATATTTTCACGATTTTTCAAAAATAGCAGACCTACAAGCTCGTAGAGCTTGTAGATCTGATATTTTTAAATAGCTAAAGCATAACATAATGCTTATAAAACACCAAAAAGGGTTCCCGCCCCAAAATGGGTTAAAGTGGTTGAGTGGTAAAAATGAACACTGCAGACTTTGCTGTGTGTAGTCATCACAGTTTGACCAGTCTTTCCTGGAAAGGGCAGCCAGTAAAGAGTCTTTACTGTCTTTACTAAAGACACAAATACATCACGTTTGTCTTGTGTGGCGAGATCACACATAGTAGGCCTACACACATCACGCTGAGGAGAACAAATAAGCAGCGATAGTCATCAACTCGCTGTCACTTAGAATTAATCCCACCGGCTGTATTATGACACACACACGCAGTATAACCCATTCTGGGCGGGAACCCCTTTAGGTGTTTTAAAGCATTATGTTATACTTTAGCTATTGAAAAATAGCAGATCTACAAGCTCATAGCGCGCCACCGAGTGGCGCGCTACGAGCTTGTAGGTCTGCTATTTTTGAAAAATCGTGAATGCAGCACAAATCTTTGAATATATATTTTTTCAGAATACTTTTTTATTTATTTTTTCGACGTCAGACCTAAATGGTATAATCCTGAGTGTTCATTTTAACACGTACATCTGTACGTGTTAATTTAACACACAAGGGTCCATTTGGTTCCATTCTGTACACACTCTCAATGTTAAATATAATGCTCGGGATTTCAGTATGACTTTGCACACATCTAGGGTACATTACCAGTGATGGAAAAAGTATACTCACTTTTTTTCTTTTTTTAAGTAAAAGTATCAATACTGCAATATAGAAATAGTAAAAGTACGGAATCCCGGAATGTATACTTGAGTAAAAAGTGCAAAAGTATTGGCATCAAAATGTAGTTAAAGTACCAAAAGTAAAAGTAGGCTACTCATTATGCAGAATGTCCCGTTTCAAGTTTTCAAATGTATACAAATCTATTGAAAATAGCAGATCTACAAGCTACATGCAATGTGTCACATCGCGACGCATTGTGAGCTTGTAGATCTTGCCTATTTTCAAATGACCAATTTTATCCGTGTATCTTGCGTTCAGTCAATATTCTGTCTGGTCTGGTGTCCCAAAATTGAAAATCGATATATATTATTATATTATTATGTATAATATTGTACATATTATTGTACAATATCAGCTTTTTAACTAGAAGGATGGAAAACGAAAGTGGTTAGTGTATGTTTTGAAATAATAATCAAAATCTACAAAGTAACCATAGTAACTAAGGTTTTCAAAGTGGCGTAAAAGTACAATATTTGCCTCTGAGATGTATAGTGGAGTAGAAGTAAGAGTACTGGAAATCGTAAAGTACAAATACCTCAACATTGTACTTAAGTACAGTAAATGCACTTAGTGACTTTCCGCCACTCTACATCACACTTTACAGTCTGTATAGTAATATAATATTGTGCTCTTAGGGCTGTGTTGGATGTGCTGAACATTTGATATGGCGCAAAGGAAACACACGCCCACACACTTGCATATAAATATAGGTCAGTGCATACACTGTTGAATACGGACTGTTAATTTAACTCCAAGGGTGTCAAAATGGACCCGAAAGGTTCCAAATGCATCCGAAAGCGTCCGTTTTTTTTACATTTACATTCATTCTCATACACAGACACTCACACATTCCCATATATTATGCACATGCGT